>NW_019524855.1:76202-391299 GCF_002814215.2 Seriola lalandi dorsalis | reverse complement strand
CCTCCCAACCTCACCAGTCACATACAAAAGGAGACCTGGTGCAATGCCACTGACTCTGTCATGACATCCAGGAATAGCAACATGCACAGAGAGGAGCGGGCATAAACACCCTGATGTAATAATTAGAAACACATGATTGCACTGACAACCATCACTTTGCCATAATGTTTCCTAATTAACATTAAAACAAAAACCTTATTGCACACTGAGCCTTCACATTGGCTATCACATCATCAACTAAATGAATGTGAACAAGTATGATGGACAAAACACAAATCAAAAGAAAAATAATGAGCCACTTACCCAAAAGATGAGATTGAAGATGAACATCATGTACTTCAAGCAGCACAGGCAGCCTCTTGCCATGTTGCACTTCTTGAATTCTAAAAGGAACACAAAGGATAGATCCAGGTAAAAGACAACGTATTTGCTGCCTTTAGGTGAGCTGTGCTTGCTGTTGGACTTGTCTCCTGTGCTGGCGTCAGCTCCAGCTGCTCCAGCCTGCCCCTGCTGTGCGTTTTTGCGCGGCCCCGTGGAGCCGTAGAAAGCACCGGCAGTGAACCCGCGGCCGCCAAACGGGCGGCCAGACGTGGAGGCTTGGGCAAAGTCAGAGTCACGGCTATCTACGGAAGGGCTACGGTGAATGGCTGACTCCTCACTGCTGGACTTCTCCATGCTCTAGGGCTGCAGCTGCTGATGAAGGGCTCCCTGACGCACAGTCTACCATAGTCTCAGAGATGAGCGGACAGAACAACTCGCCCTCCAAATCTCCACCGCTTCACACTCTGAAGCAAATAAAGATAAAACAGAAACACAACTACATCCACTTCAAAGTGCACAATTGTATCAGAAAGTCTCCAGTGTAGAAGTGAGTAGAACTGCACTGCTCAGGCACCTCTGCCAGGTTTAAGTGTCTTCTGCGTGCTGCTGCTGTCTTGCTGTGATAGTCCTGAAGTGGCTGTGCAGGAGGGTCCTGTGAGGGGCATTAGCCTCGCCTTATGACAGAAGTGTCTTTCCGGGGAGAAGTTACAGCACTCCCTCTATCCCCTCATGTAATATCACTCTCCTCCTCTGCTGCTTATTGCTGTGCCGGGCTGCTCCGGTGGGAGAGAGACCCCAGTGAGTCTCAGCTGCTCCACTTCCACGTTCTAATGCTGACCTGGTAACTTTTCTCCCCTCCTCACTCTCTTCTCCTCCTGCTCTGTCCTCCTCTTCTCAATGTGTTCTGATGCGCTCTGCCTCCCCTTGCTCTCTCTCTCTCTGTCTCTTTCTGAGGGTGCCTGTCTTCTCTAGTGTACCATTCTGTGCTCAGCGGCTCAGTCCTCCGCACTGCCTGTGCTCTGCTCTCCCAATAGCAGTGCTCTGGCTGATGTGCTATTATCGGCAGACGCAACTAACGGGCATTCCCTATCTCCCAACAAGAGCACTGCCCTCCTCCCCCAACTCTCTCTCTCTCGTGCGCTCGCTCTCTCTCCCTCAGCCCCTCCCCACTGCTGAGCAGACAGCCAATGCAGCAGCTGCAGCCAGACCCGAGCTCCTCCTCTCCACTCTCTCTGTGTCTTTAATAAGCCCATCACTGTGTTTGCTTTGACTATACATGTTCAGTAATTTCATCTCTGCTGTCAGGGGAATTGAGGGGCCAGAGATGAGTTTCTACAAAATAAAACAAACACAAACAAATAATAATTTTGTAGGGTCACGGTAATTGTAGACAAGTAATGGGTTATATGTGGAGTAGCAGAGTTGGGGTGTGTGTGTGTGTGTGTCTGTTTGTGTGTGTGTGTGTGTGTGTGTGTGCGTGTGTGTGCGCTAGATTGTGTGAAATTGCAGGCAGGGTCTTTTGTATGCGAAGAGCCTTGACTGTCAGTCTGACTGCAGGTGATAAAACAGACACCTGTGACTTCTCACATGCCAGTATAACTAATCAGACTGTTTTAATATATGGTCTGTAATTTCATTGATTGATGAAATACATATATATATACTGTATATAAAAATACACATATTTGTGAAAGCCAGCCTGAAACACCAGGCAATGATCACAATCGTTGCCTCTGATTGCTGGTGGTGGTGACAGTGCTGAGCAGTTTGGTCACACTGTGACTACCTTACTCATCACTGCGCCGCCCACGTCCATGTAAGGGGACCAAAGTGACTGGCAGCGTGCAGGCTTTGGAATTATGGCACCATCTGAAGCATGGAAAGAGGATAGTGGCTTTGAGATGCTGAACACTCCTCGTTGCAAAGCCAGGGTCAAATGCTGAATAGTCCTGCTGATTCACACACCAAGCTGACAAGTTATTACAGAGCTTTGATTTTAAATTTATCAAGCGCTCCAAACACGTGCATAACATCAGAGAACAATGGAGCGTCAAGGTAGTGACTGTGAGGCGACTGTGAGGCTGTATTTATCTGTGTGAGAGTGCCAGAGCTTAATTTTACCCTCACTAGACCGTGACAATTAGAATAACAGTATAATTGCCCTTATTGACTCTCACAATCTTTCTCTCCAGTAGTGTCTAGCTACCACAGGTCTACCACTAGACTGCACATTGTTCTGCTGCGATAATGGTCTTCTGTCAGCTGAGTGCCGGTGATGGCTCAGCCTCCAGACAGATGGAGCGAGAGATTCAACTCAATGGTCTTAAAGGTAAACCCAGTAATACCCAATTGACAAAGACAACCTAATCCAACCCTCTTGTGTTTCACCATTGTAGAATTAAAAAAAAAAATCTGCCTTGAGGAGGCACATGCAGCTGTGGTTGGAAAAGCACAGAAATTCACAATTCAAAGACTGATGTTTAAAAAAATATGAGAGAAAAAATCTTTTCCATGTGAAATCATATTTACACCTGGATCCAGCAGTATTCATTTAAATGAATTGTTCCACGTTTTAGTAAATGTGTTAATTGTCTTTCTGCCATAGAGAGGATTGATAGCACTCTCGTGTTTCTATGGTAAATATGAGGCTACAACGAGAATTTAGTTAGCCTAGCTTAGCATAAAGGCTGGAAACAAGGGGAAACGGTAAGTCTGACCAAAGTTCACAAATTAATAAATGTGAAAAAAGTGTGTTTTAATGTGGGTCATATGTCCAACTACTTTGCCACCCACTTAAGGTAACCAACCAGCAACGACTCTGTAAGCCAAGAAATATTCCAGCACCTAACCCGCAAACACCCTAACTTCTTGTTTCTGCACTATGGGGCAAAAAATCTGATATCTGTTAATGACTGAGCTTTAGAGGAGCTGGTAGGTGGATTTTATCACCTTTGTACTAAGCTAGGTTAGCTGATTCCCCAGTTGTCTAGTTTTCATGCTAAGCTAAGCTAAGCTAAGATAACCAGTTACCGTGTGTAGCCTTGCATTTACGCACAAACAACAGAGTGCTACTAATCTTGGCGTGAAAACCAATAAATGTTTTTCTCTTTTGTCAAAGAATTGCTTTAAGTAAACCAATCATTCCTGAAAAAACTGTCCTCAAGGGCAAGTTTTTCTTGAGGTGCTGTATAGAGACAGAAGCTCACAGTTGACAACCATCACTTTGCCATAACAGTCTTGCAATTGTAAGGAGAAAAATCACACAATTTCGATATTTTCCGCTTTTCAGGAACGAATGAAAAGTGTATCTATTTTTCATCTTCATCATGCATTTTGCTTTGAAAAGCTTTTTTTAACGGGAAGATTACAGCAGATTCAGAATCTCATAGACTGAAAGAGACTTTAATCTGACACTAGTATTTTAACAGCTCATTTGGTTCTATCTAATCTATTATCTGTAAAAGATAGCAAGATAGCAACCACAATGTAGACATGATGACACATGATGAGAATAGCTGCTCACAAGGTACAAGCGACAAGGTTCCCCTCACAGCTCTTTTGAAGGTGAAAAGCTGCAAAGACTGTCAGAATCCAGGCGATTTCTGTCCAGTGAGCTTTCAGGCCCTTAACTCCAAATTCAATACAATCTGCATCAGTGCTGCTCTCTATAGGAGTTAAATGTATTTATCAGAGCTCAGTGGGCCTCATCGTGTGTATGTTACTGATTCCTCAAGTACCCTGAAGGACACATCCAAGCCTGTTCCCTGCTGAGCCACGCATAGATCCATCAGTCGACATCCATCCAGAGGAACGGGGCTTTGCGCTGCTGCTGCATTATAGTTTGAGGGGGTAGAGACAGAGGAGAAAAGAGAGACAAAGCGAGACTCGGGAGAAATGGACGTCGGAGGGGTGACACGGAGGAGTTGAAGTTCGGAGAGAAGATGAAAATTACGCGGAGCAGCTGCAGAGTGGACCAGAGCAAGAGAGAGCGGGTTAATGTATGTATGTTGTAAGTACAGACAAGAGGAGGAGATTGGAGTTCAGAGGCAGCCGACTTTTGACTCTCGCACAGCTCTTTAGATAACACTCTACAGAAGGTAATGGGAAGCAAACATTCACGAACATGAATCAGGGCACTATGAAAAAATAATGACACATGAGTGGTGTCAGGAGTGTATGTCAACCAACTTCTCCACTGAAGAAGAGGCTAAGATTAGTAGTCAGAGAATTATTCACTAACAAGGAGAAATATGCAACTACAGTCCAGTATGTGGTCTAGATAACAAACATCCCCACCTGCAAACAGTAGGGGATAAAGTGAATCGTACTGTTGATGTAGTAGTTAAATAATTAAGTAGAAATCATTCATTAGAAACAGATTGTACTCTACTACAACTATACTGAACTGCATTATCAACCTCAAAATAAAAAAATGCGCCGGCACTGAATCCATAAAATGTAACTAATCTAATTTTATTGTGCCTACAAATAATATCTAAACCTTAAATGAGTTAGAGATGACTTTGTTTCTTTGTTATGGTGGCAGCAGGAGATGTGTTTTGTGATTCATTAGGACTAGATGAAAAACTTAATTTTACACACCATCAGTAACCTGCAGTCTTAATAGCCATGAGGGATATATTTGAGGTTTCTTTTTAGAGAAACTAAATAGATGGCACTTGATAAATAAACTTCATAACATGCTGGTTCAGTACATAACAGAGATGAAGATTATGTTGGAAGAAAAAGCTATAAAGAATATTGTGACAAAAAACAAAAAAAAAAACACTTTTTCTCCACAGTATGTTAAGTTACTACATCATTTCAAGCCTTGTATAATCTTTCCTTTAACGTCACTACAAAGAATGTGGCAGGGTTTAGTGGCTTTAAATCTATCTTAAATGATTTAATTTACAGTGACTTTATCTTCTCCCTTATCATCATATATCATACATAGTTTCTGTTGTAGCTGGTCAACAGGATGATTTATGGCACTTTCTGAAATGTATGTATATTTTATGGGGACTGAATTGTAAAGTTGCATTTACTCTGTTATTGCAGTTTACTGTGGCAGCTCTGCAGAGTTTCTCCAAAAAAGCGCTGACTTAACGTGATGCATGCTGGACTTAAAACAATGCATGCTGGTTAGAAATTGTTTTTATCAACTTTCTCTGCTGTTCACTGTGTCACATGACATTAAAACCTCACTGGAGCAAGGTGGATGCAGTTTTCTGAATCAGGGGCGGCAGAACTTTTGTCCTGATTGGCTTCAGGCTCCACTGACATGCTTGACGTGTTCTACATTTTTATTCTAAGAAACCTCAGATACGTTATCTCCTTTCGTTATGTCTGCCAAAGGGGACGCAATTTATTTGATCTCCTCCTTCTGGCAGCTCATTTTTTACACATGGGCACTAACACTATAGTTTTCATCTCCAGCTGTAAAAACAGTTTCGACCAGGAGTTTGTTATTGTAAAAGAAGTAATGCCCTTGTAGGTCACATTTTTTTATCCTTCAGGTTTATTCTCTTTTCACCCTCCTGGTAATATGATGGCTACTGTGTTTTTGATTGTATGCTAAGGTCTGTGGTTCTCAATAAAACAAAAAAGAAATAAAAAATGCCTGGCATACCTAGCAGGTATTCAATGTGCGACTTTGCCCCCATACACCTTAACCCATCGCCCTCCATGTTTTCATAAAATATTACTTAGATTTCATTTCATGAAAATGTTTTAGAACATGAGTGAAGAGTGCGTATAGATGTTGAGAAAAAGTCTGACATATTGAGGTTAACAGTAACACTCATATTTTTTGGAATAAAAAAACTGAGATTCCCCAGTGTCACAGATGCTACAGGAAATAGAATATGTGCGACTTGACTGAGATCTTTTTATTGACCATCAAGTCAGTCGAAGTCACCCACAGACAACCCTGATAACATCACTATTACATCATCAGGTTCCAATTTTTCTGATGACGTTAGCTCCCTGCAGAGCCACAGAGAACACACCCTACAAATACTTTCAGAATATGAGTCTCATGACAACTATACTGACCTTTATGTGTAAAATTGGTGAAATCCCCTTCATAAATCCACATCAAAAATACTGCATCCAATACAAGTCTGTTACCGCCTGAACGCTGGGACTTTATTGGTCATTTGTGCCAGTTTACCACTGTTAGACGAGCAGCTGGAATACTTCTTTTCTATCAATACATAAAGTCCAGTTTAGAGATATCCATTACAACGTGATATTAAGTTTACATAATAAATAAACAGCATAATAAACTCTGATGGCTGCACACCATCAGCTACACCCAGAGACTAAGCTAGTATGCACAACAGAAGAAAATAGACGGAAAGAATATAAATAGGGAACGCTAAAGAAAAAGAAAGAAAGAAAGAAAGAAAGAAAGAAACCCACTTGTGTTATACAGTGCTTTGTATTATGAGCTGAAATATCATTTTGACAAAGTGTGTTCTTGGCGCACTTCATCTGTGGCCAGGAAATAAATGACAGAGTAGGTTGTTTGTATGAAAGCTGAGTTTGCTTGTGAGAATGTTTTTTGATACCATAACATAAAATATGACTGTCTGGTAAGAATGTATAGATGTGTTTGTATGTGTGTGTGTGTGTGTGTGTGTGTGTGTGTGTGTGTGTGTGTGTGTATATGAGTGTGCACATGTGTGTCTTTTTGAAGGCTTTAGCTGTTGGCCATTACTTCTGACGTTTTTGTTTTTGGTTGATTTTATTCCTTGACACTTGCTGTTCTCTGATTTTATATGATCGCTTGTTCCGGCTCTAGCTACTTGTATCTTTTGTCATTACTTTTGACATTTTATAGATTGCATGACTAATCAGTCTCTTAATCAAAGCTTAACTGATAGATTTATCCATCGCGAAATCATTAAATGCAGCCCTGCTCATCTATGAAACTAATTTTCCACAAAATGTCACTGGATAAAAGTCCATAGACTTCAAAACAGATGAGATGACGGGAGCGCTCTACTTCTGAAAATGTTTAAAGTTTGAAGGTGGAGGTGATTTAACGTGTTTCGGCTGCTATGATACGGAATTCTCAAAAATATCTACTTTGGTGTTTTGGCGGCTGATTAAATGTTCTTGACCTCAACAAGTTTGTTTTTAGTACAAGAGAGATTCAATCAAGTTTTCTTTTTAATTTGATAAAGAACAGTTGTTTTCATTCAATCACCTATCAGACTCCAAAATCTCCCAAGATGCCTCTAGGAGGAATTCAAACATAAGCCCATTATTTTTAGCTGAATTAATGAACACACTCATGTCTTTCATAGGGAGAATGGCAGTTGGATTATGTTTGTTTTTTTCCTGATCTCTTTGATAGCCTGCGACTGAATGTCTCTAATTTACTGAGTGGAATTGAATCATGACAATCACAGCCACAGTCACAAGGTCACCTCACACATGACAGCATCCCAAAAATAAAACACAGGCTTCAATAAAATCAGTCAATCCAGGAAATCTTAAGAAAGTGTGATGTTTAAAAAAATGACAGTACGTGAAGGTGGAACTGGTGTCTTCTCTGAGACAATAATTCAATCGTTGAAAAAGAAGCACCGCTGCTTCTCACACATGTAACAAAGACAAATCGAATGCCTGCTAGATAATTACTGGCTAATTTTTCTTTGCTCATATTACACAAGGAATTAGTGCTGCATATCTTTGACCAGTCAATCTGAAACCATGTCAGACCTGCAGACGTACAGCGTATGACATGCGACAGCACATGATCCTGGTGAGAATGCATGATCAAGGCCCGAGCATAAGGAGAGGATTAAAACTACAAAGGGTTTCCTCCCACACAATATGTCACTGCCAGTGGCCCTTAGATCCTCCGAACGTTTGGGTCGAGTCTGTTGCTGTGGACGCAAACAGACACCACAGACAACATGACACAGCCAATGACAGCCGTAGACGTTGAGGAACTTAAACAGTCGAAGGACAAACTAAACCTACAAGAGGATGAGGACATATTTGCATTGACTTCTGGTCAGAGAATACGCTGTGATGTGTGGATGAGCTAACAAGCTATTAATTCTGATGTCTGCCTCATCTCCAAAATCAAATTAAAATCAGGTGTCAATCTGGTTTGATATTTATGGGCCCATCTTGCCCTTTTATGATGCTCTGAATATTACCCTCTGAGAGGAGGCCGGCCAGACAGTGCCGCCGTTCTTCAGTCATTCTTGGGTGATTTGCAACCAAAAGTCAATAAAGGTGTCTGGAAAGGGTGTTAATTAGGAAATTTATGACATCACGCTCCCCTACAGACCCAACTGTGATAGCATGCGAGGGCTCCAGATAATGGCGCTAGAACTGGAAGGGAGATTGTGCGCTGATCCTCAAGGTCAAATGCTGCAAACACTGACCACATTTGGGAGTATCAAGCTGGGGTTGACGGACCATCAACAAAGCAATACACTCTTCCCATGGACGTATTTCATGTGCTTTACGCCGACTCACTAAACAGTTTTGTGTATGTTTATTCACCGTCTCCAGCGGGGAAAACCCCTGACACTCACAGTGTGAGAAAGGAGCAGACCGCTGAGAACCAGAGACCGATGTTTGTGACTCTTGTCAGGATTTGAGCGAAAAAGCAGCAGTTATGACATCCATAAACGTAGAGACAGACATGGGGGTGCACACAGGGCGCCCACACACACACACACACACACACACATACTCACACATCCATATAAAATTAAATACACATAAAGCCCCAAAGCCCCAGCAGCCAGTCCTGCAGCCAAGCCCCAATCTAAACTTAATTCCTGCAGGCACGTCCATCAGAGCTTTGGGAGATAAGGTGGGACACGTGAGACAGGCACGGTTTTACAAGTAAAGTGAGTAAACTCCATCTTAAGGATACTACATTAGCATTTAGATCAGAAAGTGTCCCTTGCCATTGAAATGCAACGTACTATCACAGTGCAGTAAAGTCCGGTTCAATACGGGCCGTCGCAGAGGGGTCAAATGCCTGTGACGTCTGGAGCAGCACGATGTATGAATCCCAGAATAGCCTCGCAGTTACATCAGAAATGACACAGTGTTCTGATCATGCTGATCAATGGAGTGGAAGAGCCGTTCACCAGTGTGGACTCTTTGACATTTGTAATATTTAAGAGAACCATAACTGTGTGAAATGTGTGCAGCAAGTCACTGAGTTCAGGGCTCGTTTCTCACTTTACTGGTTCTGAGTTAATTAAACTTGACTTGGGGGTCTTTGAAAAGTACGCTGAATTTCTTCAGTGCTGGATTTGAGATGGCTCAGTTTTTACACATATTGTAGAAGGGTAACAATTATTCCAAAACCTGTAAAACAATTATACAGATTAAGCAGATATGCATTTACGCAACAAGTTGTGATTCAGAGCTTTTACTTTAGCTTTTGTTTCATACAAATGTGATGTTATACAGTGACGTGAACAGTGTTTGCTTTCAGTTTGATTATGTCACATGTACTGTATATATAAATATCAGAAAATATCATTATTTACCAGGGATGTCCTGATCAAGTTTTTTTTGGCTCTGATCCCGATTCAAGTACTTTCATTTTAGGTATCTGCTGATGCAGCTTGATCAGATACTTACATTTAGATTACTTAAATGTTGATTGATTTATCTGACACACTGAAATAACAGAGGTGTAGATTACTTAATCTAACACTCCTTATTTTTTTATGAGCTTCCTGATCCAAATATTAAAGGTCATGGTTGATAAGATTAAATTATTTATATTTGGGAGAATGTCACCCCTGATGGTGACGTCATCTAACTCTGCTGGATTTGTTGGAACTAAAGAGAAGCTTCCTCCCTCACAAACTGTCTTTGACAAGTACTGACAGCGCCGTATAGAGCACACCAACCAAAAACAGCAAAGTTTAATTTAGACCCGTCATAAAGTTACTCACAGAATTAACATTAATTAATAGTGACAGCTGACACGGTGACATTTGTCATTTTAAGCGCTGAAAGCGACGCTCAGCACCCGGCTAAAAATGAGAAGCTGATGGCTGAATGTTTCCTACATGCTTAGCTAATGATTATTGGCGTCGAAGCTTAGTGATTCTATATTTTTCAACCTCGGCGTCTGAACTCAGAATCACTCGCTTCTGCGCCCAAATAATATTTCACATTCGCACATTCTAATTTTCACAGGCTTATGCAGCAGGATGTTGAGCTGTAGCCTGGGTGTCTTAATAGAAGAGGAGCTGCAACACTAGAAGGCTGGAGGGGACAAAACACAGTAGAGTACAGGGACCAGCTTTATTTTAGCTGATATACCAGTCCATCAAAAGATTAATAACATTGTGATATTGATTTCCACCACATCACATAGCCCTCCTGGTAAATACATACAAAGCTGCCGGATCGACTGTGAGGCAGGAAGATAGCATCACGCAATCAACTCCCCTCACCTCAATAAATCACCTCGGCGGTTTTCTCCTTCTGCCTGCAGGAACAACACATTCAATGTGGTGGAGAGCCTTTGCTTTGAGGGCAGGTGAGATCACACACATAATTAGCAAATCTATACAGTGTACAAAATACTTCATGCCTTACGTGACGAATGTGAAGAAAATAATTGGCACTGTTCCCGCCGCATAGAAAGTGGTAGTCATAACACATTAAAGTGAAAGAAACATAAAAAGAAATATGAGGAGAAGCACTAACTTTTCTTGGATGTACAAATGAAGTGCCTCCGCAGCACAGTGTGAGTTACAATCACTGACACCACGGGCCAAGAGCCAAAAGGGAAGCAGCTGATTGGTCTTTTATGTGCGGTAGGAAGTGAAAGAGAGATGGGATGAAGAGGATGCAGTTATCATTACGGGTCCAGGTCATATGGAAAAAATTGCAACCGCAATGGAAGCAATGCCACTCAGAGCTCAAGTTTCCATAACCTGCGGATGCCGCTGGCACAACATAAACACTATTTAAGGCTGTGGAGGAACAGGAATATATTGTGGTCAGATCTTTCTTTGCTCTAAAAGCCCAGAGCCTTATGGGTGAACTGTGTTTGTGTTGCCCCTGATAAGCAATCCAACACAAGCTTAAATCTCTCCTTGTGTTTAAGGGAAACAGGTTATAAGGCATGCTGGACAGCTTAAAGACAAAAATGTCCTGTGGGTACTGAAGGGAGGAGATGTTTTAAAAAGGAAGGAGTAGGAGGGAGACAAACATACGGGCTATTGGAGACAATCAGGCATTCAACATGTGGTGTGAACTTACAGAGGTCCCAGTGCCTCCTTCATGTCACAGTTAGAGATGCCCTTTCTCTTAATGTGTTGTCAGAACTGCTGCGCTGTGGTGGCTATGAATAAGTTGTCTGAGAGAAAATACAGTGTATGATCTGTCTACCCATCCAGTGGGATTAAAGAGTCAGTCCCTGCAGGGAGTAAGGTCAACATCGTGGTTTCATCTCTAGTTCCTGACCCACAGGAGGGTGGGAAACAGCTGGCGCCACACAGAGCACATGTCTGCATCATGTGCTGCAGTGTGTCCAATATGAGCATAGTCAATAAGCAGATGAGCACGGTGCCTCTCTGAAGGAACGTTAAAGAAGCTGCTGACACAGCGATGAAAGGTTAGACGGGGGTTCATCAATATTTTAGTTGGCCGTTGCTGAAATGCAAACAAAAGTGGAGTGAGCTGCACTGCTGTGCTGGGATGAAGATGGAGAGAGGAGGAGTCGGAAAGAAGGGAGTTGGAGATATAAGATCCGAGAGGAAAGATGGAGCACGGACTGGCAAAGCATTCATCTCTCTGTGATCCATGCTCCTCTGCGCTGCGGCTGCTGGCGGAGGATTCAAAGGCGAGGATGGATTAAAGGCACAACACAATGCCTGAGGAGCTTTACCATTGCGGGCACCACGAACACATCTCATCTCCATCTCTGACACTGTTGTTTTACCTCAGGCGTACCGATCACTGCATGATCTTGAGCTGCCTATGACATATACCATTTTCTCATTAACATAATCTCATCATAAAACAATATTTGGACGCCCACATATAACAAGAGAGAGAGAGACAGAGACAGAGACAGAGAAAGAGGTGGGCATGGAGAGAAATTGAGTAAAAAAAAAAAAAATTAAACCAAGTATGGAAAGGTGGAAACCTGCAGAGAGAAGAAAATGGCCCACAAGAGCAGCTCCAATCCGACCAGCTGGGTAGCAACTCCCCACAATATGGCAAGCCTGACTAGTCCATGTGTGAGTGTGTGTGTGTGTGTGTGTGTGTGTGTGTGTGTGTGTGTCTCTATGTGTGTTTGAACTAGGGACATGGGGTCTGGCCCCTGGCACAGAAGACACTGTCAATATGGCCGTGGTCATTCATGAGCAGCCGCTCTGTCACTGCCATCCAGAGAAAGCCAGGGCAACAGACGAGCGAAAAGACACATCACAGAGGAGAGGAAAGGAGAGGGGAGAGGAGAGGAGAGAGGAGAAGAGAGGAGAGGAGATAAAGGTAGCAAGCTGTGGCAAAATGCCCTGGATCCCTTCACTTTTACAGGAACTGCCCTGCTGCGGATTAATGCCCTCCTCTAAAGAAGCAGCTGCCATGTCATTGTGTTTGTGGGGCAAGCTCCAGATATGAATCAACAACTGCTGGTAAAGCAACAGATAAAGCCTCACGCCACATAAAAATCACAACACTTGGAAGACGTGCCAACGTCTGAGCATCTCTTTGTTTTCCATTAAAAAAAATAAAAAATCCCTGCTGCAATATAAGAGACAGCGCTCCTGTCTAAACAGATGACAATATCACAAAGCAAAGAGAGGAGAACAAACTAAAGCTGATTGATGTTTTATGTAAACAACATAGAGCAACATGCATAGCCTCTTCACCTCCATGGCTGGGAGAATGAAAACAGTCTACAGTGTGGGAAAAAAGCACGATGAGTCGCTTTCATCATCTGCTGAATACTGACACACGCTGTCTGATCCACACACACACACACACACACACACACCAGACAACCCATAATATACTCATACATATAGTAGCAATTCCCTGTGAAGTCCCATATGGTCTTTTAGGCTCCCCAAGCAGAAAATGAAATTCACAGCCCTCCAGCAACATGATGTCGGCGGCTGTAATAAAACATTTTAATTTTAAAGTTTACCAACTGATAAAGTAATCTATTACTCTGAATAACTGTTACCGAAACATCTGTTACGCACAAAGATAGAGAGCATTTGCTGAGCTGCCAAATATTCTTAATTAAAGTCTGCAGACAGTAAGTCTCTCCAGAGTCCGAGCTGAAATTGGCTCCGGCTACTTTTCTGATTTCACCTACTTAGACATTTCGTGCTGATGGCTCCCAATTCTGCACATTCCCTTTGAGGAGTGATGATTATAAATTAACTCAATATTCTCACACCCCATGTCACGCTTTTGGCAGCGCGATACTGGAACAAAATTGCCTGTAGATGATTGAAATGAAAATAATTTTTGTTTCACCACAAATCCCACAACATAATGAAGAAGGCAAAAGCAATTTATGCGGAGCATTAATGAGTTTAACATTATTCATTGTGTGCTTATACATATAAATATACACTATGTAAATAAGCAGGGTAAATGAAAGTATTTTTTCAGAGGAAATGATTGAATATGAATTCTAACAAGATTAGCCATGACATGCCCCAAAAACTTCAGAGGCAGAGAGGCCATTGGGAGGGAAATGTGAGCCACTCTGCCACTCGATCATCAATTTTATATCACTCTCAAGAGCACAAGGTCTCCCTGAAAATGATTTAAGGCCAGAAAATAGCTTTCCTCTGACCCATCACCCATGGCAATGGATTATAATATCTGCTTCTCCTCCCCACTGCTGAAATCCTAATCGGCACACATCAAACTGTAACGTTACTTCATGTAGCGGGAGGTTTTGCATTGAAAACAGGTTCCTGAGGGCGAGTGTTTGTGTCACCGCAGCAGGTACAGATTATAAGTCTGAAAGTCATTTCATATTCTGAAGCAAGAGAAAAGTAATGACATTTTATACACTGTACCTGCAAAAATGTTTTAGAGTACACCCGGTTCTCGGCACAAATGACCTCACTCGCAACATTATCACTTCTTCGAGACACCTAACATAGCTGCTTGTTAAGCAAGCGCGAGCCCGGCTACATCTGATAATGTTCCCTCGCAGACTGGGCCAGGTACAAACTAATATTCTGCAGCTGTTGCAGAGGGGCGACAGTGGACCTCATATAAAGACTCCATCACTCCCAAAGCACGGCTCTACTGTTACACACACACAGTGCGGCAGGAACACAGGAGATCTTTAACTCTATGTGCCCACATATAGGAAACCAGATATGGGCTAAGGCGCAGGGTGTCTGCCTGCAGAGTTTCACTACATTTAATGCAGTATCTCCTCTCTCCCTCTGCCTTCAGCGTACACACAAATGTATACTTTATACAGTAATCTCTCTCGGCCCCTCTCACAAACATGCACACTCACACGCACGCTCACACGCACGCTCACACATTCTCTAGCCTGTCATTTCCTATTCACACACTGACCTTCAGCTGAGCGGGAAAACAGCCTCAGTTACTTTTTTACTCTACTGATTCACACAGAAATGAAAAAATCTACTTTGTCCTTTCAGGGACAAGATCCATTGTTTACTCCACAGTGATAGGTAACTTATCATCATGTATACCTGGAAAGCCATTAACACTGCATTTATAACTCAATGGGGAAGAATAAGAATGAGATGGTCAACCTTCGTAGGACAAGAGCATCAAGTGGCAAGTCTCAAAATTCAACATGATTCAACAACTGATAGTCATGCTCTTCCTTTAGCTGTTTTAGTGGCCGGGTATATGTCATTTCTCTTGACATAACCACTAGCGGACCTTGACCTTCATATTAACCTGTTAAAGTGCAGTTAATGTCACTCTGTGCGTCCATGTCTGGCCCCATTTTTGCACGTGAGGTTAATCTGTCTGTCTGTGTGGCAGCGTAAAAACGCGGAATCTGGGCTAGCTGGGTCAGCCGTTCCTAATTCAGTTCGTCAGGAGTTTTATTGCCTGTCTGGACTGTGCTCGGCTCCGGTCTGTCTCCACTGTGTTACTCCTGCCACATCACAGGTGGAGGCAAAGAGCAACTGCAGACTGCACAGAATGTTAAAGCAGAAGAGAGCGTCAGGGAGGGGGGGGGGGACTGTCTTTCATCCTTCACTCATCCACCATAACACACACTGGTCATCATCGATTTTAACAAGCGCTGCACCTCACACAATGACAAGTGAATGCCAGTTTGTGATGGCCATCAGCTTAACAAGTTTTTAAGGCATTCAGAGTGAAGGGGAGAGGAAGAGTAGTCCAGATTTCACTGATAAGGCTGCACACACACATTCATTTGGTATTCCTGATAATACTGCCAGGTGAGACATGTGGGCTGTTCACACACATAAGGAAACAGGTCCTGCATTATGACTCATGCCAGCTTCTAAAAAGGCAACAGAACAAATAGGAGTGGAGGTAAAGGTCTCGCTGCCCTTTATCTTAACTACGTTTTCGGCAGCGGGGACAGCAGATACCTGACTTTCCAGTTCAACAGTTTCCCTCCACTGTCTCTGGGTTTTGTGCTGCATCCACATTAATATTCATAATATCAGCTCAAATTTCATACTGCAATTCATTACAGCCAAGCATTTTGTTACTCAAGGTGACTGCAGAGGGAAGGGGGGACGCGCAAACATGTATTTGAGGATAATGTGTGAGCAAATATTCACAACACAATACTTTCAACCTTGTAGGGCTAAATGAAATTTAATCTGCTGTAATAGCTCGTGCTGGTAAACATTAGGTTTCATACTTTATTTATCCCCAAACACTCTAAACCAAGGAAAGTGAAAATGCAGGGAATATTGTAGCTTCAGAGCTCCTGTGGAAAGTGTATTACTGGCATGAATTCTAATATGATTTCTCTATCATTAGTTGCCTCATTAATAGATGCTATTTTTGCCTTCGATTGGCAATGTTTTCTCTTAGTTTTTTTTTTTTTAAGTTTTTTATGTTTTCAGCTTGTGCATAAGAAATCATCAAAAAGGCAGCTTCTTTGAGCCGTGATTGTCTCCACAACTCACAGTACAGCTGACACAGAGGAGCTTTAATGGATATATGATACACACTATTAAACGAGTCTGTAGGGTTGTTTTCTTGAAGCTTCTAGGAATAGCAGAACTGATCTGGGATCACTGTTTTGGTCACATGACCAACGTTCGCTCCACAGTCAGATATTTAATGCATTCCTGATCTGTGCCTAGATTTAGGTGCGTCCTAAGCTCCAGGCGGGACAGAGTGACATTGAGGGTTTGCATGTCGGCATTACATTGACAAGCTGAATCCACAGGGTGTCAACATCTGTGACAGCCTGGAAATCAGGGTCAGAGGGCCTCCCTGTCTGATCCACCACTGCCTGCAGCTTTACACCACACACACCTCCATTTTGTATTCTGACAGGCCTCTTGACTAACCCTGCCATATTTTCTGCTTATGGTTGCACCTTTTCAAACGTTGACTGAATTTGCGGGGTTATAGCGTATGAGGAACATACCAAACAGAGCAGATCGTATTAGCTTTGAAATGTGCTGACAAAGAGTAGGAAACACAGACAAAGACCTTACCCTCTCCTCCATCTGTAGTGGGCTTGATGCACGATGCAAAAACAGACAATGTGAATATAGAGCACGAAGACGACGTACTAAAACAGAATCAAGTCATTAAAGAGAAATGGGCACTGCTATGCTAGAGGCATCTGTGATAATGGAAGTGCGTCATGTTGAAGGCATTTCTGATAATGAAACATATTCCCTGAGTTCTCTCGTGTTATTTTGTTTTCAGAAAAGGCTTTTGAAATAATCAAGAGCACTGGGGGAGTCCAGAGTAATCTACTGTATGTAACACGAAGCAGCATCGGTAATTAGAAAGCATTCTTCAACAATATGCCTATACACATTTTTTTCCCCCCTCCTGCTTTCTGATTTCTTCTATACAGTGCTTCCACAGGGGTAAACATAGCTGCAGGGCATAGTTATTTTGCTTAGTAAAACAAATGTAGAAGATGCTCAATGTGACACTGATTTGATATGGCAGATACTAGGAAATGCAGGAACGGGATTACTCAGCAAATCACGCTGTTAGGGATGAATTTCTGATTGAGATACATCGTTAAAAAAATAGGTTGTAATTCGTAAACAAATATTAGCAGTGGATTTTGAAAACAAAAAAAACAAAATTCATTACCTGAGACTTTCTGTCTACTCAGCTGACTATATTATGTAACAGTATAAACACACACCTACCTCTTTCAAACTGTTGTGTATATGTACATGATCATACATGCACATGCGACACATTGTGAGAATACAGTAGATCTGTGCTAATATTTTGTGCTCTGGGGCTGGTTAACCACGGCACAGATGTAGTGCGAGTGGCAAGTTACGAGATGATTTATTAGTTTAGACTTAAACAGCTGTTACAGGAGAAAACAGCTCTTAAGCAACACACTTAATAAATAGAGAAAGCCTTTTGATCTGTGATGTACAGTGGCCCAGAGAGCTCAATGCATCGCAACCTCAGAACAAAAAACATGCAAATTAAGAAAACATCCTCATCAATTTGACACAACACATGCACTGCAAAATACACATAAAACAACCAAACAGACAAATGTGCTGCAAATGTATACAACAGCGCATCTGTTTGGTTGTATTGTGAGTATTTGCAACTGCAAGAACGGCAAAATGCATCACCAACACATTAACCTGCGTATTTCTCATTCTTTTCAGGAAGCAGAACTTTGACATTTGAAGTTTGTTTGTTTTTTTGGGTTAAAGGTAAATGTTTAACACGGGATTTAAGCCAAAATGATCACAGCAAACTAAGAGGGATCACAGTGTGCAAGTGCCATCAGTGGAGATTGAGCTCTCTTCCACATGGGAGGATTAATGAATGGGTTTGAGCCTACTGCCCTCTGGACTATGCTTTTCCCCGATAAGAGACATCTGAGCTCAGCACATTGCGCATGCAGTGCCAGATAAAGTTGTGATTACTGTATGGACAAGAGCTCTTTGCCGGGACCTTCATTTAGCTGGCCCTTCCCCATCCATGTATCCACACTTACCACAGCTCCGAGCTCAGGCTCAGGTCCAGGCCCAAGGGATACTCATTACTCAAGACTGGCACACAGATCTTAGGCCCCCTAAAGACCCAGGTATCGACGATTTCCGCAGCAAATGCAAGATGACAGAAAAATACCCCCACCCCGTTGTGCCATAACACTGCAATGCAGCTTTCTATACAGTTCTCTGGATTTTCTTCCCAGTCTGTGTTGACTTGAACTGTAGTGTAAAATAATCAAGATGTGTTGTTTTTGTCCACGCATGAAAGAAAGACTGAATAATAAAGTCTAGTTTCACCAGACAGCATGTCAAGAAAATGGTACAGGCAGGGTGGAAAATGTCATTTTCTATTTAAGGTCCCACATGATTACATTTTCATGAGGTTGTCTTTAATATACTATGGCTGAGGATATAATCTTCTTCTTTAGTCACAGCGTACAAAGTGAAACGGGCTGCACAGCATATGAAGAGGGTAAATTGCCCTAAGCTGGCCTGATTTTTTGACAATTTACCTCTTAAATATGTATTTGATGGCTTTACCCATTATGATATTAGGCAGTAGACATGAAGCAGCTGTTGCTTCATTGCTTAGGAGTCACCTACCTACATGAGGGGTGTCTGTGTCGTCACAAATTTCCAAGAATTAAAGGCAGCTATTCAGCTAGCAATTCCCCTCGTTGCTACACTCTCATTTTACCTTGATATTTAGCCTGAGGTTTAGCAATGCAATTCTCAGTTGCTAAATATTTACGATATCTGTCTATCAAGCCCTCAGCTCACTGAGCAGTCTACGTATCAGGTATCAGCTTCTTTCAGAAGGTTAGCCCTCCAGCTGTATCCCACCACTCACAGTGACTTTAAGGATAGCTATAATGTTTTGAGTAAATTTTTTGTCTCTTAATATATATTTGACCATTCAATAAGCCCTGCCCTCCCAGTTGCTCTTGCTACACCTCTTTAAGCTAGCATTAGCTAATTAACATTAATGCTAATATCACCCTGGTTTGAAGGCTTACTAAAGAAAGCACAATTGACCAAGTAACATCAGATTAGATTTACACTTTGTTGTTTGTATTTTTAAACTGTTGCAAGAAAAAAGAAATTTGAGGACGAAGACTGAACAATTTCTTGATTAACTGTAGCAGGTTTGGCTGGGTTTTCTGGAGGTTGAACGGTTTGTTATCTCAGCATCCAAGATCAGCTCCCACAGTTTCCCCCATGGGGAAATACTACTCAGCGATATGGTTAGGTAATGATATCCTCCTTGGCTTGGAAGTAATGCCTGGTTACAAGTTAGCTAGTTAGCCTGAGTTAGCCTAGGTTTGTAACTTATAGATGAGCAGATAAACAGTTTTTTTTTTCAGTATACACTTTTGCTTTTCTGGTTTATTTGATTTTTTTTTAACTTATCTAAAAATACAAATGGATGAGAACGAAAATGAGATCATACAAAAGGCTTCCCATAAGAATGTCATTCCATTTTCCCTGATGTACACTTTATGGCAAAGTTTAACTGAGTTGAACACTCCTCAACCTCACTTAAAATCAACTTCTGACAAGAGGAGGGCATCTGTTAAGTGGCCTACTGCGAGCAGCTTTTTAGAGTGGCTCGATAGTTCATATCCAGCTGCTCCGCTCTGTCACTTAGCCTCTCCATCTTCTTCCCTTCTCCCAATACCCTCAGCTACCCTCTCAATAAAGCATCATACTGCTGGTTAAAATAGACAACCACGCTTCACATACGTGTCTTAGGTGGACACAACAATTTCATGACTTCCCTCTGTGCTACCCACGGGTTCCTGAAGTGCTACCATTCTCACTTGCCGTGCCATTTGACAGTGACTTTGGTGGGATGAAGGTCATGGGAGGTAGCTCTTTACTGAAGATCTAGAAATTTATGATGGTTTGGATGCACAGAGAACATAGAATTTGCAAAGCGGTGATCATCACTTTAAAAAGAAGCAAACTCTGTTTATGGCACCAGGAAAACACCAACAACAGCAGCACTGGAAGCAGAACCTACTTTTAAACAACAAAGTGCGAAGGAAAGGCAGAGGCAATCTTTTGCAACTAGCCAGTATTTTTATGTTTGATAATGAGTTATAGACAGGGAAGAAAATTACTTTCACAGTAGAAGAAACAGTCTGGCTGAAATGCTTGCGAGAGTACACTGGTGCAAAATGATAATGTTACAATTCTGGTAGAATAAAATGATGAAAAACTAAACTGTTAAAAGGTTGGAACTCTCAAAAGCAAATGTGAAAAATCTTTCTGTCAGTTTAAAACCAGCAACAACTGACCCCACACTCTGTATAATTTTCTTTTGTTTACCGTTTGTTGTTCTGTACCCTTCATTTTTAATACTCTCCTCACACTCAAACAAGGATAGTCAAACAAGGTTATGACCTGGTAATTAGGCCTGCAGTCATCACGCTGCAGCTTTTTGCCAGTAAAGAAGAGAGCTGTACGTGTGTTGGATGAGGTACAGTGCTCCTGCTGATGAGCAACTTTCTTTTGGCCAATTAAAGGATTGTGTGGCTGTGGCCCTGCACTGTGATAGAGGTCACTGAGTTAAGTGGATGGCTGTCAGACATGCTTACTTAGATCAATACATCAACCACCATCGCTGGCATTCGGTTGGCACACAGCAAACCAAACTAAATCATTGCTTCTTAACTAACATCTCCTCTCATCTCTCCATCTGTGTTTACGCCCTCCATTCCTAATTCCTTCTCTTCTCTCCTTTGTGCCTTCCCACCCTTCCCATCCTTCCCTTCATCTTTCTTCCCTCTAACTTTTTGTACAACCCCAATTTCTCCTCAAAATATATCACCCAAGTCTAGCCTCTTTCTCATCTCCTCTGACTGCTTTCAGCATCCCAATTTCTCTCCTGGTATCCCTCTCTCTCCCCCTCCAGCCAGCTCTGCTGGTGTCCTCTCTGTTTGGAGATGAAAGACGGTGGTCCTGCTGTCTGACGGCTTGTAAGAGGCTGCTAATGTGAAAAGTGAGTGCACAACACTGTGAGATGTAAGTCTCTCTTGCTTACACTTAATGATTCATTATTCTGTGCTGCCATAACTTCACTCAATTTAATTACTCCTATGTGAACTGCTAGTTAAACAAATAGCATGTCACGCCGTGTGTGTTTGTGTGTACAATAGTGCATACAAGAGACGGAGAGAGATGCGTGCCTGCTTGTGTATTGTGTATATTTTTCACTTTTTGTGTTTAACCACTGTGTTTGTGGATTTGCATGTGCATCCATGTGGATTTTCCTTTTTTTGTCTGTCTGTGCCTGGAAGGTCCCATACTGTCACATTTGGAAGGCTCACTTTGCCTACCTCCTGTGTACTCTGTACACACAAAAAAAATCTTGCCTTCCCACAGCAAGTCATGCATGCTTTCTGCCCTCTCTGAGGACAGAAAATAACTATCACAACGAATCTGCAGCCAGAGGAAGAAGAAACATTTGGCACATCATAGGACTCCGACACCTCCACACGCTTTCCTGGGAACAATGAAGCCCTTAAGGGTTAGAGGAGATGAAGATGAGGGGGAAGCATCCTCCCCTCATCCCTCTTGTGATTTTGAGCTATTGGCTTTAAGGTGTTGCTGGCGTTGCTTGCTCCGCATCAGAGCCAAATATTCGTTTTTGCGGGGATGCAACAACAACGTTGCTCGCTCTGCAGACATTGTTTGGTCGTAGTGATTTAATTAGTCACATTTTTTCCTGACGGTTTTGAGATGGCAGCACGTCAAGTGGAAATGTCTCGCAGGGGAGATGAACAGTGTAATTCTCCAGTTAGCTTTAAATGAGGAAATTATCAGTCATGATTAATTTAAAAACATTTCATCTTGACATCCTGGTATTTAAGTGTTTAGCATACGCTGCATTGACTTGGCTTTGCCGAATGCTCAGTGTGTTACTCACCACCAAGAGTTTCCAAACATGGAGCGCCAGAGGTTTTATTCAACACTCAAGAATTCTTCTTCTTCAGGAATTCTTGCAGGTGTTTTGGTTTGTCAAAAAGACATTGGCGTGATGGATGAAGTAAAAACAACTCCTGAGATGCGTGCACACACCAAACCAGACCCCAATCACCTCATAACGTTTGTAACAACACCTGTTTCACGGTTTGCAAGAGCCTGCACTGCATTGATGAAAAATGATGGGTCATGCTTTTAACCTGCATCAAGTCACTGGAGAGGGTGCAGAACATTTATACAGGCACATGCGCTTCAACAGATGCGCAGACATGAGCACAGAGGCCGTCTCTCTTTCTCCTCCTGTCTCTTTCATATTTACATAACTACATCCTCATCCAACAATGACCATATCATTTCCGTGCTCTGAACAGAAATGCATTTTTATATCTGGGTTAAGAACTAAGCTCACTTGACAAGGGATCTACAAGGCTTGGCAAATTTGATACAGTGAAAGAGCTTATGGCTAAATCTCCTTTTTCCTCTCTATTGCACACACTGCTACCATTTAATGTAGTCTTGTTCCGCTTCCCCGCTGTCTTCATTACAAATGCAGTAATAAAATGCAATACCAAATCGCAAAGATACCGCATGCATGCCTGTGTGTGTCTGTGTCAGTGTGTGTGTGAGCGCGCATGAAGTGGATCCACCGAAGGCTGGACTATTTCATATGAGACTGCAGGCAGCCTTCTCACAGACTCCAGTCTGACGCCGTAGTTCCAAACACATCACTGCTAACCCACAGAATTACACAGAATCACATTACATAAGTACCAAATAAAGTTTCAGTCTCAGCAGTGGGCACAATCACTCACCCACTCTTTCTCTCTCCTTCTCTCCGTCTGCCTCTGACTCTTTTTTTAGATGAAACAAATGTTTTAGGACCATAATATACTATATGTTATGTTAATAAATTACAATCAAAGCCTTAATAGAAAGAAAAATGGCTGTTCATCAAAGCCTGGTTTGACCCAGGTTCAGGAAAACCAGGACGGTTGTGTTTTATATAAGCAGCATATATATTGTATGGAGTACCAGAGCATCTATATGAAACACTATATTAAGTCATGTTAAAGCCATAGATATGACACTTGCTCATCATGAGATGTATTTTTTATAAGATATAAAGAGCAGCTACAGGGTGGGTAGTCAATAATGTAGGAAAAGTAAGGCTAAAGGATAATCATGTTCTTATTTAGCTGATGACAAATGAGAAGCGACAGTTGTCTTCAGGGCTAGTGTGACACCAGGACATTGAGTTGAAGAGACAAGATATGCTGCAGCACGTCCTCCCAATACCTATCAGCTGGAAAGGTTACCTGAGTCCAGATTCATTTAGAGACTTGGAAGGAGACACAGACATCCACTTATGCCCATGCACACAATCAAATATGCACACGTGTGCCGTCATGTTAGTCACAGGCTTCATGGGACTTTTTGCGAATTTTTTTTTCTACAAGGTGAAAAGAGTAAGAACATCTATTCCCCCTGATGGCAAAATACTTTTATATAATATAATGACTGAGAGCTTGTGACATAAGGGGACGTGTGATTGTGACAATTTGTATCTCAGGCTTGGGAAGGCCTGGTGGCAGTGGTGCAAAAATTTCCTCTGTGGTCAGCTCAGGGCAGGGACTGATCTACTTTCTAGAGCTGGCACAATCACAGGGTAAAACATGGAGTAAAGCGACTTCAGATGAAGCTTTTAGGAAATAGAATTGCACTTTCACCACTATTACACATCCTCCCCCCTCCCTTCTCCTTTCATATTGCAGTGTTTCATTCTCCTAGGGGCAGTAGCGGTTGGACGGATGGATTCACTACCGTTCTGTCCAAGTGCCAAATCTCATCTCCAAACCCATTACTCTGAATGATGTGAGCTGCAATGTAAAACAAGCCCTGCAATCAGCAAGGTTAACCCCGGCTGAAACAGAGTCCACATGTTCTGTAATTGCAATCATATTAGGAGGTTGAATCAGCTATTTATGAAAGTACCTATTGCCTGCAACACTGGAAAACTACAAACATGAACTACAGTGGAATAATAAAAAAAATGATGACGGCAAAGAGGAGATGTGCTTGGAGTCCAAAAATCTTTAAACGATTTAAAGCTGTGAGTAAAGACAATCGCAGCTAGCTATACACTTTGCTTCTAAGTGACTCTCTTACTTTAAGGCGAGACATGGTTCAAAGGGCAAACGTCTTCCTCGCTTTAGTCCTGACTCAGTCCATACAAGAGGCAGTACAAGTGGACCTTGAGGAAAGCATGGATTCTTAAGCAAGCTAGACTACAGAGAAAAGAAGAAAAAAAAAAAAGACTGGAATGCTAAAAAGCCTTTGGGGGTGTCATGCAGACAGAAACTGGTAGATATCTTATCAATCTTTTCACTGAAAAAAGATAAATCCCAATTTGGCTCTTGTTGAATCAATGACTGATCCTGATTAATTGAGGTGATAAGGAGCGGCCAATAAAAGTTGAAGATTATATCTTAACTATTTCTCTCTCTGCCTCTCCTTCCATCCTTGTTTTCATCCGTTGAGGGTTGTTTAAAGTAGCATTACACTGCAGCTTTACACTGCAAATGTGTGCACCCTGATCTAGAGATACTTTTTTGTCAGACTTGTACTCTGCTACCAACATGAGCCTTTGTTGCAAAAACATGACCAAGGCCACAAGGTACACACTGTAATTACATGAAGCATCGTATCCACTCCCAGTTAAAACATTCAGGGGAGGTGAAAGTTCAACTTGGACTCCAAAGCTGTAATGAGAAATGTCCTGTATGAGTTGGAGAGATGTACAGCTCATTCTGTTTCCAGTGTGTCACCATAGAATTTTCACCATGTACTACATGGATCTCCCAAACATTGCAAGAGGACAAACAGTTTGGATGGTTAAACCTCATAATAAAAGTAAACATTCTGTATAGTCCCACAGTGTGTTTTTGGAGGTAGTAAATAAAGAAAAGAAGAAAGAAAGAAAGAAAATAACAAGCTCAATTTTACAGTGCCAAGATTGAGAACAAGGCAAAGTCGAGTACACAATGGGTCCGACACATTGTTGCAGCAAAGCAAAAAGTTGCACAAAGAAACAGACTGGAGTTCTGTTGGTTTGCCTTTTGTAAATCCACCATTGCAAATTAAAAAAAAACCCAAACAACCCTGCAATAAAAACTTACATTAAAAAAAGAAGCTAAAACACCAAGTGGTTTTATCAGTTTACACAAAAAACACAAACCCAACCTCACTTTACTCACTAACAACTGTAGCTAGAAAAGCCTGTTCCACTCATGCATGCCAACGGCAAAATTATTCATACATAAGTGAACATTCATTGTTTATTGAAACCCACATTTAGCAATAATTCATGATTGGAATTAATTAGCAGTTTATTTCCACACACTGGAAAAATCACATGGTATAACTGTTCGACAAGTGTTATCCTCTGTTTCAACCACCCACTCAGCTTCATTCCGTTAATGACTGCAGAGCGCAACAACACGGCTGAATACTTTTAAAGTCGAGTTTCTGTATGGATTTGAAATCTTCATCAGTAGGTTAATATTTAAACCTCCTTTGCTCATTGCTCTTTCCAGTGTAGACACCACAAAACAGATAAGTCTTGGCATTTTTCTAGTGATTCATTAAGCCCTCCTGAAAAAACTTGGGACACAAACATTTAAGAGAGTAAAAAGAAGAAGAAGAAGAAGAAATTTTTAAAATCTTTTAGAAATTTCTTAAAAATACTTTTTGCCCAACACTAGCACTTCAGTCCCAAACATCTCAACAACTATTAAATGTAGTGCTATGATGTTTAGTACAGACATTCATGGTCCCCTGATGATAAATACTTGTCTTTCAGGATCTTTTTTTTTTACTCTTGTGCCACCCTGAGGTTGACATTGTTTGTTTTTAGTGAAATGTCTCCACATTTGTTACAGACATGTCCCTCTCAGCAATCCTCTGGTTTTTCATCCGCTGTACCCAAGTACATCCTCACAAAGCTGCTAGCGTGGCTGTACAGTCCTCAGTCTTTTTCCCTTGTTATAAGTTATTCCAAGAGTTGGTAAACAAATCTTACATTTAGGTCAGTCAACATAGTGAGGTAAACAAAAATTAACATACCATTCACCCCACTTGTTTTTCATCTAGCCGTGCTGTAAGATATGTGGAAGAATGCGATGAAAAGGTCAGCAGGTTTAGTACTGCAGTCAGCTGTGTATCAGACTTGTTTATGTTTATGTTTTCTATGCTATAAGTAATAAAAAAACTGTATTGTTGAAGAATCTAAAGCGCACTTCTGATATTGTAATGAAGCTTACCCCCTCCTCCCCTTTGGAGCTGCTGCTTGTTACTGTTAAATGCCTTCTGCACCCAGTCCATATGTGCAGGGTACTTAGGATAAACAGTTACTCTGTTCCTTCTGATGTATTGTTTTTTTTTTCCTAATGACGTGCTGGATGGGGGCAGTACTCCCGGCAGTCCCAGTGGCACACAGTGGGTCTCCCTGCTTGGCTGCGGCACTGTGTGAGACCTGTCCAGTGGTGGGACCTCATCCAGAATGAATACTCTCCTCAGCAGTGTATAAACAGTGACTGTGGACCAGCTCTCTAGGCACTTTGGCAGCCCTACAATCCCAACATTATGCCAGCCTCACTGCTAGGTCCTCTCATTTGTCCTGCACTGCCTTAGTCAGATTGGCAGGCAGTTTCACCTTGTGCTCCAGAGGTAACTACCATGTAAGAGAACGAGCTCTGTCCCATTGCTCCACAAGTGCAGCTCAGAGTGAGCCAGTCTGATGTCACTGTATTTAAATGACTCTCCAGGTCAGCTCTAGCCACATTAAAGACTATTATTTCTGCATTGAAAATTCACTCTTGAAAATGGCCGTGACCTGGCTCTTGAAATGTCAACAGAGTCCAGAGGAAGAGAGGAGGGTAATTTGTGCCCATGAGCCATGTGTTGAGAGCTAACCCCACTGGGGATGAAGCAGAATTTCTGTGCCTCCTTGTACTCCATAGTGCCTCCATATACAATTTTTTTCTACACAGTTTCATGTGTTATTTTTATATAAAGATTTACAATATATTTTGCTAGAAAATAGAAAAAATATCCCTGCAGTCCTAGCAAACGATAATAGGAAAGATGCCCAAAATAAGTTGCCATGTGCTCCAGTTTTTATGACAAATAGATTGTTTGAAAAGTTAGTAATATAGGTGTCTTTATTTGTAGAGAGTGCTGTCTAATGAAGTTTTGTAATTAACGAGACTGGGATTTTAGTTCCAATTTGCATCCTGTCTGCATCATTATATCTGAAAATGACAGTCAAGGCCATTTGGTTCTATTCATTTTTGCATAGTGCGTTACACAATACACACACCACTACCAAACAGCCAGTTTGACAATCTATTACCGTAAACATGCGGCCCTTGTATGGATTTGTCAAAAGTTTTGGTTTCATCGTTGTTCCCAGAATGGAACGGTCTCACATCAGTGCGTGCATTACATTACACTCTGCTTGCTGCCAGTCACCTGACAGTCACAGGGAGAACCTGTGAGTCTTTGCTAGGAATTAATCCGTAAGAAACATGATACCTCACAATCTTATTGTTATGTACAAGTCCTCTCATTTTCAGAGGATCTGGAACGCATTTGATTTCAAGCTAAGTTCTGACACTGTAAAGTCAATATAAACACAAAAATAAGTGCCTTGTAAAACTAGCTGTAAGCGACACAAGTATTGTCCTTCAAAACAGAGGGCTCTGTCTCTTCATTTATATTGATTAGAATTTCACTGAAAAATGCCAAAAACATGTTGATGTTTTGCTCCTCCTAATTCTGTGGTTTCTGGGGGAACTGCTGTGTATTTTCTGTTATTTATTAGCATCATATGACCTGAACCTATTTTTGATCAGACAGAAAAGGAATTCTCCTTGGGGCTGCAGCATTTTATTACTAATGGTGTCTGCGCTGTAAACAGGTTAAAAATGAGTATGTTATTCAATGAAAGTCTATTGTGCAGAATGAACACAGATAAGTATAAGACATTTTTTTAACAATGTGTGTGTCTGTTCGATGTATTGCAAATTTTAGCATGTCTTGCTAACTAGCGATCTAGAGAAGTAACCAGACCTTACTTCTAAAGCTAAAGAGCAGTATCAGTAAATTACCACATTAGTATGTAGGATTAAAGAAGCTAAAAATAAAGCCCCATTCACAAATAGCACATACTATGTGTAATATTCCACCACTGGTATTAGTTTACGTAACTTTAAAAGCTCTGTCCTGCTCTTTATTGGATTTGGGGATATAGTGTTATGTCTGCCTAAAACATTGATTAGTCATTATCCTAAAAGCCTTTTCGCTGTAATATTAAAAGTGAAAACATACTAATTGAAAATAAGAAGTGCTGCAGGAAGTAAGTAACCACAATAGCCATCAAGTTTTAATGTAAGAACTTTTCCAGGGTAGAAATCATGCAGCTAATGTTAGCTTAATTAGCTAGTTAGCTATAAGTAATGGCATCTTCCAGTGGCTCATTTCAGAGACAGAAAATTGACAGTAGAAATAAAAAGGCTGCTTTTGTCCGCCTCTGTCTGAAATCAGGAACCCACTGTTTTGAGAAATGAATAAGAATTTCGAGTTTTAAACCTACCACTGTTATCATTGTAAACTGTTCTGTGTGAGAACAGAAAGCAAATGACAGCAACAGGAACTAAGAGGTCTACGTGTGTCTTAGCAAATGGGATAATAAAACATAAATTTCAGTAAAGTCGTATTTAATCTTGGTGGCAAATTTCTTGCAGTCAATGACTAACTTACTGTGTATATGACCCACATACATATGCAGACACTTGGTATTTCCCATGATACTGCTCTGCTATGCCTGTATACTGAATTCAGCTTCACTTCTTGTTTGTGTGGGCTTCGTGCGACCAATCTGGTCTATAGCAAGTGAAACACATGATCAACTGAATTGAGGTCAGATGAGTGATGTGGCAAGTCAAGGACGTCTCACTGCTTTGACATAAAATTGCTTCTCGGCTGCTTACTGCATGTTCACGGTAAGTCTTGCTGCATTGTCATAAACTTATAGGGTAGTATAGAAAGGGCTACGATTCTTACATTGCACACCCAGTATGGATGACAACAACCTCAAGCACGTATAAAGCTAAAAGTCAGCACTTTAACTTTAACATAGTCAAGTTTAATCTTAAATCTAGTGGGCTGAAGTGGAGCAAAACAACAGAAAACAGATCAGTGTCCTAACACTTTCTGACTGCACTATGTGTGAATGCAACAGAGGTGTCAAAGTGTAGAATTCAACTCTGTTGCATTTTAAATGTGGCAAAACAAAGGAAAATATAGCAAATGAATCTATGTTTGTGTTTGAAAAGGTAAATTGTAACCGTTGACTACTATGTAACATGTTCACTTCACGAAACACACAAAAACACACCAGCTCCCCAAAGAGCAGAGGAAAGCAGCCTTAGTTCATATTACTTATTTATCACTCTGCTTTTGCAGATGCACTCATGTGAGGTTTATGAACACATGAGAGGGCCAAAAATGAATTACTATGCAAATAGAATGCAATGTTTCCTCCCTTTTTATGTAGTTTCCTTGGGTGTTTATATAACTGTACCATATCCACTTTGAAAACTGGATGGTTTAGAGTCTACTCTCTAATGTGTATCAATTGCTCAAAAACAGTTCATCAATCCTAGGACAGCAAGTGATACAGGAGACAATTTAATGTATGATTAAAGGAAAGAGTAAATACCTGTACTAAGCCTTATAAATCTGGCATTGTTAGTGGGTTTTAGAAAGGTTTTGCATTGAGAAACTGCAGACTAATGGAAGCTTGTGAACTATCCTCATGCAATATCTTCATGGACACACACATAAAAAGAATCTGTACACAAATAACAGGCAAATCTGCACTGCATCACATGTCTGTGAGGGTGATGACGAGAGAGACAGAGAGGCAAGTGATGAAAGTATGAGCGAGCCGCTTGGGAAAAATTGAGGAGTTTGCAACATCACAAAATTATCTATGAGGAGATCTCATCAATTTGCTTCACTTCTGTCTCCCCAGAGGACGGAGGCGGCATGTGAGAAGAAAGGCATGGACCGAGTAAAGTGAGGTCAGAGGTTCAACACTACCCATGGGCTCGGTGTTAAAGAGATAAAGTGAGGCCAAAAAGAGCTTCAGCTGCTGGTGCTTTCATCTTATTGTCAGACGTCTGATTCTTTCCGTGACAGCATGGAGAAATTTCTTTCATTTTTGCTGTACAGCGTCCACCGTACAGGAGCTACCCTGCACCTTCAGCACTCTGGAGCAGGTCTGGAGTTATGCAGAAAAAATGGATATCTACTGTATTCTGTGTAAAACTTATTTCCATTTACTAAATCCAAGGCCTAACATTGCAGGCTGTATTCATGTCACCTGAGCTGCCTTTTTAGAATTGAAACATTTTAGAAGATTGAGTTTTTCTCCTTGGTGTTAGCCCTCTGAGAAATACTGTGGGCCAATTGTGGATTCATCCCTCGCCATGACTGCAGCAGTGGGTTAGAATGAATGAGAAAGGGAGAAACAGAAACACACACACACACACACACACACACACACACACACACACACAGATGTAGTAGCGCACCGAATGCAAAGTGAACAGAGGCACAAGAAAAAGCAATTTTTCACATATTTGGCATGCACAATCTTTTTGGGAGAAAGCAATAACTGTGTTTGAATGAGAAGAAGAGAGAGAAAGAAAGAGAGGAAAAAAGAGAGTGGGACAGACAGAGAGAGTTTGAGAAAAAAAAAAAAAAAATCACACGCGACAACAATTGTACTCCCAATATTTGGCACAGAAGGGGATCACCTCATGTGAAAAAGGTAGCCGATGACACAGACTGATTTGATTTTGCTGATCTGATTAGATACGAAAGGGTGCATTTAGCTAATGAAGCCTCTAACCTGGTGAAGCATTAAACTAATGAAACGGCCATGCCCTGAATATGAGTTGTCTGATTCTACAACAAAACCACCGCTTGCCGCTCTGGCTGTCTGCCTCCGAGTCACCCAATGAGGGGAGCACCGTCTGATCTGAGCTACAAAGCAGTGACTGATTGGCTGACTGCTGAGGAGACTGGCGGCAGGCCTGCTGAGAGCATTGAGAGGAGAGCAGGTGTGTGTGCAGGATGTGTGAATTCTGAGCTGTGTGTGGTGGTGGTAGGAGGTCGAGATGTAGAAAACACAGTGTGGAATCATAAGAGCTGAGGCTCTGAACACCAAGGCTCGTTGTCCATGAGGCAGAAAGACTGTAGCAGATACTCCCGTGGCAGAGAAACACACAGAACTTGCCAAACTTGTTGCAATCACCCGTTTTCCCATAAGGATTTTTTCAAAGGTGAAACAACAAAATTCATAAGTGCAAACCTGTCTCATTTATCTTTCTTCAAGGGGGGGAAATACTCAAACTAAGAACTATAATGACTTAATGGGGAACTCCACTGATTTTACACACATATGTATACAGTAGGTGAAAAACGTTGTATAATATTTTCTGTGGCTCTGGAGGCAGCTTTCTAAAGTCTGAGAAAGTAACCCTGATGATGTCATCAGGGTGTCATAAATCAGAGGAATGATATTTGTAAGATGAGGGCATTTAACAGAGATGGTGTCATAACAGATGCTATTGAGTGGTATTATGGGAATCGTAGGATCCAACACTTTTGAAGATTGATCCATGCTAGGGACTAAAAGTCAGGGCCCCTCAGAATCTTTTGCTTCAGTTTTGATCACTCTTTTTAACCATGCTTGCAACACAAATCTAGGGATGGAAATACTGGTTGGTCGGTGGATTGGTCACTGAAATATTTATTAACTATTGGGTGGTTTGCCATACAATGTGGCAAAGACATTCATGTCACCCCTCAAAATTAATTACAGTAACTTTGGTGATCCCCTTTCTTGTTTTCATCTTGCAGGATCATCAGGTCAAAATTTTGATTTTTCAGTACTGTACAATAATGTTCGAGCAAAAACAAAGACTTTCCCATCCTCCTCAGCTGTACTTTATGTTTACTGCTACTTAGCAAATGTTAGTTATACATGCTTAATATCAGCATCATAGCATCACCACTGGGATCATGTTAGACACAACATTTAGCTCAAAGCACAGCTGTGCTCCAGAGTACCCGTTTAATCTAAATGAATAAGGGGGTGTTGCTGAAATCATGCAATATAAAAAATAAATAACTAAAATAAACTTCATTCACCGTCACCATCATCATGGCTTGCCAAATTAAATTTTTAAATTGCCGTATTCTGCATATTCTGACAACGCCATGTCAGCTGCCTCAGGGTCTCTATGAAACTCACTGCAGGTGATCATCCTCATGTTGCACCTGACAGTGTAACATCACCTGCTGGAAACATTTTCTCACTCATCTCCATGACTTTGACATGACATCCTCTTGACCACTTCCCGTCTAAGCCGTGGGCCACTTTGTTTGAGCAAAATGTTTTTTTAGCATCTAATTTCACGTCAAACTACTCCACCTTTATTTCTGACACAGCAGAGCGCTGCTCCGATGGCACCTTGCTGGCAGCTGTATTAATATTATTCTTAATGTTTGGGGTCCCGTATGACATCTGCCGCTGCTGAATGCTGAATTCCAGCAGCAAAACTTGAAGATCAAGCTCCACTGCTGTGTTATTCTTTTTCCTTGAGTGATATTTTTTTTGAATGAAACTTGCCCACATACCGAGAGGAACAATGAATATTAAAAGGCAATTTGGCAGTGTTTCACTATGCTAATGTTCAAATTTCACAAACATGCACCTCCTGATGAACATGATGAACCTGTGGCACTCAGTTTGGTGAATCCAACATGGAACCCAACATGCAAAATGTAAGATATTTAAGACAGGAATATAAAAAATGTTCTTGAATGAGCTCCAGTGTATGATTTTCTCGGTACTGTATTGCTTTCCCCCCTTTTTGCTTTATGCACTGTATATTGATGTTGTCACACCACAATATATCCTCCAAAACTCTGTCCATGTTTGGTTGTGATTCTGGACTACACAAACTCACTACACATCACGGTCATTTCAAACTTGGAATCATCGAAAGCGTTACAAATAAAACATCTACACAACCCCTGTTAATCAGTGTCAATATTAAAGCCCCGTAAAGTGAATGAATATGCCTTCTGTCAAACGGAGGTCTACTGAACTATCACCAAGTACGCAGGCAATGGACCTGTGTTAATGAAAAGCTATTAGCAGCATTCTCCATTTAAATAGCACAGGCCAAATCAATTTAGAGCATTTTATTCCATACGCCCAAGGCTTTGTATTTAATCCACTGCCAAAGCTGCTGCACCCCAGCGCTTGTTGCAGGTTTTCAGCTGCTTGTCTCACTGTGGGCTATTCAACGGGCTAATGACTGCCACAGGAGTGTTGTAGAAGTTATTCTGCAATCGCCAGAGAGAGAGAGAAAAGTCTCCCATCAAGCATACAAATGACATGAGAGAGCAAGTTTAATCTTTTTTTTTTTTCATGCTCACTGCTTTTTACACAGCACAAAAACCCTCCTCTCTGGGAGATGAAGGACTTGCTGTGTGTAAAAAAAAAAAAAGAAAAGAAAAAAAACAATTTATAAAACATCACTTTCAGTCAAAATCTGTGAACAGTACAGGAGACTAGACGAGAACAAAGTACTCTCGGACGTGCCGCAGACAGAGCTGGTGCATATGTGGAAACCAGCTGGACACATCTGAGCCCCACCACTGATTTGTAGCTGCTAAGTCAATCTAAAAGTCAAACACGCTCACTCCTCGCTCTTAAATACTAATAAAGCAAATGCCCTCGTCGGAAAGTATTCCCCCAACGCTGCATCCACAATGTGCTTTGCACACGTCTGCGCACGTGCCCGATCTGTTTAAATAAGGCACAAATCACTACATACTGGCCGTCACTGTGCGTTACACTGTGCATGTATATGAGGGCCTGGAAGAACGCTGTAGCAGAGGAGACACCACACTCATCAAGATGTGTGCAGTGCAGAGACCACACTAAAGCCTGGACCAAAGCCACTGAGCAGGTAGAGCCCATAAATCACTGTTCAGTCAGGGACAGACATACACGCAGACAGTCTCCACCTGCTGTAATACTACCCTGAACACCCCTTACAACTGCCTACAGCTTTACATACACACATGCTCAAACACATACAGGATGCTGTGGTCAACGATGATCTCGCAACGTCCACTGGGCCTGAAAGGAGAAAAAAGTGCTTTATGGGCCTAATGCAGACGTCAAGGGCATTGTGATTTTGATTTACTGTGGCCCTGTGGCCGGACTGTGATGTATTGCTTTGGTGCAGCATTTTACATTGTGATGAATATTGTTGGGTGCGGGACCAGATAAATTTTGAAGACACTTTAGGGGTTGTTATATGCCAGGCAGTCAGCCTCGAAGGTTGCCAAGGAGAAGCCAAACCATTATTTATAGAAATACCAGGGCCTTTTTTTTTCCTTTCAAAAATTCATTCTGTACCAAGCCACAAGCCTTCACACAGATTTTAAAAAGGTTGAAAAGGGTGGAGAACTTGTATAAGAAAGACCAAGAAAGAAAATAATAAGTCCACCTAAAAAGACAGGAGTAGAAAAAAGTTGGAGACTAACATTAAAAAAAAAAAGAAAAAAAAGAAAAAATCAAATCAAATCAAAATCACAATGGATTTCTCAGACAGCTGGGGTTTCAATTCCAGTTTATGTGGCAGCTCATGGTAATATGGAGTAGACACACTCCAAACTAAAAGAAAAAAAAAAAAAGAGAAAAATCTGCACTTGCCAATTGGTTTTCCCTCTTCTGCCCTTTCTTTCACTTTACATCCCACTTATATTCCTGCAATCCCCCCTTTCATCTCTCCCCTTTCTCTCCTTCTCCATCAGCTTTTTTTTTTTTTTTTTGGGGGGGGGGGTGCGCGCGGTGCGAAACAAAACAAGGGTGTTGGTGCGTGTGAGGCTTCGACCAGGCACAGGAGGCGATGGAGGAACCTTGATGTGTTGTTCACCAGAGAGACAGAGCAGTGGATGCACATCATAAATCTAAATAACAAGATGGCCCGTTTTCATACGTAAGGAAGGAATGACTGACAGCGATTGCCAAGCACAGAGGTCTGTTTACATATATTATAAATCAAACATCACAGGTAAAGTGAGGATGCAGTGAACTGTAATACATGTGCTCAGTAATGCATAGCTGCTTGTAGTCCGCTTACGTGGTGGAAGGCTCGGCGTCAGAAGGAGATAACTGTGCTTCCAGTTTAATGTCATAACATGTGGTAATCCTCTTAGGGATGGGATAGTAGATGATCTCCAGACAAAGGGAACCTTGCAAGGGACAAGCAAAGATCCCCACCACTCTGTCCTCTGTGATGGGGGTAGCCGCCGCTGCTGCCCCCCCCCCCAAACACTCACATAACACAAAACACAAAACATTAACACACATGTAATGAAAGGATGAGGAGATAATGTGCAGCAATAGGAAACACCAGCCAACCCCCAAGCATAATCTCCCTATTCATAAACAGACCATGTAAATCCCTTAAGGTGCTGAAAGGGCCTGGCAGACACCCATGGGTGGAGCCTGGGAGAGAGTAATTGTGTGGACCACAGACTGTATATAAACATATATATTTCTCATTTCTGATGTACAAATGTCACATTTCTGCAACCTTCTCAAATGTTGAGTATCTCATGACGGAAATACACTCAATTCACATATTTCAGGTTATGTTGTGTTTGAAAATGTACTTATCTCTTTGTGTGTATAGTGCAAAACTGCAGCCCAGTATCACTAGGACTTTTGTCCATATTGTGCACCTCATGATTTAAGCCCAACATTCAGTGCCAGTAGCAGAAGCAGTGTGCTTGTGTAGCAGAAAATATGGGTGAGGAGGTCAGAGGGTGGCTAATGAGCATGTGACATGACTGACTCTGAGTTGAAGTCCTGTCCCAAAATCGTTCCCAAAACTTAACCAAGTGTTGTGTTGCAATGCGCTGAGAAAGAACACCAATTATCTGGGCAAATTTGCCTGCTGGACCATTTATGCAATCCATCTTCATTTGCCCCAAGCAGCCAATGTAACAACTGCACAGGCGTTAGCTGTAAGCTAGCTGGAGAGGGACACACCAACCATGTGTGTTTGTGTGGTACTTCAGCTTCTGACTGAACTCAGAATTCACCAGGAATACATTTATATTATTATTAGTATCAATATTATTATTAAGTGGATTTGTAGTCTCAGGATAACTGTAAATGTTGGTTTTTTTTGCTATAGTTTGCGAAACATTTTCAACTTGTGTTGTTGTTTCTTTGTGCCAGCTTGCATTGCTCCACATGAATATGCATCTAATTGCGCCCACTCATGTCCTGTTGACTTTGTATCCAATGATGCTGGTTGTAGAGCTGTAAAATACTGATATGGAGGTTTCGGGATGACCCCGTCTTTGCCCTTTACATTACCATCCAGGTCAGTCTCCTTTTGTCCGAGTCTTTGCCTCTGAGGTGAAAGGTTGCCTCTGATCTCATTTGATCCTTGGCATTAGTGGCAATATTCAACAGCATCACTACAAACTAACCATCTGCCTGTCTACATAGCCTGAATGCAGACCTCCGGGATTCAGAGCATGATCGCCTCAAATCTACCAAGCCCCCCCCCCACACACACACAAACACAGCTCCCACACAGTAAGCAATTAAAGCAGCTGTAGACCTATATCACCACATAATCCTTTGTTTAAAAGAATTTCTGCATCCCACATCACAACAGCGTCAACATCCTCCACAGGATGGCATTTCATCAAAAGAATCAAAGAGATTATATCAGTTATTATTCAACACAGAGTATTACATTTAGATGCACGATGGTGATAGAAGTAAGCTTGTGCCAGTAATAAGATAAAACTATGAATATGGTGTCTATTGTCGGAGGATTAGCATAGAGGTGAGTGTACAATCATACTGATAAAGCTTCAGATCCAGAAGGGCTAACCATCATACAACTTACAGTAAACAAACATGAATCTGACCGAAAGATGGTTTGTAATTGGGACATGTTCAGATATGCATCGGGAAGCATAGATAGACACACACACACACACGCAAACACACACACGCACACATACACACACACGCACACAAACACGCACACACGCCATTAGGGCTTGACAGAGGGTACTCCTACAGAAAAAATACCTGGGATCATTGGGGACAGAGATCTTGCATTAATCGTTACTCACCCTTCCAGCCCTGCACATTAAACACCACTCTTCTACTACACACACACACACACACACACACACACACACAAATCCACAGTACACAGCGACTCCATGGCGGCTGCCCTATCACCTCGCCATGGCAACACACAGATCTTTTTAGACACCATGCAAAACCATAATCCACACTCTTTCTCTTACACACACACACACACACACACACACACACACACACACACACACACACACACACACACACGGTCCAAAAATTGTGTCCAATTTGATTACACTTAGTCCATCAGTCTTAAAATATTCTTCTTCTTAAGAGGAGTTAAATAAATATTAAAATTGAAGTAGAGATAGGGAGAATTTCACTTCAAATTCAAATCAGCTTGTTTCAAGCACTTGCTTTTGTCATTTTCTGTAAACTAATGAACTGGTCTGCTGATTGGTTCTGCCTGAAGACATTACTGATTGCTTTTAAAATTCCTGAAAAAGCAAAGTTGCATTGGAAATGCTGGACTTTATTCCAGCCACATGCATACTTTAAACAACAAAACACATACATATGAGCAATCACATCTTAAAACTATATAATGTGTGAAAATGGACATTTTTGAGGGATTTGAGGGATTTAAGGGATTTAGGGGGTTGAACTAATCATTTATTCCAGATATACTTATATATATTTTCTTAAAGTTGGTGCAAGATCTCACTGAATATGAGTAAAATAAGTCATGTGTAATAGGTTATATTGTGCTCTTCAATAAATCAATCAACTCAGGCATTTCTGTGAAAAACAGGATTACGTGTCATCTTTGTTGATCCCTCAGTGGTTAGTGAGGCTCTTACAAAAGACTCTTGCTCATCTCAGTCTTCTTTTCGGTCGATACCTCCCTGCAAGAAATGGCTTTGATTCGGTAACTTGGTGTGAAAAAAGTACAATCTACCTCAAAAGGAAGTAACCTTTTGTTATCAGTGCTTGCTTCAGAAAAACCACAGACTGTATTATGCAGGATTATTTGCGGACAGATATGAGACATTTTCTATTTCAGCTAATTAGGTGATTAGCTACAACAGAGGGGAGCATGAATTATAGCAGCCTATAATTCATGCTCCCCTCCCCACCACTTGAGAAAAGATGAAACTGAAGTAGGGAGAGATAAAAGAAATATAAAGTACAACCTGAGCGTGATTACAGACATGCTGGCTGATATGCATACAGCTGTAATCACGTTAAGTGTTATGGGGGGGGGGCATATATAGTGGGAATTGATTGAGTTACAGTATACAGCCACATCTATCACTGGGGATGCACTGGATAAATCCTTTGCATGAGAAATGGAAAACAATGACTCATATGAAACACCTTAATTTCCCTAACATAAGTGAAGCTAAATCAAAACTCGCAGAGTTTCCATCTGAAATTTATTATTAAAAAAGCCCATCGTTTAAAGGAGCTATTTGTAAGATTTGCTGTTGCTAACGTTGGCATTCACAGCTGTTTACATACCAGTTTTGCTAAGCGCTTCAGTAATCGTTGCATTTACAGTACAAGAGGCAGTGCTACTTCTTCAAGACTCTACAGTGACTCGGTATTGAAAAGTAACGAGAAAGTCCGACCAGTCCGGGGCTAGCTGGTTAGCATGGTAACTCCAGTACAAGAAAAAAAGTGATAGAAATAGATGCAAAACAAGAGGGTTGCTTTCCGCTGGTGGAGACAGCTCTTGGAGGGTAAAAGAATGAAGTTTGACGCTGAACTCACAACTTTTCTTCTAGACCGGTAGGTAAACAGCTGTTAATGCTAATGCTTAGCTATGTAGCAATATCTAAACTTAAGTAGCTCCTTTGAAATGACTGACACTGCAACATTAAAACCCATGCTAGTGGGCAACATAAAGAATTTGACATTATTACAGTGATACAAATTGGGCCCTGACTAATTCAGAGGTACTGAACCGACTTCAGTTAATGATTTTCCTGTAGTTTTACTTACAGTATTTCTGAGTGTGATATTCATGGAATGACCAAAGATTTCTAGATTTTTTTGTGTCTTTGTGCCACATGAGATATACAATTCAGTTATTGCATAAGGGATTTAATGTAAGGCCGATTCAGGACAGTTTACCAAAGTGATAGTGACATAAGTATTTGGACCAAATAAACCAACAAACCGCCTTTAAACGGGAATTTCCATTTATCAACATATTTAGTTTTCCAAGTTGAGCCAGAAAGGCATGTGTCAGTGCACAGACAAGACATTTTATCCATTACGGGGGTAAAAAGGTAACAGACAAACAAATACAAATGGGCTTCTGTCTATCAATTATCACCATTCCTGCTTTACGGGTTTCGGCGGCTCCCACACTCTGAGGTTGGTGTCATGAAACATTTAAACTGAAGCCACACAGAAAGCCATCAGCGTGTTAAATGTGTGGTGGGAACAGATTTAGAAGATTTAGAGTAATGGAATAATCACTGTGAAGGAGCACGGCGGAGCGGAGTCATGCAAGACTAGTTGTGGCGACCTTGGATTTTGTCAATACAATCAGCTGTGTCTATCTCGAAACAACACTGGGCTTGTTGCCTTTCAGACAACTTAAAATCAAAACCAATCTCAGTCATGATTACAATGGATGGATTTTATACCAGAGGCCTGTGAATGAAGACAACAACAATGAGGGAGTTTGAAAAAAATAGAATTTAGACGAAGATAAAAACAGAGTGACTTAAGGTCTTAAGAAGGAAAAAGCATTTAGATTATCTTAGCAAGAGATATTGTAACCTTTGAAGTCACTTTGCAGTCATTATGAGCAGAGCTGCGATACGCTCCACACTTGATTATGATTTATTATTTGTCCCTAACGCTTTGTGCATGTGTATAGAGTATATATATATATATATAAATATATAAATATATATACACACACGGCTGTCTATGCGTGTAATTTACTTGATGTGTATCTGTGTTGTATGCTGTCCGTGTGATGTGTAATTGTGTTGTCACTGATGTGTGGAAAGAGCTCCTGGGAGAGAAAGAGACAGAGCTGGCAGTTGGGGGGGTGGGGGGTGGGGGTGCTGATGCATGTGGGTGGTCATGGAGGTGAAAAGGTCAGTGCTGAGTGTTGTCCTCACCCGCGGGTCCTAAAAGAAGATCTGTTTATCTCAATCAACAAAGGCCGCGAAGGAGTGTATGGATTGTTGGTTTACCACTCAACAGGCACAGCACAGACACACTCCTGTTAACATACACACTATATCTTTAATAACACTTATTTCACGCTTTCAGCCTCTTTCTATCTTTCTTGCTCTCTATCTTTCCGGCTCCCTCACCCCCTCTTCTCTCTCCCTCCCTCCCTCTCTCTCTATCTCTATCTCTATCTCTGTGACTGGGATTAGTGATCTAAGATCAGTGCGGCCGTAATGCCCTTCTCAGTAGACTGACAGATGATACAGCCTGCCCTTTGGGCTCCAGTCGGAATGGCTGCAGATCAATACCCGAGCTGGCTGCCTATCAGAATTCTCACAAAAGTGCACACACGCTCGCACAGCCGACATACACGCACACGCACATACACACACACGAATTCACATGCAAGCATAGCATCAAAGTCCATTTGAGCCAGCTGGCATTTACCGGAACAGGACCTGGATGTGTGCAACACGGCAGGAGGGGACATTCCCGGGATAGTTCCCAGCCTAGAGAGGCAGCGTGGTTGGAGGATGACGGAGCGGTGGAATTCTGCTCACAGATTCCTCTGGCTCCAACGGCTTGTTTAAATTAAGCAGTTTCGAGGAGACGAACTGGCTGACTGACCGAAACAAAGCAACAGGTTGAAGAAACAATCAAGGGGTTGAAGTGTCTGCGAGGTCTGTGTGTGTGTGTGTGTGTGTGTGTGTGTGGCAGGGTGGCCGATTAACCTCTGTGGGAGAATTTGTGTGTGGTAATTTGTGAGTGACACCTCATTGTGCTGTGATTGTGTGGTGCGGCTCCATTAGGTGCGAATGTGCAGTGACAGTTAAAGCTTTAGCTTAGGATCCATTCACAGTACAGTACAGTAGTTGTGTATAACCTTGGATTTATTTGTGAAGGAAGTTTTATAAAATGAGTTAAAAAAAAAGTTTGAAATCACAAATCATATTCCTTTATTTCCTTTGTTTTCAGAGAAAAGGATTTGGGGATTTAATACTGAGATTGACTAAAAGGTTAAGATGGATTTTTTTTTTTTGCAATAAAGGTCTGATGAGCTCCTCAACATTGTGCTCCACACATAAGCAGAATAATTACCGCCCTGGCGGGAGAATCTCTTTCCCTACCGTAAAGTGCAGACACCATTATTAGACGACTGCAATGAAATGCAAATGTTGTGAAACATTTGTCAGGTGCAACCTAAAGAAAATGTACTTCTATTTTTCTCATTTATATTCATTCAAAAGAGCAGATTATCATATTGCCCAGACAACCAATTCATGCACCCCTATATGCAAGCACGCATGCAGAGAGTTGCACATAATGTTACATTATTTATGCTGACAAACAAGACTGTAGCAGGGGAAGCAATTTCATGTCAAATGGAGGCTCTGAAACGTTGAATTGGTCAGCCTTCCCATACACACACTGCCTCTCTCTGCATGCTCACACCATCTTTCCAAACAGATCCAATGTGCAGTGACCTATGCAAATAAACTGTGTCCAAGAGGGAGCCGGTGTTGCGATTGTTCCATCGCGTATTGCGTCACCGACTTGCCACATAAATAAAAACGAGAGATGTATAAATAATGCAACCACAGATTTGACACTCTGGAACACTGACAGCCCCAACTTGTGTGCCACCTCTCTATCTCAAGCAGGCGGTAATTTATTGTCTCCCACTGCCGTAGCAGAGTCAATCAATAGCCAATTAAAGACAGGCATATACTACGGTCTCCGGTGGCCGACAGTGCATGTGGTGCTGTTTGGCCAGGGAAATAAATATGTAAATGGTTCACCGGCAGAATAGCATCAGTCAGTATCTTTCAGCAAGCACAACAGGAGGCATATCAATAACACTCTCCAACCACACACACGCACGCACAAGTCTACACACAAGTCTACACACAAGTCTACACACAAGTCTACCCCAGTATGTTAACCTCCCTGTACCATGCTGCAAGGCCACTAGTGGTCAGAGAGGCCAAAAAGAGCAGTTACCCCAGACTGAAAGGCTTGAGTGTGTCCTTGTCTGTCAATATGAGTGAATGGCCTGTTGAGGAGAACATTATTTAGTCACACACACACACACACACACACGCACACACGCACGCACGCACGCACGCACGCACACACACCACACACACACGCCCCTGTGCACACAAATAGTATCTAGATGTAATATTTATGAAAGTAAAACAAGATACACACTTCTAAGCAACGCTGCTTTAAAATGCTCTGTTGTTTTTTTTGTTTTTTTTTGTCTTCTTGCACATTTCATCACAACGAAAACTGACCTCAGAAGCCTCACATTCTCCTCTCTTTCCCCCTCTATCTTTTTTCTGCTGCACAGAAACTCTCTAAAGCCTTCCATGCTGGGACAGAGACAAGCAGGATAGAGCTGGTTTCAGAGATCTCGATACAGATTCAATTTCAGACCGTCCGAAAAGACACGTAAAAGAAAAATAAAATAAATAACACCGGGGACGTCAAAGACAAAAGCAGCACTGTGAACAACACATCACTGAAAATACAATATTTACCCTGCAGACAGCATTGCAAACATGGAATACTTTGAGGCAGGCGGAAAGCCCCTTCAATTAAAATGATCATAAAAATGATTACTTGTTAATCCTTTATTCACAATAGAAATCTTAGAATAACATGGAACTGGCATTTGCTCGATTTTTAGCAATTTAGGAGACTAATTCAATTAAAAATGTTGTTTGATCTGCTACAAAAGGATGTCTGTAATCTGCTGCCAGCACTTAATTACAGCAGGAAATCAATAAGAAGATGGCATGATTAACAGTATATTGACCCTTCAAGGAGAAATACACTTGATCATAAAAAAGGGATTTACTGAAATTAAGGCTACTTAAAACCATTTAAGTGTTAGTGGAGCTCAGTTTCGTTGAGCAGCTAGGACTGGCAATGGAAGGATATATAGAGGAATATATCCATGTCTCTATCCAACTACATTTATCTGACAGCTATGGTTAAATTGTTCAATAGGTGCAGATTTTACATGGAAAACATACAGTATGAACAACAACTAAAGTGTAACAAGTTGATATAGATTAAGCTCCTCAGAAGTACGTATAAAAAGTAGTAAATATTTGCCCACCTTAGTTTCAATAACTATACAATGATCATCCTGAAAAATATTCCAGAAACAGTGAGACATGGTTTCCCTAGAGAAGCATTATACTGGAAAAGAGCTGTCCGTCTCTCTCACACACACACACACACACACACACACACACACACACACACACACACACACAAACACACAAATATATAATGATCAACCACCCTGCTGACTGTAAAGCCTAGTGCAGGATGCTTAGATTTCTGGGGATCAGAGATGCACTGCGGGAGTGAGAGCGTGTCATCCAACACAAGAAACCTTGACCCCTTCAGTCCAAAACGCCCATAAATAATCTCCTGCCCTGGAACTTTACACCTCGATACGGGGCCTCTTTAACACTCATCCCTTGCATGAATAGCACCGTAGCCTCGCTCACTCTCTGCCCATCTCTGTGTTCTCCTGCTCCACATTCCTCCTTCTACAGGCTCTGCCACCACAGGCGCCGTCAAAGAGCCTGACAGTTCAGCCCCGGCTTTGATCTCAAGGCACAGGTTATCTGTTGCCCTGCTAATTTTAGTTAGCCACTTTAAGCCGTGCTTCTCTTTGAAGCACGGGTACCGTGCAGCAGGGAGCTCTGGGTGGTTATCAATGTGCCCCCCTACAGTTGCAGGGAGAGGGATTCACCCTCAGCTTTATGAATCTCTACTGTAACCTGGACAATCTGGACAACAATCTGCGCCTTGTTACATCTGTATCCTAATCAAGTCTGTTTGCAGAGCGATCCCAGGTGCAACGGTGTGGGCTGTAAGTAAAGAAATGTTTGAACTGATGTGTGCTGAAGCACTTTTCCATCCAAAGGGGGCTTGTTTGAATAAACACAGCAATACACAAGAGATATTCGAGGAGGAATGCCATTACATCCTCCTGGGTAATTAAAGGTTCTCAGTTTCATTTTGCTGCGATGTTAACAGATTGTCACAGCAGATGGAGGAGGGGTGTGGCAGGTGAACGCAGATATCTTACCTTTCCTCGGAGGGCGTGAAGCAGGAAGAAAGACTGTCTGTTCACCTCAGGCTGGGGAGTTCAAAAGTCTGTAAAAGCAAACAGTGAATGAGTTCTGGTCTTGTCAGGGAAAACTTGTGTTTGGAATATGATTCTGATGTTCATTGCTTTTTATTTATTTACCCCTTAATTTACTAAATCAGTCAACCAGCACACGTCCTCCTACAAGCTTGTTTTCCCTTCACCCACTCCCATGAATTACAACGTCCTGGAGAAACAAGCTTATTCAAACAATAAAACAGGGATATAAAAACTAAGGCTTGTATCCGACCAGCCCGGAGTTGTTATTAAAATTTGAAGAGCGACCACAGCGCAACCTCAGGCGCAGTGTGTTTACAGCAGTTTACACAGCAGTACCCTGTGATTTTACAGAACGGTTGGCCAGCTGGTGTGAGAGTCAGTCAAGACAATAAAGCATTAGAGTGTGACCTTGCACGCTGCAGCAGAAAGCAGAGTCACAACACGAACACCGGGGCAACATGTCGAGGTGAAAAGGCGAGTCCTCAAAGAAAATAACGCTTGTCCATTTCGCACCTACGTAGCAGTGCACATATGCGAGTCTCTTTCTTTATCTTTCAGCGCTGTCTTTATCAAGCATGCTACTGAGATCAAACACACACACACCACCACACACACACACACACACACACACACACACACACACACACACACAGGTGTACTAAAAAAAACACATGGATACTCAGAGCTGCACAGCCAAGGCAAGGTACACTGAATATCAAAGCGCTGCTCCTGCTCTCCAGCATGAATGATGGCTCTCCAGAAGCATCTTCAGATGAGAGGAGCAGGGTAGGGTGGATGGGTGGTGGGGTGGTGGCGGGTGGTTGTCTGCAGTCTGATTTAGCGCCTCAGTCTCGTACAAGAGGGGTCACTGTTCTCCCCACTGGATGACTTACGAGGGCACAGCCAAAGCTTTCATTTCCATTTTATTGTGAGGAATGGTGGCTAAAACTTCCCTCTATCTGTTGTCGAAGCTGTTGCAAAAGCTCAGCAGAGGACAGTGGCCAAAATGGCCACTTCTGAATGGCAAAATCATGTTCTCCACAAGGATAGTGATGGGGGTGGGGGGGTGGGGGGCATCAAAGTCAATGTCCACTCAAGTGCAGTGTCTCACTCTTTTGAGTCTGATTGACAGGGAGCAGTGAGTGCACACACTGTATCCTACCAGTCAGGTGTGAATCTTACTTTGCCGGTTAGGATTGTCTTACTCTGCGACCGCCCCCAACCCCCAACCCTTTCAAAATCTCTTTTCAGTACAAACACATTTATCGTATAAAGGATTTAAAGGCGAGGACAAGACAGAATGAAGTGGCTTCAGGGTTTTTCTATTTCTATCAAAAGATACGACGACAAAAGACCTGAGGCCAGACATGGGGGGAAAAGCAGTGTGTGGCTGGGTGGGCAGGCACAACAGAGAGAGAGATGGAGAGAGAGAGGTAGAGAGAGAAAGAGAGCGAGAGAGAGAGAGGACAAAAAAAGAAGGTAAGTAGTTAGAGGAGAATGAGCATAATATTTGTGTACGAGTGTGGCAGAAGGTGCAGACTGATAGATAATAGGGAAACAGAGATAACAAGAAAGAAGAGGAGAGAAAAATACAAATGATCAATAGAGCAGGAATGTGCCAACCACTGTACAGAATGGAAGCAGAACAAACCATAGAGTGACACAGTCGGCAAAAACAAGACAGTTTGTTCCTCCCATTAGCGGGCAGAATTAATTAGGCCTCCATTGACACACTGTGTAACAAGACAAATATAATTACATTACTTCATTACTCCTCATCATTACAAGCTTTCCTCCTTCCTGCTCCCCGGGGGGCTGTAGACAGCCAACCGGACAGCCAACTCTAAACAGCGGCCGTGGAAAAAAAAACAAAAACAAGATGGCTGTCAGCGTTCATTTAGCAGAGCGGTGGAACAACATTTCCACGATAAGTCACGCTCAGGAGATAGATGTTGGTTTCTGGTCATCAGGCATCATGCAGCAGAGTTAGTGATGTTCCTATGGCTATAAACAGACTGTAATTTGGCTTGAGATGTGATCGCTCACTCCCGGCGAGCTATATTTACCATCTGTGGCCCTTTACCCTGTTTGCATGCAGCATGTGGGGCACGTGTGTACAAGCGATTGTGCTCAGTGAGATCCTGCAGCAACCACGATGATAGCTAGCTTTCTTGAGAGAGAGGCCATACATGACATTCACAATGTTTTTTTTTTTTTTTTTACACTGTGGACACAGAGAGTCCTCTCACAGCTCTGTGGGTGTTTGCATGATATCATTCAAACATTTCTTCAAGATCTGAAACGGGGAGGAAAGCTGACCTTGGCATTCCAACAACCAGGCCTCTGTTCTCGAGGGTGAGAAAAACCAACTATCCAAAAAAACCAAACGAAACAGACATTTCAAATTAAGAGGAAAACTTTTGGCTTGAGTGTTATATAAGTGTTATAGGATTTTCTCACAGACTGGGAGTACAATATTCGGCCTTGCAATGACAAGCCGCAAAAACAAATAACCTTGTTTTAATAAAAAAGCAGGGGCAGAGGCGTTGAAAAGCCGCTGCTGTGCTGTGTGTGGTAATGGGGTATCATTTGTCTCATGGGAGAGAGCAGCGCCCTGCAGCTGTGGCGTACTCGGAGCTCACACAGCTGTGAATGAGGCGGCGTCGGCCAGCGCTGGCACACATCGGCAAGTCAGCTGACAACGGCCGGCTTTCCTCTCACCGAGGAAGACAAGTGCTCATGAAACCCAGCGCTGCCGGATAAGTCTGCAGGCACAACCTACTGTGTATTTGGCTCTGGATAATAATACAAAATGTTCAAGATTAAATGTTAATATAAAAGCTTTTTTTATTAAAAAGAATTTAGACAGTCTTAAAGCTGGACAACAATTGGCTGACAATATCCCCCCGGGGGCTCTGCTGCGGACTCGTCTGATGGGATGGATTTAAGTGATATTTTAATTCTCATGCCAAAAGTCCAGTTGCGACAAATTGACTGAAATTAGTGTGACGCATGCTGTTGTGGCTTTTTTTTTTGGTGTGAGGTTTAATGTGCCTCCGTGAATCATGCCATCCTAGGTTTAACACCCTGTAAGGATTATGAACAACATGCTGCAGAGAGCACCGCATCCATTCCACACTCAATCTGCTTTTCTTGCACAAATACATGAATCGAGACACTACAATGCTTAATCTCTGTTCCATATCCAGTTTGGGTAGGGGACAGCGAAATTGAAACGACAGGACGTGGAAGGAAGCACATCCTGCTCAAAATAAAGGTATCACTCCTTCGTTTACGGAGCTGACAGACTACTGATTGCTCCTTGGCTATAAGCCTTGAGGTTCAAATACATGTCTCACCAGTGTCTCACAGCTCCATCTCTCTCTCTCTCTCTCTCTCTCTCTCTCTCTCTCTCTCTGCATGTGTGTGTCTGTGTGTTGAGGGTAGGTTTAAGAAATCTACTGTATACTGCAGTTGCCATACTGCTGACTCTGCTGTGTTAACACAGCCCTAAGGGTAATCCAAAAGATCATCTATAAAAATGACTCTGCATACCTTCCCCCTCGCTCTTCTTTCTATCCCTCCCTCCTCTTTTTTTACTCCATAGGATGTTTGCCCACCAACAGCTGTCCCTCCATATCTGTCTGTTCAGATCAATCTCTTCCCGCCATCACTCCCTCCCTGTTTCCTCTCCTCTGCCCATGCACAAGGTTTCTCAGGCCAAAGCCTGTCCACAGTAAGTGCTGTCCGGCTTTAATCCCGCTCTACATTGCTCAAGGGGAGAAAACTTCACTTTCCAAATCCTCGACAGCTGCATCGGTAAGATCGGACTCTCAGTCCCTCGTCTCTTTGCATTGTCGTCGTGCCTCAGTCTCACCCAGTTTCACCTCTTCACGCGATCGCTCACAGCAGGACGGACATGCATAGAGGGCATGACGCCTCCGCCCAGGAATGCTGGCATGGAGCCAAAGCAGATCCCCTTCCACGGAGCCTACAAGCAGCGTGGATGCTTGAGCTAAAATGCTCACGCACACACACACACACACACACACACACACACACACAAAGTTCTTCTGGCACCACGGGGATGTGAAAACAACAAAACGGAAAACAGGGGGATCTTAGGCTGGGCAGATGGTTTAACTTTGGCTCTACTATTCTGTTCTCCCAGCCCTGTTGAGAAACCAAAGACTTTCTTCAGTGATTTGCATGACTAAGGCGTAGGAACTTATCAGTGAATTGCTGTGTAATTTAAGACTGTGGGCGGCTCGGCCATGCTCTGATTGCAGGCTGATGTGTGTGGAAGTTAAGTTGGGGGGGCTGCGGGGAGCTACTGTAGGCTCTGGCAGTGAGCCAAACTGTGTGGCATTGCTGAATGATGAGATACATGCCTGGAGGCTCCCGCACAAGCTGAATCATAAGAGGAAGGACACAACTCAATGGACAGCTTTAACCATGCAATTACTTTCTACATGGAGAATAAAAATAAAAAATGAAAGCTGCCAGCATAGCTACAGTACAGATCCCGTTTTCAATTGGAAATAGAACAGAGAGGTAATAGAGTTTGGGTTGTCAAGGTGATTGTAATAATGGGCTTGTTTCCATTTAGCTTACTGGTACATCTTCAAATTTCCATTCACTGTTTTCACATATGAAGAAAGCAATCATCGGCCTCAACAGTTCATTATTTCACCTTGAGTCACAATTTGTCAGCTCTTCTAGAACAGACAATTTAGACAACAGGAACTGCCCCTACACTTTCATTCCTTGTGTGTTGTGTAAAGGGACCCCACACACACACACACACACACACACACACACACACACACACACACACACACACACACACACACACACACATAAATGGCGTTGTTAGAAAGAGTTCTGGGGTCAGCTGTGTGCCAAGGTTCATGGTGTTCTGTTGAGGAAGAGTTATGACAGGTCTGCTCCATCTCAGCGGCCAGACAGACAACTCACACACAGCATCATTTATCTGTGAAAGCCACACGACGCCATGGGTGGGAAAATCACCGCTGCGGCTGTGCTACTTTACCACTTAAGCCTCAAAGACACGAATGGGCCACAAATTGAGATGATAAGAAGTATGAGCCACCGCCAAACGTATTTAATGTAGCAGGTCAGAGTAATATTAATAAGGTTGTTTTTTTTTTTTCTGGGCATGAGGTGTGTGTTTTTGCGTGTGTGTAGTATTGCTGAATTTATGTGGGCTCCTTCCAACAGCCAAGAAGTGGAGATGGATGGGGCCAAAAGGAACAAGATTAAAATTAAAATGAGCCAATTAAAAGCTCCTGGTCTGGCAAGACTCCCGTAAAAAAAAAAAAAAAAAAAAAAATTAAAAAGCACAAGACACAAACAAGGACAGGGAATAAAACTTAATGGAACAGAGATTTTTTATGGTTAACGGCTTTGAGAAATTGGTAAAAAACATTTCACAGCTTTACCTGCAACAGTTCTTAAACAATAAAGCTTTTGTTTATAGGAGAGACGCTTCGTCTTTAAAACGGTCTTTAAGTTGAGGTTTCCAGCAGAATATGTATGGAGCCGGTGGAACAGATGGCTCTCTCATTGGGGAAACATGTGGCAAGGAGAAAATGAGAGTGAGAAGAAGTGGGAGATGCTGTATGAAGGCCCTCGGGCGAGCTCGTCGCGATAGTCGTCGATTAGCCTCTCATTGGCCGAGGAGAGGAAACAAATCTTCAAACATAATGACCAGCCTGTACACCCTGCAGCAAGGTTCTGCTTTGTCATTCGGACGACAAGAGCTGCTTAAGTGGTAAATGCTTCTTATTCTCTATTTTTTTTCTTTTTCTTTTTTTGCCACTTAGAATGTTCACGAAATCCAATCCAGCAGCCCTGCAACTATACAGCTCTCTGAAACATGTAATTCTGTATTTGTGTTGAGACGATGTCAGAGAAAACGTTGATATTGCCGTTTGTGGGTCTGTTATGAGTCTCTATCTTTAAGGGAGGAGCAAATTATTAGGTACCCCTTAAACGTTTAGCCCCTACATATCCCAAGGTCATGTGTGTTTACGATGATGACAGCCTGCAAGATAAATATTTTTGTTTTTCCCCTTCTCCCTTAATTCTCCATGGTCTCGGTGTCTGAGATGAGTTTATGTGTGGGAGTTAAATAAACAGATGGACTCAGAGGGAGGGATGTGGAATGCTAAATAAATCGCAATCAAACATACACCAAAAAAAAAAGAAAAAGTTCCAAAGTCATTATATCAATAGAAATTTGCTGCTGAATGAAATATTGTGAAATTCATTAATCCCATTCTCTGGAGTAATTTGTTTGGAACTCATGCATGATGTACATGCCAGATATATATGCCATATGCTCATTCCACATGCATCACAATTCATCAATTATGCAGTATTTTGTACAACCCAGTGCTATCGAATGAATCCAACAACTATACTAATGTATTATAATTGCCGACCTGTATTCCCACAGGGGAGGTGTGCAAGCCTGCAGACTGCTGATGACAAACTGTAGCTGTCCTGTGTGTTAGCTTGCTGGAGCTGTAGATGTTGCTTCAAGTCCTCTGTCTTTACCTCCATCCCACTGCCAGGTTCCCAGGCTCCCAGTGTCAACCCATTACCATAAATGAGGCATTGTGGCGCTACAGTGATGCCCCCCCACCTACAAATGATATTCTCCAGAAGTAAAGGAACATGCTTGTTTGCTACAAGCCCCAGTAACATGAGTCTTTTTTACACATCGTTCAGTCCTAGGAAGGAGCATGAATGAACCTTACAAGTGAGTAAATACAATAGACAACACAACAAGCAACTGGTCAGTAACGACTGCAGTTCTGGTGGTAGACGACCCTGGTAATCCCACAGGAATGTCAAAACAGATATGGACATGAACCGGAAGCTTGCACTGTTTAGATCAACAAGTCGGTCATTTGTTCCAACCCTCAGATACAACCTAGAAGAGTGTTTCCTAATATAGCACCCCTACCGGCGGCAGGAGCAACAAGTCCTCCAACTGGATGTCGCCTAACAACAAAACGTAGCTATGGGTCATAATAAGCTGCTGCACAAACGGCCTGTTTGCTCATTTTTCACAGCACAGTGTCGTTTAGATGCAGCGCAATTTGCACTGACAAGGCCAAAAAAGCTGGATAAAGGCACAATGTGGACTCTAGAGCCAATAGAGGAAACTGGGGGTGAATAAACTCTGTAAAACAAAGCCACAGGTAAAGCTGTTTATTTACCAGCTCATGGCATCATGAGTCAATGATTTCAGTTACAAGAAATCTTTGTGAGAACATCTGGCAGCAATTGGATTTTGAGACTTAAGATTTAAATCTGTACATATCACACATTATATAGTTTTATCTGTCGACTGTCAACACCAACTGACCCAGACCGGAACAGATCGAGCCCAACAGTTATCACGGCCAAATCATATTTGCAATCTGCTCAACATCTGTGATGTTTGTCTCCGCCTTAAAGTAAGGCTTTCGCAGCTTATATAAGAAAAATGCTGAGATGATTCCTGGGAATTCAGGTCCTGTTGATCCTCCCACTCAACTGTATGAAGAGATTTAGGCCTGTAGAGCTCCTCAATCCTGGACAAATCCCAAGGTACTCAACCTTTCCCCAAGGCCCTGCTTCAACAAATAATCTCTGAGTTTTCTACTCTGCAAGCCCGCCATACCACTATCCCCCGTGGCCCTGGGCAACCGTGACTATAATGCACAAGAGAAGGTTCAGAGTCTCAGGGGAGTCATGAGAGCAGATTATCACCTCAGCCAGTAGATAAACAGCGGCCATCGTGTACAATCATCACCAGAGGTTTGGACTGGATCCAGGTCTGAGGTCCCTTGGTGAGTGTCTGTGCGCCTTTTGTGCCTAGGTTGCCCAAGTTGATATGGTTTGCCTCTGCTCACCGCAGAAGCCTTGCCAAGCTGGCCCAGCAGGCTCTAGCTGTTGATCCTCTGTCCTCGTCCTGGAGGAATGTCCTCCCTGATCCAGCGTGCAATCAGAGGCATCTGCAGTGTCCACTTTGCCAGAATTCCTCTGTCTCCCCCCAAACACACACACACACACACACACACACACACACACAGACATGCAACAGCATCTGTTCGGATGCACTCATGCCAGGGAGAGGTGCAGCTGTGCACCCATCAACCCAGACACACACATTTTTGGAAATGCGCTCATCAGAGATCCCTGCATACAGGGGGATTGGGAAGTGAGCAAATGCTGCACTGCTACTGCGGTTAGCTGTCAGCACCCATGACCCAACAAAATCCACCTCATAACTGACAAAAGCATTGTGAAGGAATATCATCACCAGTTGGCAGAGTTCACAGCCTTCTGTTCTGCTCAGCTCGGGACTTCAAACGCTGCCTGGGATTCCAAAAAAACTGAGACATTTGAGGAATGATTGATTGCGTTTTCCTTGGATAGGACATTTTTATACTTTTGAAGGAGTCTGTTCTCTTCCTGATTTTTGTATCAAATGCATGAACGATTTTGATGTGAGACTCAAAGACAAGAAAATTAAAATGCAGTACCACAACCTCCGTGCCCTACCCTCCCTGACAGGGTAACAGAATAAGTGGGAGATGGATGAATGGATTCTGGATGAACGACTGGAAACATATCAATCTGACATGAGATGTGATATTAACAGCTCATATCCTTCATGTTAATTTCCACAGAGCCTGTGTGCTCTGGTTGGATGGGAAATACGACTCTTTGAAGGGAGCCGGATGCTATGGCTCCGTTCCTTTCCTTCTGAGAGCCGTTCAAAAATAACGGCTCATTGTTCTTTCTTGTTTCTTGGCCGGACAGCAACAGTGGTCGCAGCCATATGAAAGCGGATGTTTGTCCCCGAGTAACTGACTGATGGAAGTTTCGCCATTGGTCTGTTGCACACTAAACAGAATATCCTGGTAACAAATTGACCACAGTTTCACGGATACATACACGAACCCGCCACATAAAAGTTATTACCTAGTCTTGTTTTTCATTGGAGCGGGGTTACTCGGTTTATCTGTGAAATAATCACTGGAGGAAGTGAACATTGGGATAAAAAGAACAGCTCTCAGACTCTCTCCAAGTACAGCTCAGTTCCCTTCCCCTTTACCAAAGAGCTGCTGAAAAGAATCGGATCGCTCTTGAACGTTAACGTCACCAGCTCTCAGTAATGCCATACTGGAATTATTGCTGATAAACCCTCTATTATTCACCCCCCCCTCTCCCCTCCTGAGTTTTAAATTAAGGTAATAGACAAGCTGGTGGCACAGTCTTAGAGAATTAAAACGGGGGGCAGAATGAACGGGGAGGAGGGAGGTTGGGGGGGTTTGATAAGTGCGGACAGGGAACAGTGAGCAGCAGATGAAATATGTGCTTGGAAAACATAATTACCAAAAATGGCTGTCATACACTCCTATCCCACTCTAATGCAGAGGACAAAAACCCCACTACAGACTGTCAAACAGATACAGCAGACTAATGCAATGTAACAATTTCTCCATTTAATACTCTATACATCTTGAGAGGGGATTATGTGCACAGCTAGTAGCTGTAAAAAACCTTTCACACAGTTTTGCAGTAGCACTACAGGGCATGGTTGAAGTGTTGAAAAGAGAAGACAACACACATTGATCACTATTTCATCCAGACTGCTTTATTCCACTGAGTGTGGTTCTCTCATTGCACAGTTGAAAGCCCTGTGGTCCAAATACACTTCAGAGCTGCTTTTATTTAACAAGCTTTACAATCTCCCTTTGACACCAGGTGTTGATAGGCTGAACAGATACGCAGCATGAACATTTTTATCATGGATATTGTGACAGCTGAAATGAATGAACCATGTGTTTATCATTTATTAATTTATGTTTCTGTTCTTTGAGGGCAAGAGTAGCTGAGGGATATTCAAGTGAAACCAGATGTTCTGCGTTATCTCTAGGCAGAGGCCTGTTATAAATCAACTTCTGCATGTGGTCAGCTCATGTTAGGGCACGGACAGTTCATGAAGAGCTCATGGATTCTCACCACGATATCAGGTTAATATCACATAGGTTTTATGTGAATGTGTGCATATCAGAGGTGTCACGAGAACCGATACTTTGGTACCAAGTCGATGCCAAAATTCTGAAAATGTGACGTAATTGTTTTTCTGCATGTACTGAAGGAACCGTAGATGTCGCATAGGTCCTGGAGATGTGATTCTTCCGGGACTGAAGAAGGCAGTATAATGACACTACAAGCGTTGTAGTCTGACATCAAACTCAAAGAGAAGAATAAGGTAGGCACATTAAACAATAACAACATCATGTGGGATTGCAGCCGCGAGTTTGGGTGCTGCAACAGGTCTCCCATGACTGGTGTATGTCAGAGACAAGTTATACACAAACTAAAGCCAGTATGCAAACGCTGCCACAGGAAGAAACACCTCAAACTTATCTAAGCAGCTCAGAGACAGACGTCCACATCTGTACACAGAATTCAGGCGGAGTGAGTTTCAGTTAACTTTATATGAACAACATGTTGACAACAAAATGACAATTTAGCTTGTTTAGGCTAATGTAGTCACAATTCCTAATGTGAGCTGGATGTTCACATCAGTAGTAGGCTACTGTCATTACCGTTCACTGTCAGAATATAACGCTGACTTTGTAAGTGAGCATTTCTACACCACTGGTCTGTCGCCCTGTTAAACTACTGTTTGCATACTGACTATATGGAGATATGGACAACGTGTGTCCGTGCCTGCCCTCCTGGTTTTGAAGTGTGTGTGTGTGTGTGTGTGTGTGTGTGTGTGTGTGTGTGTCCCTCTTGGCAATGTTCTCAAGCCCCCTGCAGGTGTTCAAATCCCCACTGGTCCTTCCCAGCTGAGGCAGACGCACGAGGCCCTCTCCTCTCCATACCATGCAGGGCAGGAAGGAAAATGCTGCCAACCCCAGGTGTGGGGCATCCGCTCGGCACTGTGTCAGCAGACATGGGAGAATGTGAGAGGAAAGATGAAGTGCATGCAGACAAGAGTGAAGGATTTAGGAGAGGGGGGATTTAAGGGAGAGAGCAGCAAGTGTGAAAACCGAGGGTAAAAACAACACAAACAAGGAGGAACTGGGGTGAGAAATGGACTCAGAGGGAAAAATGCAAGAAAGAGAGGAAGGTGAGGGCAAGAGGCAGCGAAGGAAAAGAAAAAAGTCTTTTGTATGAGTATTGGCATTTTACAAAGAGGGTAATATGTGACCCTTGACATGTAACGTGTTGCGCTATGCGCCAAAGCCGACTCCGGAGGGTTTTAACAGGACAGGTCAGACATGTTAAGTCTGCCCTCTCAAAACAAACAAAAACGGTCCCATCTCCTGAACCCTCCGCAGGGACTACCACGAGTCTGCGAGTCTTCCCCTGCAAATGGGCGACTGGACTTGATGTGAATTCACAAAGCACCAGCGGGCTTCACTAAATAAGAGAATGTGGAGTAAGATTGCAGAGCAAAGACACATGGGAACAAACTCTTCCCGTCAGTGTTGTTTGTAGTAGTGTGTTTGTGCATTGGAGGGACAATTTCTGCCTGACAAATTGCAGAGGCACATGAACCATCGGCTCCCTGCCGTATGTTTTGTCTCAGTCAAGTGTCTCAAAAGATCCTGGCATTATTTAGGTTTGCAATTGATAAGGGAAGATATAAGATAGAGCTTGAGGAAGCTTGTTTTGGCAGGGACATTAATTCTGGAGCCACTACTGGTTGGTCCGATGGTACCCTTCAAAATTGGAAAATGGGGGGGGGGGTAATAATTGGACAAGACGGAGGGGAAGGAGATACAAGAGGATAAGAGGGGAAGTAACTGCAGTAAGCTTGGTAGATAGCTGGAGAGAAATTGGAGAGTACCACATGTGGAAGGTCAGGTGACGGAGAGCTACATCATTTGATGATGAGTGTTGAGCAGGCAGCCAGAAAGTGAGAGAGACATTCATCCACCCCTGCTGCTGCTGCTGCCCTTTGACTGAGGGAAATCCAATTCTTAGGCATGTCCACACATCATCACTAAAAACCTGTCTTGCATTTTCACTTTCTCGCTCTGCCCTCATCTTTTTACTATCCATTCGTAAGACGAGTCACAGGATAAGACAATTCCACAGAGATGACACATTTCAAACCCTCTTCCTTCACACTCCCGTCTCTTCTTATGTATCAGCGCACTGACAGACCCAGTGAAGAACAGAGATGTCTGGAGCCTCTCCCTCTTATGGCTAAATCACGTTGCGGGTGGAACAGGTCTTCTCCCGCAGCTTTGATCACCCCTCAAGAATCGACAGAATGACTGATAGGCCCAAGTCAGTCCTGCTGCCTATTCACCCCCCCCCCCCCCCCGCAAGAGGAGAGACAGAGAGAAAGCAGGCAGAGGAACAGATTATAGTGATGCAATGATAAATCCACAGCGATTCTGCGAGCACTTTCAGTTTCGGGATGTGGGAGTTTGGACAGACGGAGGTGGCTTGCAGCAGAGGATTTTTTAATGACACGCTTCACGGTGGCGTATTTAATGTGCCCCGCTAATTATGATATTGCCATGTTAGCCTTCTCCATGCCATTCCATGTAATGAGAGACAGTGGTGGAGAGACAAAGGATGTGTGCCGCAAACTCTATGCGAGTGTCATTCCAGTGTGTCGCTCAGCAAGGAGCAGTGAGATGAATTAGGCGCCTTGCCGTCTCCCTGGCACCTGGCCATTGTTTGTCCTTTAGGTGTCCTGGTGACTAAAAATGTCTCTCTGAGCTCCAGAGGGGCTCGGAGGGGGGGTTATCTACATACACTGTCCTGTGCAGTACTGGGACTATTACTAGCATTTGACTATTCTTTCACCAGATGTGCGCGTCTGTGTGCGTGTGGAAGTGTTTTTCTCATTGAAAAGGATTCAATGTCAAGCCAAGTGTCACCTTCATCATTCCGTCTTGTATCCTGCAAATTCTCCTAGGTGATGGTAAGAGAAGGTCTCGGGGGTAAAATACCTGTTGGAGCCATTAAAAAGAGGGAATAAAATGAATGTTAAGATGACATATGGAGACAAGAAATGCTCTCTAAGGTCTAGAGTTTGGCCATGAACAACCTATTAGAGGATCTCTTGAATGGCAATTCAGTAAAGAACCGAGTGTGTAAATCACAGTGTTACAACTATCCATTAAAATGCCATACAATAGTGGCCCCCAGATGTTAGGCAATTGTATTGAAAGGTACACACAGTTCAGTACATGTGTGCGTTTTGAGGGAGGACCTGACTGTATTTGTTGTGGGTGTCAGTAACGCAGTTATGGCATTCAGTGCGTGACAGAGACGAAAGAAGTGGCGGGTGTATGATGACAGAAGTTGCACACTGAATAAAGCCTGACTCCAAGTGTCAGGATGAGTCCCATCCCTCATCACTCACGGCCCACTTTCTCCACAAAGTGCCAGGTCTCTTCTTCCACACCTGAGCGCTTAGCTTTAATGCATATTAATTCACTGTCTGGCACTGACACACAAGGCAGAGATTGGGGGCCAAACTGTTAAAAATAAGACGGAGGTTTGCATGGAAAGCTTCCCGTCCTTGTGTAAAACAGGCTTAAGCTTAAGCAGATAATAACAACACATTTAAAATGCTGCCTGGGTTCCTTCCAGTTACAGCATTTTTGTGTTGTTGATCAGTCGCCCCTGTAATGGAACCAAGTTATTCGTCAAAAAAGCAAACAGAGGTTACACCAAGTCAAAACTGTTTGTGAAAGGCCAAAGCTTTTGTGAATAATCTTTCAGTCTAGTACTTGTTTGCTTGTCATTAACCTTTATGTTTCTCAGCTTGTAAACTAAGCTCACAAACTCCGCTAGGACATAAAAAGGTCAGTATCTCCTGTAGTTTTGTTTTGATCAACTTTGTGAATGCTATCAAAACATATGCCGGCCTTGCAGCCTTAACTTCCAGAGAGATAATGAACAGCCTTGTGCTGCATCTTAAGGACAGTCCTCAAAACCAATGATCCATTCCAATTAGGCCATCGCTGGCCACCCAGGAACTGACCACATACCGTGTGCGGCAAGGCAGTGGAGAGAGCCGGAGACGTCTAAAAAAAGAGTCAACCACACCTGTGGCTCAAGAGCTGTGTAGGCCACAACGGACAGTCTGGATGAGTCAGTCTAGACAATGAGTTATTAGGGGAATTAGCCAGTCTTATGGTGTGATGGAAGGGACAAAAGCAGAAACAAGGCAGCTGATGATGAGTTGTGCAATCGTGGCTTCTACGACAGCTTTTGCGACGGCCTCCCACTAGTTAGACTGATGACTCAGATCTGGATGGAAGCAACTGGGTCCACCAGTGTGGCACAAGATACAAGAACTCAAGTGTTATATTCCCACTGATGAGAACATATTCCAATAATCAACATGAAAATGACACTGCAGTTCTAAACTATTTCCAATTAGACGCTTCGTCACGTTTGAAGAGCAGGAGTTTCCATCTTAACAATATTATAATGATGATCTTGTGTTGCCATCTAAACACATTATGGACTTAGGAGCCGATTAGTCCTAATAGACACAGCAGACAGTCTGCACTCTGTTTAAAAATACATCTCACTGGTGATCAAACAAATGAGACACACTAAGAGCTTAAAATCACGGTTTAGAACTTCTGTTAATAACAAAAAATATGATGCATAAAAGATTCAACACTGAACTGCTTAGACCGATGTTCAGGAGCATTAGGGAAAAGGCTAAAAGCATCACTTTAACAAATAATGCCGCAAAAACTGGCTGGGCTGACAAGGCTAATGTAAAAGTGAATCAATGACATGATTTTTCTGCTCAAATGGAGACGAAATAATACTATGTTTACTATACTGCCTCTGTGTGATTTGCATGTCTGCTCTTAACAACATTTTACGCGATTGAAAACACTCGTTCAACACTTGCTTGATGTGTCAGTATGACTGATAATTCAGCGTTGAACACACCAAAGACACGCTCCTAAAGACGCAGACTGATTTTAATCACTATGCATCTGTCACTATAGTTGAACACCAGCACTGGTCTGTGGAAATAACACTTTAAGACGCATCTTCAGAACATCTGGAATGCATTATCTTCACTCAGTGCCTTGTTTATTTCTGACTAAATGTGTCAAACACTGAGGAAAGTAGAGATTACACTTATTTCTTGAGGGTCAAAACTTTTTTTGTTGTTGTTGTTGTTGTGGGTTATTAAAAGATCTGAATAATAAGAAAATATTTGAAAGATGTTCTGCATTTAATTGATCCTACCCTCTAAAGACAAATTTAAAACACAGCAGCACAACTGGTGAGCGAACATATTGTAGATTAGTGGTAACGCAACCCATCAAAAAAAGTGTTTCTTGTGGACTGGGGGGTTTAGTTTTGCCCATCCAGATACTTCAATCCACCTGTAATGAAGTGTTTGCATCATCTGTTCATCACAAAACTGGATTACAGGACATTACACAAGCAAATCAGTCATGGCTGTGTATTACAACAGAATGCAGGCGGAGTTCAGATTTACTTTCTACCTTTTATCTTAACCATTATTTCTCAAAGCCAAATCATGATCATTTAGTTGCCAGTATTTAAATGAATGAATGGGATTCCAAACAGCCAAGTCTGGCTATTGTTCAGTGCTGTCACAAATATTTGAAATTAAGATTCCGGCCAAGGAAGAAAATACTCAGCCCTGCCAAAAACTAATAAGAACTGAGGAAAGAGAAATAAAGCATGCTGTTGAAACTGCATTCACTCACACAACACACACAGTGTCTCTCATCTAAACCTCGAGCCATTTCAACGTCCGAATCCTTACCTCTCTGAGTGGGGAACATTTGGTTAACACTGAATTACTTTTTACGGCCTCAGTACTATCGGCTGTGAATGGCTAAATCGTTTGAGCCGTAGTTTGAGACAAACTGCACAGATGGCCAATCTTTGTTATTCAGCACTGCAGCCCTCATCTGAGATAATATAGCTATACCATAAACCCGCTATTATAAACAGCAAGCATCACATCCTGCCAATGGATAGTGAAAAAGAATACCATGGGGATGATTGACCACAAATGGAAATCTTATTAAGAGCATGAACACAAAGGTAACCGTCTCAAAGGACTCGATTAGTACCACGGTCAGATGTTCTATAGTTTGAGGAATCTTTTCTTTTTTTGGGGGGGGAGTAAATTGCTAGAAATGATACATGTTTGATTGTTAAACTGCCAGCTTTATGTGATAAGAGCTATCACTGAGGGAAATATTATCGCCTCCTCTGCTACTTGATCTTCAGCAAAGTAATTAAAGCTTAATCGTAAAGATAAATGATCATCAAAAAAAATACAAACTGGCGAGGAGAAAACCTCTCTGAGCTAATTATGGGCTTTTTGTTAATGTTTACTGCATCAGTGAGGTGCATGCTTTGACTTCTTTAAGGAGCTGAACAAAGTATGTTTTAACCTCCCTCAACAGATTTAAAAAAGAAAAAAAGAAATCTACTACAACACTTAAAGGTTCCATATTTGACAATTTTCCAATGTTTTGTTTGAAGGTTTGATATACAGAAGAAGATATATTTGTGGTTTTAAGTAACAAAAACAATCTCAGTGTAGTTTTACATCTCTTCTCTCAGGCCTCTCTCTGGAGCACCGGCAAAAACTGGTCAGTGAGCCAATCAGAAGAGAGTGAGAAGGCTCTGAGCCTCCCTTCTGATTGTTTGACTGTTTTCTAAAACAAAAAAAATATAGCGGATTTCAGGTAAACACTCACAGAAACCAAATCCTCAAAGGTTGGATGGTGGGTCAAGGTGGGCCATGCTTGGCATGTGACATCACAAAGTTACAGAAGTCCTGACAGCTCGTTTTAAGGTTCAGTTTCTGAGTATGGGCTGTGTGCATTTCTCTGTGGACTGAGCGCTTTGATGCTTTCACAGTATTAATATAGAACCTAGACCTGCTTTATAATCAAAAAACACATGGAAATCTCACATTATACAACATGGGACCTTTAAATTGGGTGACAACAGGCATTTATTTTGGCATGCCACTCCTTAGCAATGTTTTATTGTAGAAACCTTATCACATTCATATCAAATCTATCAAAATCACTTACAGCATTTGAGAGAGCATTAAAAATCAACTGTCCACACACTGAATGGTTCTGTACAGAGACGAGTGCACAACATATGTGCATGAACTTGGACACAAGCACTCCAAAGTCATGTCCTCTGTTGATACTGATATTGCTTAAGGTGGTATTAACAAGGGTAAAGTTGTTCTTGCTGCATGTTTGGTAGCAAAAAAAAATTGCTTCATTGTAACGTAACTGCCTGAATGACTGGCATCAGAGGAACATCTGTAAATCTATCATGTAAAATCTATTCTATCATAGAACATTAGTTTATGACACGCACTATTGCTTTTGAAACCCAATAGCTGCACAAGCCAACAGATGCTACCCTAACAGAGCCTGCAAATAAATTGTGGCTGACTTATCTCCCACCCTACCCCCCACTGCCATCACATTGCAATGTGATACATCTCACCATTTGGCCATTAAGCCTGCTAAGGTATGGAAAGGAGGTGATTCATATTGTGACTGCAGCAGTGCCCTCCATGACTCTTTCAGAAGGGTAAAGCGGACCAGAGGGGGGGTAGCCAGAGAAGGCCCCAGAGCTGCGAACATCCCCCCCCACAAGCCCTGCAGAACTGACTGCCTGCCTGCCTGCCTGCTTGCCTGCCTGCGGCTGTGGCTAAATTTAATCCCTCCTCCACAAGCATCCCGGCACATCACGTTGGGATTCTATTACTCTCCTGCGTCCCAGCATACAGAGAGTCATGTGAAAGCCGGCCACAAGCCTCCACGGCTGGCAGTGCCCTTCCTGCCCCTGCATTCAACATTCAGTCCAGTTAATGCCATTCGTCTCTACCCAGCTGCCCAATCGCTCTCTCGCACTTTCTCTTGTCTCTTCATCTATACTCTTCCTCGCTCATTCTCGCCCCTTGTATGGCTGTATCTCAACCCCCCACCCCCACCCCTACCTTCTCAACCTCGTTCCCCTCCAATTACAGCTCCGCTCATCCTGAGAGCAGGGGTGAGCGTCGGACGAGCTTAGGTCGGAGACTGATGGTGGGTAACGGAGAAGGGGGAATGAACGGCAGCCAAATAGGGATCAATAAGGCGACGGAGCTGAAGGATGGCTCCTGTTATGGGCAGAGAGGTGGAGGAGGATTGGGGTGAGGAAATGCCACTGCAACCACATCAGGTCAAATCACATGTTTGATATCCCAGTACGTCTCCTCCATCGGTGGAGTGCTGTCAGCAGCGTGACACGAGGCTAGAATATACACTTCAGTGATGGTTCAGAGGCATAAGGATAAAGTGCAACGCTCTGCTGAAAAAAAACACTAACCAAGTGGCAGGCTGACATCACAGGGCTGATCCAGCACGCAGATCATCAGCTCTCACTTGGCCATGTATGAGAGTGTTAGCCGTTGAGCCTGAAATAGACTGACATGCGTCAATGAGGGCAATGGAGTCATTAGCTATTCCCTCTGAACAGCCAACTCACTCTGACTGAGCAATACACTGGGGTAAGCACAGATTTCTGAAGCCAGTTTATGCAAATTGCATAAACAGGTTGAACACATCCCAGGTTGAAATGCAAAGGAAGGGACAGATAAGGAAACAGAGCAAGCGGAGAGAGAAAGAGAGAGAAAGCGATTTCGCTGGAAGCAGAAAACAACCAAAGCTTTGCACCATGCAGTCATTCTGCAGACATGACCATAAAGCATGCTGCAAACTCCCCTCCTACCCATCCAGAGGGTACACGACATCTTCCCTCTCTCATGTGCGCACATCAGGGTCACACTGACCTCTAGTGGTGTCAACAGGAACACAGGGCTCATGACAGCAGGCCATGAAAGAGAGATAATTTGTTCTTGAAGTAATTTCATCAGAAAATTGATTTTAAGTCAGTGACACTGGTCTAGTGCCTCTCAGGTGATATGGATAAATGGCCGCTGGGAACGTCTTGTTTCAACACCATGTCAACTGCAGTCTCAGCCTCCCTGCTTTCCAATTATCCACTGGTGAACAATACCTCTTTCTCTCTTCCTCTCCCTCGCTCTCTCCACCCCTCCCAGTCTCCCTCTTTTTTTTTTTCTTCCCCTCCCCCACTTCATCTCTCCCCTAAGATACCTTTAGAAATTGTCTATTTGAACACTATTGATTTTGTGGGTTACACCTACCACAAAACCCTGACAGGACTTCGAGCCACTCAATTCAGTGGGGAGGATCAAAGTGTAACCTCTTCTTGGTGTTGTTTTAATGAAGTTGGAGGTTTGGTGCTGAGTGCATTACGAGATATTTTTAAACAACAACTTCAGAGCCTCGAGGGTTGGATAGCATCTGAAAATCGAATTTCTTCAGAGATGCTGCTCATGACGCAAGAGTTTCTTTATTTAACTCTGTAAACTGCCTTCCCTTTTTTTCCAATTATGTCTGTATGTTTGTGCTGTGCTTTTATAATGAGAGGCAATGATGGATGTTTAAAAAATCTATATAGTCATCATGTAAATGAGGTACTTGCCACCAAAAGCAGTGCCACAGAAATAATAGGCCATTAGTTATGCTGGAAAAATCCATACATGCTCTGTATTTCTCAAGATTCACTAGATGGCGCCAACTGCAAAGAAACACAATCAGTGCTCTTGTTCCTTCAACATCAGGTTTGCTATAATATGGCCAAATATTCCAAGCCCAATCATCACATGTATTCTCATATCTCCACCTTGAGCACTTAGAGGTTATTTCTCTCCTCTCTGCAGACCTGTGATTATTAGAAAGGTCTGTCAACCACATATTAACATTGGCCCATTTAAATTGTCCTGTGACTGGTACAAATCAACATGGCCACAGCAGAATCTGTGCATATATATATATATATATATATATATATATATATGGGTTGTCATCGTTCCACGGTTGAGGGGCCGTCTCCTCCACTCAGCTTGCAGCACTATTAATGTCAAGTCTACCAGAAAACTAGGGCATAATTACATTAGCATGGCTGTGCTGATGGCAAAGTTATAGTAATATTGCCGGATGATTCGGAGCAGTAACTTCTTCGCTAAGAGGCTGCATGATTATGAATGTCTCTGATTAGAAGGAGTTGCCTCCTCAGGATCCATGTGTAATTCAAGTAAGACTGTTATTTATATGGTTGTTTCCTTGTTTGTTTGGGTAGAATCTTGTAACAACATGCAGCATAGTTAGGGCCAGATTGGATTATAAGCTTTCTGTTGTACCCCGTCTCCGATGCCATTTTCAGTTAAGCTTGTGTCACTGGTACTAACCGGTCAGGAGAGCAGGATTCAACACGGACTGCTTTGTCAACAATCTATGGCTTTTCTGCTGCTATAGACCGGTTAAGCAGAGTCTTAAACATGAATGGGTTTAATCACAATTTGAGACACTCACAGAACTACACAGCAGAGCCATTAGGTCATGGTTAGCAAAGCTCCCAATATTAGCATTTACAGGCAGTGTGCAGGAGGCCTGGTGACACAGTCAGCGTGAACATTAATCCTCGCTCTCTCTCTCTCTCTCTCTCTCTCTACCGCAGTGAGATAGAGAACAACGGGAGACAGAGAGCAGAAGAGAAATACTCGTAGGTATTGTTAAGAGCTCTCCACAAGCCACTAAAACGTTACTCATCAGTGACTCTGGGGCTTTCGTATGCTGTTCAGGTCCTCGCAGGGGGCCGAGCCTAAATGTTGAACAACCACAGCTGGCACACAAGCTGTCAGAGGAAGTCTCCAGAGGCCGAGTTTGGAAGAGGCATCACTAAAGTTTATCACTGGCCAACGATAAACTTTAATAGAAAGTTTAGTCAATTTAAACGCATCCGCTTTATTTTATTTCATTCATTTTATATATGCTTTAGTCTTTTATCGCTCGTCCTTCAGGACGTTAATCTTCCCCTAAATGCTTTTTGAAACACATAACTGTAAACACTCTTTCCAATTGGAGTCAAATCTGCAGAGGGCACTTCAAGAACAAACTGTTTCTGTTGCAGAGGAAGCGAGAGATAATCAGTCACTTGATAAAAACCAAAATTAGCCGGAGCAGTTGAGGGAGATTATTACCTGCTCATCTGTGTCCATTGTGAGAGCTCATTAGGCATGCTTGAAGAAATGGAATTATAACTTACGTACATTATATCATCATCTAAAGTTGCCAACAGTGCAAAGAAATACTGGTTTGATCCAGTTTGATGTTTCTGAATCAACCAACATCAGCAAACTTTGATATGTACTTTATGTTCCATATAATTTTAGCGGAATGTAGGACAAGTGAGCTATTTAACACAAACTGATGTTTGCTTTTCTTGATGTATGTAAGGAAAATGGAGAACTTTACCAAAAACAAAGTGACATAAGCACATTTTAAAGAACTATACACAGTGAAATAAAAAAGTCAATGTCCAATTTCATCAGAATAAAGATACACTCTTCAATTCAAGGTCAACTTGTTCAACCTCTATGAGCTTCTACAGGCTAAAAATATTCTTGTCAGTAGGTCACTTAAGATAAATTACCTTTGACAAGCAATTTAAAATCAAAGGAACACCCGACATTGAGCCATGACAGATCCAAACATGCATCACTTAACTCCACAGACTCTCAAAGATCAAATTGAAATGTTATCTCATGAACCGGCTTTGTGCTATCGTATCTAGACGTATCTTTGTCAGCAGTCAACAACGTCGTTTATAGTCTGATTAAAGGCCAGGATCCTCTTTGAACCCGTCTGACCCCGCCAAAGCAAAGAGTGTTGTGTTGTGGATGCCAACACAGCCATCAAACACGGAGGCTGGGGAGCCGTGCTGTGAAGCGCAGTGAAGCAGAGCCTTGATGTATTTACAGAAGGAACATAACCGGGGCTGTGAAATAGAGTGCCCTTTTTCCCTCTCCTTCAACCTCCGCTTCCTTCATCCTCCTCTTCTCCCACACCCTCTCTCCACACTCAGGGTTTACTGTGTACTGAGTGGCATTGCCTGAAAGCCCTCAACAATCATCATCTCAGCTCAACCTGTTACTCCTCAAACTAAAAAGACAGAGGACGCCCTTAGCAATGTCACTGACTGAAAAGACTGAATTCAGCTTGGGTCAGAATAAAAAATAACCTGTACCATAACATGAATAATTCAGCAAAAAAAACAAAAACAAAACAACTTTCCTTTGTGCTCCTGATTAAAACGACCAGAAGGCAGCATTTTGAACTTTCACACAGCTACAGTGGCCTTTGGAGGACAATTTAACACGGCAGCTGCTTTATCTCTGTTTTAACCAGTGCCAGCTGTACTTTCTCACTTTCAGCTGTCTGAAGTCTTTAGCCATAATTTGGTGTGCTAGCTTAAGAGCTAGTTTATCAACTTCTGCTGCGATGTGAGGCCGCAGAAGAAATGAAAAACTGAAGCTGACAAAGTACAGATGCAGCGGAGAGGAGGATGGATGCTGAGCTTCAGCGATGAAAGTAAAGCAGCATGTGAGGATGTACAGCTGATCCTGACAAGCTGTGCACCATATATATTATATATATATATATATATATATATATATACACACACACACACACACAGGGAAGCTCCGATCAATCAGGCACTGGCTAGTATCATCATATATTCTTTACATATAATTCAATCATCTATTTCGAATGGATTCCAATCAGAGAAAGCTCACAATTCAATCCTCATTTAACCTGTGCTGTCACCTCTCAGCTCTGTGCAGCATCTGTTGGAAGTCTCACTTACAAATGACACAAAATGAAACGCGAGCTGAAAGCAAAGCGGAGGCACAGACAGTGTGATGCACCTGTGTAAACGAATGTAAATTACATCACTGAAGATGTTCACCAAGTATAGTCTCAGCGATGCACTGCATTGGGAGAACAAGATTAAAAAAAAGGATTTCCCTTATTACAGCAAATGAGAGAGCGAGCCAATTTAAAACAGCAGTGTGATGGAATGCAGCTTGAATGTAAAAATACGGCTTCACTCTTGTCCTTGTTGGACCCTCTACAAGAAAGAAAACGGTGAGCGGAATTTAAAAAGCAAAGCGAATAAGCATCACAAAAAAGAAAAAGAAAAAGAGCTTCTCCTGAAGCCGAGTAACTAGCCTGCCTCACAGGGATTTATAGTGACAACCTTGGGCTATTAATTTCCTCCTTTTCCCTCCAGAAAAAGCCTGTTCAGACCAACCAGTCTCCATGGACCATGGATCACTTTCTTTAGTATTCTGAGCTAATTTAGAGCCCAGATGTTGCTGCCCTTGAATTAAAATAGAAAAGAGCAACGTTCTACAGTTGCATCTGTCTATGAAGATTTTCTCTGCAGTCTGGATGGATGATATGTCTCCCTCAGAAACAGTTTAAAACTGTACAACACTTCTGCAACTACACCTCCACACATTTTGACATTGGTAGATGTCATACGACTGAGTGCAGAGCCGACAGCGCCTGCCAGAGGTCGCTGCCACACTGCACAGTCCGCAATCGTCACTGACCGACTACAGCCGCAGACGCTGAGCCCGAGTATAATCAAAGCGTTTGACCCGAGCTCGGGACGTTTAAGGAACACAGAGTTTTTAGAGCAAAGGATCCTTAGAGGCTTCGCTGCTGCTTAGTGCTGCCAGAGCGCTTCGTCCCGAACACTGTGAGACAGAGTGAAAAGCAGCAGCCTGCTTTCACACCCTGTGCTGGCTGGCACCTGGTGGTGCCCGTTTTACATGGATAGTCATGATCCAGAGTGCTTCCTGATTCATGTTAGCACACCTCATTCAGCCTGGGGATCGCAGCATGAAAGAGGTCAGAAGCTTATGTCGTTACCCTGCTTTAGCCTTCGTATAATATGCACTGGGTAACCAAAAAAAAAAAAAGGAAGCTCCGGTACTGTGATGCTATGCAACAGCACTGCAATAAATTCTACTTCAAACTGAAATGTTGAGTACCTGCTGAGATGACAACTTTAGTCCTTTGTAAGTGGAGTTGTTGGATTGAAATGTATTATACTGAGGTATTTCTTTAGGTGTTATGGATCAGATGTGTCAAAGTGTTACCCAGCCTAACCAATGTTTGCTACACTCAATGGTGTCTTTATTATTTGCCATAAGCCACCATGACATGTCGTATGCGTTTTTTTAACCAGAGGCTGGCTCAGCTTAAGTTAAAGGCCAGATCTCCTGTGTTATGTCTCGCTGTATTACTGATGTGTGCTTCCAAACATACTCAGGTATGTGTCTCTCTCTCTCTCTCTCTGCAAGCACTATACAGCTCAGAGCTGGAAGGCGCTGATCAAACAGAACCGGCCAGCCTTTTAATATGAGGTAAGTGCACCGCATATAAAACATTCAGATACAAGCAGCCTAACAGTGGTCTGCTATTCAACCAGCTGTCTTTCAGAAAGAAAACAGACAGTACATGCAATATTATCTTTGCACACTTTCACACAAGCAACACTCACGCCACAAACTCTGATGCATGCTGAAATATTAGCAAGGCAGAGCCACTGCTGTTGTGTTACAGTGGAAACAGCAAAATCCTGTGGAGTAAGCACTTGGTAAAATACGTTTTCAGGAGTGACTGAAAATTCTTTCTCAATGTAACTTCAACAGTGCTTACAGAGAAATGGCTCTGTCATATGCATACTTAAAACTTAAACAAATGAGTGCTAACACTCACTACTCTTGCTGACACTGAGTGACCCTATGACCACATACTGTAAGAAGACTTCTGGCTGCTTTTCCATGTGTGTCTGCAGCCCTTATAGTCCGACATAATTTATTCCTATAACCAATTACTGGGGCAGGCAGTACTGGAGGTCACGCAGGTTATGTGACTGAAATTGAAATTTAAGGCGTAAGGATTGTGTAGGAGTGTGTGTGTGAGAGTGTGTGTATGTGTAAGGGGCTATTTCCTGCAGTCATCCACTCCAATGTTTGGAGGTAGGCCGGCAGGAAGTACACCCATACCAGAGCAGCAAGTCAGTTCTGAACAATTTGTAATTTAGTCCCAGGAGCATGTTTCCTGGACGTCTATTGTCTTTTCTGTTCGAACACCCCAGAGCAAACTGGGAAAACGCCCACCACGACACACTACAGGGGAACAAAGCTGTGTGGCTTATTCCTTAATACGTCTTCATTTCCTGAATTCCATGATGTCATCCATTCTTGATTCTCCAAACCTTGCGTTACACTGAGTGGCCCAAAGGAAATGGTTCACTTGACAGAAGCCTTTTCGAAAACAAACAATTACTTGCAGTTTGATAGGGTATAAAACAAAGTGGGGCTGGAACGTGGCACAATTTCTCACCGGCTCAGATGTGGTCGCAAAGGGAGGCAGTGGGCTCTCTGGCTCGCCTGTGACAGCCTGTCAAACAAGAGGAAGAAAAACAGCGACTGAGAAAGAGATCGTCTGCTAATTGGGAAACAAAAGAACACTAATGGCACAGCATGCAGCTAAAAAGCCGGCTGTTAAAAGCTAGATGTTTGGAGAAATGGGCGAGCTAAGTGACAGTTCTATACGGTTATGTGAGCTTGTGAACAACAGAGCGGCACAGCGGTGGATGCTTTTCAACACCTCGGCAGCAACAACACCGACACGACTTCCATTCACATGAAAAAGACGTCTTTGAAACACAATGCCACACCAAGACATGGAAAAGGACATATGGCTCCTTCCTTGTGAGGCAGGGTCATTACTACTGACCACACATTTAGCTTCTGGACAAATCTTTGCCATTGGAGATGATGACAGCATAAACTGAGCAGACAGGAAAATTATAGCTCACGTCATAGCGCTGCCCAATGATGCTATTTCTGACCACTATGGATCTGAGTAACTGTCATAAGATCAAATAGTCCTACTGCCTGATAATCATAGTTTCAGGCATAGACAACTATTTTAAGCATGCTTACGTGTAAATCACAGTGCGTTTCATACATTAGGTGGCCCACAATGAGCACGGCAGGATGCTGTGTTCATCGTGTGTCTACGTGGAAACTGCAGGTTGACGGCACAGACGACACCCATGAGCACACACTAAACCACAGATTACGGGGGCCACTGTCTGCTGTGACAGACTCTGAACCAGACAGCCACTCAGTCTGCTTTCTTGTGGAACTCGCTTGATGTAAAAAAAAAAAAAAAAACAAACAAAAAAAAACAGAACCAGTGGCCTCCAAAGCTGCCGAGAGGGTCTGCAACCTGCTCGCCACAAAGCCAAGGCAGATGCTCCACTTAACATTTAACTGTCTGGGTCTGCTGGAAGATGGACGACTGGAAAGAATCAGTGGAGGACAAAAAATAAAATGAATGGGAAGGAGAAGGGTAGCAGGAGGGGACGCACAGGATGAAAAGAGGCAGGGGAAAAAATGAAACAAGGAGCAAATGCTAGCTGGAGACATGGCATTTATATACTCAGTTTTGCCGTCGCTTTAGCCAAACGCAAAGTCAACAACTCATTCATTTTCATTTTCTGTTGTGGTTTCAAAACTATAAGCTCGTGGTGTAGAAGTAATAAGGGCAGGAACTGACATTTCCCTTCTACATTTCCCATCTTCCATGTGTGATAAAAAAAAAAGAAAAAAAGAAAAAAAATGTTTTCTTTTCCTCAAAGAACTAAGAGTACACTCCGCTGCTTTTGTTTCTGGAGCCAGCACTTAGCAGACCTCGGTGAACAGCATCTAATCTAGATTCTGTGAGCTGATTCATTAAGGGGCTGTGGGACAGAAATTGATCTCAAAAAAACTCAATTACTGCTCAACGTGGCTCTACGATACACAGCACCGCGCTGATATTTTCTCTTTTAAAAGTCACTCTGGTTGGTGAATCAATGCACAATCTCGGATATCTGACACTGGGGACCAATTCAGAATAAAAAAATATTAAAAGGAAAACACGTCTGAAGTCAAACATCTGAAACAGCCACTTCAGATGACAAGAAAAACCTGCCCTGAGGCTGTGTACTGTAAGTGTTCACTTGGCATCCATATCGAACTGTGTGATGTGTTAGGAACGACCCTGACAGTTTATCTGCCGAGCAGCAGCACATCTCGACTCAAGGTTCACCGTGACTCTTGCTATAATTACACCGTCTGCAAATCACACGTCAGATCTGCCTGGATATCAAAGCCTAACTTTCGGTTACGCTTTTACTAATTATTGCTGATATTTCAAGATTAGACATGAGAGTCTAACATGGAGACGCTTGTGATTTTCTAATACTAACAGCACTCTGAAAGTCAGACCCCTGATGTCTCAGTGTAGATGGCTGCAGTACGTCCGCTGGCTTTCCCCCCTGAGACTGTAGCTACTTGTGATAAAGGCAAAAGCGTGAGAAGCTCCTTCAGTATATTCTTAGTGCTGGCTCTCCATTCTTGCCTCCCTGCTCTCCCTTGTCTACATCCCAGGGGACTGCATCTTTTTTAGGCTGTGCCCATCAATCTTTTATTTTTCAATTTCCCGGTGACACTGGAATCTGACAGCGCGGGTTCACACCTGGGCTACATAAAGAACTGGGAAGAGTAGGAAGCTGAATATCATATTTTTGTCTGTGAAGTGTTTCAATCCATCTACGACAAACTTTACAACTTCACAATAAGATCAGATGAATTAGTGCTGTGTAGGTTTATTATCAAACCTTTGTACTGTAGATCACAGTGTAAAATTTTTCATTTACTCAGTTAAATTATTTGGTAGACATACGCACTAGAGCTAAAACGTTGAGATCTAAATTGTTTGGTCAGTTGACAGAAAAATAATCAGCAACTATTTTGATAATCTATTAATCGTTGAAGTCATTTCTCACGCTAAAAACACCAAACTATTTCTGATTCCAGCTTCTCTAATGTAAAGATTTGCTGCTTTTCTTTGACTTACTTGATATTAAATTGAAAATCTTTGGACTGTTGGTTTGACAATCTGACATCTGATAATGTCACAGTAGGCTTTAGGAAGTTGTGATGGGCAGTTTATACCATTTTTTTTAAATATATTTTATAGATTTAACTATTAACTAAGAAAATAATTGATAATAAAAATGTAAATGTAAAAGGACTGAACCGAATTTGTTACTTGCAGCCTGAACATATTCTGCACATTGATCAGTCAAATAGTGAAAGTGTGATAGCAACAGGAAGAAAGTAACCACAGAAAATATAGTGGTATCTCCCTTTAACCATGATTCTCTTTCCTCCATTCAGCTGGATACAATATGGAAATCTGGTCTAGGCCTTTCATTGTGTAATGTGGTCTTGTGGTCACAACAGATTCACTGCTTGCCTGACTTTCTCCCCCGCTCATCTACTGTTCTGTAGCCACTGTGTTTGTATTCTTCCCCCATCTACAAAACTATCTGCATCAGTCCCTGTGAGCACCACCAGCCTGCCTGCACATCTGAGGTTACTGTGAATGAAATTTTACCCTGAGAAAGTACTGCAGTGCGGCCAGCTTGAGCCAGACAGCCCTCCAGCCTCAGGAAGAGTCCAAACAGGAAGACTGAATCAGGGGAGATAAAACTCTATTTATACTCTCCCAGACAGGCATCCTGATCAGACCGCAACATGATGAACGACAGGTACGGGGCAAATGATGTTATGCACAGCAGCCATGAATTTGAAACGTCACAGTCACACAGCTACATTTCTCGTTTGAGTTTTCACTCTCAACAGTATGAGTCGCAGAGTGTGTGTTGCTATAAGATGGAGAGCTACAAAGGAAGCACAAAACATTGATTTACATTCAAGCAGCGGTTACGGCTTTTTTCAAGTAGCCAGGCGTTCTATTTTAATGACACACAGTCAACGCCAAGAGAGGGGGCTTGGACACACACGCAGCTTTGGATGAACACCAACACAAATGTGGTGGTGATCAATCAATGAGAGCATTTGGCAGCTATAAGTACTCACACGAGCGGCATACGACTTAGATCAATTCCTGGAAATTTTCTTTCCATAAATAATTGATCATGATGCCGAGAGTGCAACTACAGAAATACAATAACTAAACTTAGAAACTGCACTTGCCTCTGTACATATGGCCCTTTGGATCACATGCTGCTGCGGCTTTACTTTACACACTGAGCTTGTCTAATACGGCCATGTGTGTGTGAGGGAAAAGAAAAGAAAAAACACAAGACGGGGTCACAGCAGGTCAGAAGGGTGAACAGGAAATACCTAATTGATGCCCGAAGCCATTGAGTTGTCAGCCTGACGGGACATGACCTGATTGGTCCATCAAACTCCTCACTGTAAAAAGCCTCTGCTTTACTGGTGCGTCACTCAACATTTCATTTGCTTTCTGTGAACAATGTTTCTATCTAGACCTCCAGGATCTGACTGAACCAAAATATTCCCACACTGCTGACCTGAATATGTCGGGGGGCGTCTGCAATCTCAGGGTTATTATCCATCATGAGCCAATAACACCAACTGAACTTTTACTGCAGGCGTGGTAACTTGATCATGACGTGACCAAAATGGTCACATGACAGATGCAGTTGGAAGACAATAAAATAGGTGTTATGTGTAATGTTTACAAAATGTTTGCCACAACTTTAAACTGACTGTTTTACAGTGTTAACTGTGAAGTGAAAAAGGTTGTTTTGTTACATTGGTAACATAATGAGAGCTCAACAGGCTGCACCAATCATACCCCTATTACTTACACACACACACACACACACATACACACAAACACACAAAAACACACAAAAACACACACAAACACACACATACAAAATGTCAAACAGCTGTTACTGATCACACACCTTCCCACCCGGGGGATCTTTTGTCCTTGGCAGTCCTACTTTAGGTGTGTTTTGGCCTGTACTCGACTCAGTCTTCAAGCAACCATGACAAATTATACCTTGTTTGGAAGCTCTAAGTCTCCTGATTCCATCTGTGCAAAACGCTTCACCATCCCCATAACACTGCAACAGTTGTTGACGCAGCATTGGTTCAGACTTGTGGCTAAGGCTGTAAATTGGTTTCTATACATGCCTTATATTATCTTTTTATGCTAAAATAAAAGAAAAAATAAAGAAAAAAGGCAAGGCAAAACAAACTAACAGAAAAGGTGCATTTCTACCATGTCTGCGCTTCTGTAACTTCGGTTAGGGTCTCATTCTGACTATTTGGTCGTAAAATTTAAAGAGTTAACTTTCAAAGGAGACCAGGGTTTCAACTCAAATCAAAACAATTGAAGAACAACAACATTTTTATTTTAGGCACTTTATTTTTGGGCTCTCCTTCAAAAGTGGGTGTGTCTATAAAAAGGCTTTAACCTCCTAAGACCCGAGCTCTATTCTTTGCTATATAGGCTGATTGGGACCTTAGAAAAATGATGTCCACATATGAGGACATTAGTTTTAAATTTCAATTACTGAGTGGCAGTATAATATCCTCATATGTGGTCATCAGGCCCTTGTTGAGAAAAAGTTAGTATTGTGGTCTAGAGAACCCAAAATGTGAGGTCCACATATGTGGACGCCAGGTCCTAGGAGGTTAAGCACTTAGAGCACTGGCTGGTCTACACATCTACACAGTATCATACCATCAGTTTCTGGGCTGTTATTTAGAGACTGTGTGAAAACGGGACAGAATGACAAGAATGTTTGGTAGTTGTTTACACTGTATTAAATATGTTTCGAAAAAAAAAAAGACTGATGACTTCTTTGTAGCTTTGATCTGGAATTAGTTTGCAAAAGGAGTGTAATTAATATTGACATGAGATGGGATGAAATCTATTAACAAATCATCAGCTGTTAAACCATAAGAAGAAAATAAAACGTGATTGATACAATATCATACAATTGAGAGTGTTGTCGAGTGAGTGTTGCTTCTCCCTCCATCCATCTCATTGCCAGAGCTTGAAGCTGTAGCATCTTTGTTAATATGAGCTTTTTATTAGCTGCATTAATGTTAATGGGAACAAAATTTAATGAGTCAACAACCTCATGACTCAACAACTTGGAAGTTTGTCTTCAGATTCGTTTAAAACAATCACAACTCTGTGATTAAAGGGTTGATGATGATTATTAACAGCTTTTCAAACTTGCAACACAAGCACTAATGGAATAATTTAGAGTCCATATCTAATGTGTAATGGAAATTTTCCGTAACTGCCCTGTGTTACAATGTGGATGACTTCAGTATTATGCTCACTTGTATAATGCTCAATAACAGCTCAATAATAGCTGCACAAAAAGTGAATTATATTGCAAAACATTGTTGGTGTGCCTATTCTTTTTCATTATGAAAGTGCTTACCATAAAAAACTCAAATAACCAAATCTGAAGCAGAAATGAGCGCTAATGAGAAGAACATGTTCGGATAAAATGATATGGCAAATAAAAAACACACAAATCCAAAATTTCTTCTAGAAAAGCAGTTCATAAACAAAAGCTGCCAGTTCTTTGTTACAGAAAAAAAAAAAGTGTGAAAGTTAGAAATTAAGAAAATTGCTGAGTCACACATAAATATAATAATGCATGACAGACAGAATAACATATGTAACTATGAACGCACTGAGAATATGAAGCAGCCAAATCCCATTAGATGCATAGTAAACAGTGAGCCTAGGCAGTAAGATGGGAACATGTATGCACATAGTGATCAGAATTACTATTGATGTCACAGGGCATTAACATTTACAGAGTCAGGAGCAGCCAAGTCTTGAGTCAAGTCCTCCTTAGGGTATTATTACAGCATAGTGATTACCCTGGACGGACAGGCGTAGTTGTTGAAAAGTTCTCACTCATAAGCCTGTGGGTCAGTATTATGCCCAAACCACAGTCTTCAGTCAGGGCTGTGACGATAACAGCAGCCTGACTCTACCACAAACCCAAACATCAGATCAAACCTCAGTCAGCAGTGGAAACTGATAGGGGTGCTATTGTGCAAAACCTCACAGCAGTGCATCTTCTATGACACCAGTTATGTTCTTTGATTGTATGAGTTATCACAGCTCCATTGTGAAATAGAGGCTAGTGAAAACATCTGTAAACATCACTTCTAAGAACAGCACTCCCACTGTGAATTTCTCGTGAGAAACATTTCTCCCGTTGAACCACTCAAAATGCTTCACCAAAGCTGGACTTGCCTCCAAACACCAAGAGCGAATTGTATGAGCTTCTTGCTTGGGAAAGATCAGTGAGTACTCTGTGCGTAATTACCATGGAAACTCTATGAGACGTGGAGAGAAATATTAAGAGGAGACTCTCATGTGTGACAGCTGACTTGTAATAGAAGCATAAATTCTGCACACACTCTTGTAATTGCTATCTCTTCTCAGGCTTCATGATCATAATGGAAATCAAACACCTCTGATATACAATTAGAAGGGCCGGCCTGCCACAGAGCCAATTTCATGCTCACAGGCAATCCCCTAAATCTCAAACCCAGAGAGAGCAGCAGTCAGTGCTACATCAGGCTGTTTACAATTACAATTTTCTGGGAAGAAACTTAAGTAACACAATACAAGAAAGATGTTAAAGTTACAACATATACTATCTCTCGTCTTTACTGCATTTAGACACTAACAAGAGCCAGATAGCAGGGGACAGCTCTCATCCCACATGGGCTGTATCAGTCACAGCTTGGACAAGCAGCACTCTCACAGCTGAGAGCTTTGAGAGAGTCAGTGTGGTCAGCCAGACACAAGGGATATCGCTCCTGACCACAGTGTCTAATAGAAGAACAATACTCATAGAAATACATCAGTGAAAAACTCTCAGTCCAGAACTTTCACACAGTTCAGGCAGAAACCAGTGCCACTCTGCATGGCCTGCTGTGGCTACCGTTTGTGTTCTCTCCAAAAAAGGAAAATACGGATCTCTATACTTCATAAAGTGTCCGCACACCCTCAATGAGCACATTCACACAGTTCACTGGTTGTCCCGTTTGTAGCCCCAATTGTCAACCTGAAAACTGCTGTGTTCAGTGAGCTCAGTGTAAGCCAGTCTATTCAGCATGCATGCTCTGAGTCCATCTGATTTGCATGTTAAACGGGGACCTCTCAAAATATGCGAATGCATGTGTCAAACAAGCTCAGAGCAGGGGCAGAGGGGTCCCCTGTTACCGCCCCCCAGTGGTGTTTGGAGAGAAGGCAACGCGAGAAGGAGGGAAGAGGTCCATGGGTCAAGCAGACTGCATCACTTTAATAAACGGCAAACAGTTTGTGGGCGAAAACAGCAAGAACAAGAACCTCCTGTGTGCATGACACACCTGCCAGCACCATCAGCACCCTAAAGGCACAAGTAATGTTCTCATATCAAACAACGCAGGTTTTCAGGGATTTATACGTCCAAAACCCAAATGACATTTTTAACATGGCACCACTTGGTTTTTGTTGAATAACTTCAACAATTACACAGTTATCAGAATACTAGCTGATTTATTTTTTTTCAATCAACATGAAGTCATTGACTAACTGTTTCAACTGTAGTTGTGGTGTGTGTATAAGCAGTTCTTGATTTCTGATTAAAAATAAAGAAATTCTGTGAAAGGACAGCTGCAGGCCTATTTACACCAAGGTTTGGAAACTTTGTTCTCCATACAGGCCTATATATGCTTATCTGTAGACACATTTCACAATTTTGCATCTTCAGCTGAACTGCTGACTAAAAGATTCTCTAAGTTGTGTTTTCGGTTTAACAGATTATTAATATCACTTAATAATTTTCTTTTTTACTAAACTTCCTAAGAAATTACACTTAGCCGACATGTAAATCCTATATGGCATTCAAATCAAAATGTCTGCCGTTAAAGGTCAGTAGAGGGTTATTTCAATGAGTTAGCTAAATTACAAAATCAAACTTGGTGGTTCTAACTTTATGCTAGATCAGAGACAGTTTTTTGAAGTAAAGAAAAACACCTATCTTACTCTGTGAGCCGGATGTTAGCAGGGTTCTAGCTGGCCTCATTCAAGTTCAGGTTGAGGTGAGCAGCAGCTTCTCCTTTCAATCAGTTAAACTAGAAACTTAGTTAGCTTGAAACTATACATTAGCTAGCTAGGCACTTGAAGAGTCGTCATCAATAAAGCTTCAATACCCCCTGGTGGCACAATGGTAAAATGCATTATGTGGGTTTAAATTGATTATGTTGAAATCAATTACTTACAATATATTTGATCTAATATATCAATTTTAAACATTACACATTGACTAGTTGCATTTTACTCAACTAGCCCAAATTCTTAACCTATACAACGAACGTCATTCGTTAGCATTAGATCTTAAATCACCTGTCTCTTAAATATCTTACAGTTTATTGAAATTACGTTACATGAGTTTTTGCGATTCAAGGTCAGGTTTCTCAAACAGTGACAATGACAGTGGCCGTCATTTATGGTTAACAGTGTGCAAGCTGCTCAGTGCAGCTTTTCACAATATTATATATATTATAATGGTACTGTTTTATTGAGAGAGGGAGGTTGTACTCTGCCAAATCAACCACTCCTAACCATTCTGGATAACTAAGCATGCTCTGATGTCCTGAACGTCCTTGGCAAAAAGGTAAAAGGGATTTAACGGGTTGGCAATTTTGAGTCCTCAGTCATTTTCATTCCACACAACATAATAACACATTGAGAGCGTGTCTATCTCAAGCATTAAAAGTGCAATTTGTCTGTTTTCTGTGTGTGCTACCCCTGCATGCTTGGCTGAAGAATCTCATTTTGCAACAACACTGTGTAGAAAGTGCCAGTTATTCAACACTGCACTCTGGTTCATTGGCCTCAATTGACAGGCATCACTGCTTCTCAAAATAGCACTCACACTCTGAGATTTGAATGCATTCCTACAAAGAAAAGAAACTGAGATATCCACTCTTTGAACACTCAGAAATCAGCGTGCCTGTCAACAACGTGGCCAAAATGTAGACACAGTATGTGACTATTGTGTTTCTGCTCAAATACTATTCTGTGTTCGAGCCGTTTCAGGTGCTTACTCAGGGTTCGGTCTCAGACCTGGGTGATACAAGTTAATACAAAAAGTTTGTCCTGGAAAACAAAGAAGGGTGAGGTAAAAAAAAATTACAATAATACATCTTCTTTTCAAATACTTTTTCCAGTTAAATTTCAAGGTTCAAATGTAGAATATATCTGTTATGTGAAAATAAAGATTTTAATTTCAAAATCAGTCCAGAGATACACTAATCAAGCTGTAGCACAGATGTTTCTTGAGTCATTACATTTTTCCATTTGGAAGCAAAGACCTCAAATACCCCCAAACTGTCTGTTTGGACTATTATGTAATTAGTGAACTACAAAAATACTTTCTTTTCTCCTTATATAAACATTTCAAATTCTTTGAGTAGCTTTTGTGTAAATACAAATAACTAAGCAGGAAATTGGGAAACCTCTGTAACTCTCCAAATAACTTGGCAGAGATAAATATAAACTCAAGTTAATCCTGGGGAAATGTATTCAGTCCCTGATGGTTTTCAGAGAATTTCAAAATATGTCAGCTTTAATGGCAAGATGAATATATCACACCTATCAAATATCCACGTCAAGCCCCATTTTTTTCTAATGGTAAAAGGTTGAGCAAACTGTCACCGACTCATCGGAGCATCATAGTTGTCAAACCATGTCTCCTGTCTCTGAGGTCAGAGGCTACAGGATGTGCAAGCTCAGGAATAACTTCACCAAATGATTTGCTTGCGACCTTCTACTGGGTAAATAAACACATCATTCACATGTCAAGTCTCAGATGCTTTCATTTTCATTCTGTGCTGATTTCAGATTCTGTTTCATACTTGCTCCCTTTGTCTCCCTTATCAAAGACATATACATGTACACAAAAGACACTTGAAAATGAGGAGGATTCAAGTGATCTCTATTATGAAACTATTTACTGAGAATCCTTTGAGGGGAAATGAGGGCATCTATGTTTACAGGTCATACAAGGACTGAGCAAGTCAGAGAGAGAGAGAGAGAGAGAGAGAGAGAGAGAGAGAGAGAGAGAGAGAGAAGACTCTTCAGTGGTTCCACAAGGTTGTACTTAGGCAGGCACGAATGTATTTTCAACTCAATGCTAAAGTTTATTCTGCATTCACACATAGGAAAAACACCTCTTTCCAACATGGGAGTGTTCACATTATTCCAAGGCGTTAGTCCTACATGCTAAACTTAAGTGACTTTTGTTGTGTCACATATTTGGAGCAGTTTGATACTAAGAGAAACCAGATACAACCAGTTTACAGCTCCCATAAAATGAGCTGAATGGTTTGTATTAGTGTTAATATTAGATTTTATTTTGACATAACTGCCAGTGGTGGTGCCAACAGTTTGTTGACATGTCTTTTCACCAGATGGGAAATATTGTTGGTGTCTTTTTTTCCCCCCTTATTTGGCTGCTAATACTAGCAGTTTAAACAATGCAACACAAAGCCAGCATAACTATGTAGTATACAAACATCTTGCTTTTGAATTTTAGTATGTAAACATTTGCTAATTACCACCAAACACAAAGCACGACTGAACTGGGACGGATGTTAGATTTGCTGGAATTTGGTCACAAACCAAAGTATTGGACAGATTAAATTTTTGATCTGATGATGGCGCTACATTAAAAGTCAGAGGATCACAAAAGCTATTACAATTCACTCTAAGTGGGACACGACTGTTGGTGTACCAAATTTCATTGCGGTCCATCAGGAAGTCTATCCCTGAAAAAACTAGGAAACACAATAGTAATCAGGATTCATCATCTGGGAACCATGAATGTCTGAACCAAAATTAGTGGCTTAAAAAAAACTAATAGTAAGAGAAAGAAAAGCAGCCTTGGTCAGTGCATGATTGCATCATTCCACCAACTTGTTACGAGCACTCAACTCGAAAAAAGGTGCAGAAGTATGTATGATTTCAACACAGGTTCAGCTTGCCATAACATGGCATGAATAGAAATCAGTGAAATTGAGAACTAAATGACCCATGAGACACAAGCCTATATTACGCTGATGGTATAGAGTGGCCAGAGAAAATTCAGCCTTCAGTGCTGTATGGCCCCAGATGCTCTGAAATAACTATGTCCAATATATTTTTATGTCCATCTGGGATCTTTTCATGTATCATTAAAACAGAGCATTTGGCAGCACAGAGAAATGTTTTCCTCAGTGTTCAGTGTGTTGGCAGTCTAATATACAGAAGCGTTTTAACGACACAGTTGAATCAGAAATTCACTCCAGGTTTTATGGAATATTCGATGGTTGTTATGGATTTTGCATCAAAAGCAAACATTATTTAGTAGCCTTTGAAAGTTTGTGGCTGCAATGAGCTTAACTGCATCATTGGACATTGCGGTGTCCTTGTTTTAATAAGCCATATTTGTACATGTATCAGGCATCAGACATGTTTAAGAGTCATTTTAACTTTGACTTCAAACATATATAGTAACAAGTGGATGTATCACTTATTGCTGACCTCTTCCCTATTATGATTTACCACTGACCAAAGGAAGAGCCAGGTTTCAAAACAGTATGTCACCAGTGAAGTGTCCACTGAGCATCTAAAGCAGAGAGGACCATGTTTGCCATGCTGAGGTCTCAATCCGAGAAGCACCAGGCTCTGTTGTGAGTTACAAAGGTGCTTTTGATTAGAGCATTGGCATGAGGCGAGAGGAGAGCTGGATCTGCCTTGCCAATGAGGTTCCCTTGTGTGCAATTAATCACAACAGGTTCAAAGCTGGTAACGAATTAGTCATTCGGGATTTTTTTTATTGTACCAACAAGCATTTAGGAGATCAGACATGACAGGGCAGGAGAGGCCACCCCCCGAAGTTGTTCCAGCAAAGGTGTCAGAACAGGAAATGTGCCATTGATTTATTTTCTCTCTCTTTTCTTGTTTTCTCTCAAAGAACATGTAGGTTGGTGCAACTTGGAGTGCTTCTCCAAGTAAAATCTAAAGATGCCTTAAACCCCCAAAGGAACAAGGTCTGCGTTGCTGGTAGTCAATATAATGATCAGTATTTCATTCATGTTCTGTTAATAGGATCATTTATTAAGTAAAATTAATGTCATGTGGTTGGTAGCAAGGGTTTGTATTAACACAAATCCCATGGGCTCAGTTTTCTGAAGTGATAACGGTATACATGGCATGGCTTACTGTCAAAAGAGATGTTTTTTATCAAGCAAGCACAGGCTGCTTTCCCGCCTTCGCACTTTTGGCATTTTGGTGACCAACCATGAAAGTGACTGGACTGCAGTGTGAGGGGAGGTAAAGAGGAAGGTGCGGCAGTAATTTTAGTGCAAAGGATTATTGGTTTGGTAAAATGTTGTTGGCTGTCTGTGGGTGGCAGGACAGGTGGGTCTTTCATCTGCAGCCTTTAAATTGAAGGGTTTGGTCCAAATTGTCTTTCTTTCTCTTAAATTTATAGTGTGTGGCCCTTTATTAGACACACACATGAAAGGACTTCACAAAGACAGAAAAGTATGTAGGCAAATGTGACTGTATTTACACGTAATGATTCAAAATAGCCACACTGCTAATCACCAGAACACATGGAGCAGCGACTGGACGCCCAGCCCCATCAAAGATCTTCCAGATACTTTAAAGTTGTTTACCCATGTCACTGCAGTAATTCAGTGAACTCCTTCTTAACTTCCTTCCTAAGGCTGCTGGGAATGCAACAGCTCAGTGTACTGTCAATCCACTGAGAAAAGGGTGATGTGACCCCACATTTTTCAAAATCCTACTTCTGTCAACCTCATGTTTATGGTTTTTAGTTAAAATCTTTCAACATTGTTCCCTTACTGCCGTGTCAACATGAGCTAGACGTACTGGCCTAGACTTTGTCTCTCAGGCTGCAACCTAGCTGTTCTACCTTGTTGGTGAAGGCTGTTGGGGCTGTATGCAGCCTGAAAGGAGTGCCTGCAGAGTAAAAGTTAACACTGTTAACATTATCATCTCTATCAAGTGAAAACGCAACAAACTTTTTCATAATTTGTTATGCGCTAGACTGATTAAAAAGTAACTGTAACTACAAATACAAGTTTTTCTTTTCACTCGAAAATCATGCAAGAGAATATATACAGTATATCTTTTTTTTTTTTCGTAATTTCCCCCCCCCCACTTCTGAAACCAAACTCAAAGTTTTCCAAAAAGTTGCATTTCAAAAGAGCTGAATTTATCCACTGCGAGATATGTTATCAACAAGTTAAAGAGCAGATGAATGTGTGGATAGTCGACACACATCATTAACCACATGATAGCAAACCTCAGTTCAACATAAAGAAGGACCTCATTCACCGTTGATAATGTGCGATTTCATATACAGCATTAGCACCTTGCCTCACTGAGAAAAGAGTTCCTCTACAATTTCCATTACAAAACAGTCTGTTTTGTACAGAAGAGCACTGCCTCTGAGGAGGATTAGAGGAGCTGATTTAAACAGGAATGATTGATGCCAGCCTCTGTCACACCTAATAACAGTGTAATCCTTCCAAAACAAACCTTTCACGGCTGCAGTGCCAATGTTTCTGGTCACAAAATGACCAAAAAAAAAAAAAAAAATAGAGAGAAAGAAAAAACAGAGCTGTTACCTTCCCTGCTTCCCTCATCATAATTTATCTTGTGAATTATGATCTGGGAAGCAGGGAAGCTTTCGTCAAAAAGTTGTTGATTCAACTGGCTGGTTATTTTTAATGTTAGTTTGTGGTGTTGTATCTGATTATATCATCTAATGACTTCTATGAAACCGTTTAGGATTTCGTAAGTTAGAATAACAGGCTGCAGAACTGTTTCCTGTTAAACAAAAAAAAAAAAAAAAAGCAAGCTAATATTGTTCTACAGGTCATGTGCAATTATTCATAAGGCTTTTTAAGGCTGGTGCACTCAGGGAGATGCTGGTGGACATGTATCTCTGTATGTGAGACCTTGAACTGTATGCATTTGATGTATGTTTGTTCCCTCTTGTGTAAAGCGGAACATAGCTGTGATAAAAGCCAAATTTTCAACAACAATAGAGTGCAGTCTAATGTAATATCTTCTAAATGCCAGAAAGTCCTGTGCTGCTAACAACTGAGTGTCCTGTGCTCGGTCCCTTTTCCCAGAACATGACGTCAACACTGTCACATTTTATGCAGCGTGGTTATACAGTTAAAATGCTGAAAGCGAAGACATTACATGTACAAAGATGTTCTGTGAAGTCCTGTTTATGATGACACATAATGGTCAAAATGGTCTGGAGCAGGATAATGGGATCCATCCCACTCCTGGACCAGATGCAGCTTTGGACCTTTAGGATTATTTTTAACAGGCCACAAGAGTCAAATACAGTATATGGGCAGTCAAGTAAAAGAAAGTCCTTCCAAATTTAAAGTAACTAATGATGAATAAAATCAACACCATCCCATCAAGCGTGCTATATGGCTACAGTAATGTGATCCATTCCCTTCAAAAGGAAACTCTGCACCACGGCTCTCAGCTCAGCTACAACAGTCACACCATGACTTACAACACTGGTTATGACTGAAGTGGACAAGGACCATATCTCCGGGAATTTATGTGATTCAAAAAGACAAAAGTGTCATTAATTCCAACCATGTGCTGACTGTCCTCTCTCTTTCTCATGCTTCAGAAAAGCATTCAGGTCAGCAACGTCTGAAGGAATCTAAAGCATACAAAAATACAGAGAAGCATAAAGTTGGAGGAGAGCTATAGGGCTGCAGTTTGAGCTGCACCATTTGCATAAGTTAGTGGTGAGGAGAAATGTTGTAGCCCCCGGCCACTTTATTTAATTGTGAAAACACAACGACCCAGTGCAACATCATCTGATAAGACAGGCGGGAAAAGCGCGTCACATGCCGAAGTACACATTCTATGAATATTTTTTGTAGTAATGCAAGGCTGAGCTGAATTAAAAAGTGGCATTTTGGCCAATAATTCATTTCTACGCAGTGTTTACAGGTTACTGAGGGGACATCCTCTGTTGGTATGCACAGCTCTCTAAGCTGCCACCATTGATCACTCATGTCTTAAAAATCATATGGAAAAAAGAATTCCCACACACCAGCGGCCTCAACAACACAGACAAAGGGATGCGACACAGGCCGCAGTTACACAGGGCGTCAGGAGAGGAAGCTCTGCCAGCTAAAGTCAACAAGTCTGACATTACAAATCCCGCATGGCACCTAAACAAAACAGCATGATCGAGTGTGAAAGCAGAGCAGAGAGCAGCAGTCGAGACCTCACTTCCACATATACAGACAAGAGGACGTGTATGGCATGCATTCTAACATGCCACACATTGAGTTTGATTTCTGTTCTTTAAATCAGTGGCTCTTTTACTGTCTTGGAAAAGTTGTACGGATCAACAAACATTTATCAATTATCAATTATCAATTATCCCCTGCCGCTGCTCACACAGATTCAGGCATGAATTTACTTTCGGTCCTCTCAGCCCGAGCAGACAGGATCCCAGCTCGGAAATAGACCTGACTGTAAACAACCGCCTGTCAGTCACACAGCAAGGTCAAAATATAGGCACAGAATGTTCTGCTAGCAGTGTATATACGGCTGAGAGTTAGATATCTGAGCTGCATGTCAAGAATGCACAGCTTGAGTAGGCCACATAAAAAAAAAATGGGGAGCCTGCCTTGCCTGCGAGCCTGAAGTAAGGGGTGCAATAAAGGCTTCTCTGACACAAGATGCAAAGTCAGAGTGAGTCATGGCACCCACTGGTCAGCCAGCGATATCTCACACAGACAAAGACGGCAACACACAGCCTTGCTCTTCCTGTTTCTGATTGGCCCGGAGGGATGTGATCAAAGTAGCAGAAAAAGAAAGATGGGGCTCGGGGGGGCAGAGGGGGGACGACAAGTGAGAAATAAATGTTGATATAGCAGCACAGCTCATCCATTGTGAGGCCCAGTGGAATGAGATATGCCCAGCACGGACAGTCGTGCTCCAACCCCCCCACCCCCACCACCACCACCACCCCGTCCCACAGAATAGGAACTTTCATGAAGGGACAGAACATAGAGCTCCAGCTCTATGGTGACTGTGTGGGACAGAGAGAGAAAGCTGAGGAAGTAAACACAGTTGGAGGCTCACATTGCTGCTTTTGTTTACCACCGCAGAGAATCAGCCAGTGCGTCCCGGAGGAAAAAAAAAAACCAACCTCTTGACAAAGGTCGTGATTGTTACTGATTGAAAATAGTCATAGAGAAAGTTAGCTGTTGTTGGCAACCTTTGATGTCAGTGACTGTGTGGTGGTTTCATTATGTAAACCGAGGCCTCGCAGAAGAGCTACACACAATGAGAAGCAGCTGAGAGTTCAAACCACTCACACACACCCCCCCCTTTGAGTGAGTGAAGTTTGCTGGTGGGCACATCTAGTAGATATGCCTGCTGGGAAATGAACCCAGCACTTAAATATCTAATCAACTGAAACCCCCTGTTTGTAAGAAAGTAAGTTATGACAGATTTCTATGATTAAGGCACATTCAGCCAGGCAGGCAATTCAGCCTCTAAAGCTGGCAAAAATAATCAACCACAAGAGCGAAATTTGGAGGAAAATTCACATATTTCTTTGCAACAGTAGGTCATTGGAGAAGAAGGGGGTGGTGGGGCACTGACCTCATGCCACGAGAGAAGCAGGAATGCGGGGTCAGACGGTGCAAGACCGTCCCACACACCAGAATAGACATGATCTACAGCACTCCACCATAGTGAGGAGCTGCTGTTTTGATATGGCCCCACTTGACTTCTGTGTTGGGTCTAAGCGTTGTATTTCTTTCAAAATGTGTGTGCTGTGAATTCAACAGTTTCCCCCCCGGGGCAGTGAGAAATATAAATCAAAAAGACAGAGCGGTCATTGTTCTGAGGACAGAGACTTATGACTTCAAGTCAAATCATAATTAATGAAAAGAGCCAACAACACCTTGCCTTTTCCACATCTGGTCAATCCATCTGAGAACGGGATGCATCACAAAACGTGACTCACCTCTCACTTTCAGTCACCACTCTTGCTCTACAGGAGCTTTCTAACCACGGTGGCCAAATCAGAGGAAATTGAAATCAGAACTGGAAACACAGCTGGTAGCACTGAGGTGAGGTCTGTGGTTGGAGAAAAAAAAAACTTCACTCATCAGTGATCAGGTTTAAATTCACATTACCAGACACCTTTAGGTGAAGCTGAACTCACAAACACACACACAGTGGTGGTGATCGGGGCTCATCAGAGCGTCTGTGCTCAAACAGACGCACGCTGAACAAGGATGAAGAGAAAGGACAATCAGTGAGGAGCTGAGCTGATGAGCTTATTGTTGAGCGAGGCGTGTCGCTCTCAAGGATCAGAGCAGCATCTCATTCAGCTGTCGCCTCTGACAGGACTCTGAGTTTATGTGCTTTTGATTCTTGACATTCCGTCAGGCTTAAACAAGATCAACTTTATAATGTAACTCATGCAGGAAATGTACGGGCTCAGAATGCCAAGTGTTTCATTGATACTGAACAGGAACAGAGTAACTTCATTTTAGAAAAGTAAAACACAAAAAAGGACTTTGTCGGTGTCATAGATCAACTGCTGATACGTGTTTAGACAGGATGAAGAGATGAAATTATGTCTTTGTATGAGGCCTAAATTTTGTCACCATTCAAGCTCACATTCAAAGCTTCTTGGCATGTGACACAGTCATGATCCCTGCCAAAAATAAGTAGCTGATGGTCATAAAATTACAGTAATGGGAATATGATAGTCTTAGCAGGAGTTTTTAAAGGATATTAAAGCCACTTAAAACTCTACAGACACACTGCAACAACTTATTATTACCGGAATATTCCCACAGCAGTTAAAACACCATAAGGTCGCTACTGCAACGGTTACTCCCCTGCTCATTATACAGACAGCATGTCGTGGTTGTTTCATGTTAATGAAGGTAGTCATGTCAAAATCCTCCAGCAGGGACAAGCAGCAAAAAAAAAAAGCTCACGTTAATACAACACACAGTCACAGTGGAGTTTGACGGGCTCACTAAACTTCGGTGTCATCACGCAGCGCTGAATGTGGCCTGACAACAAACTAACTAACAAATAGCTGCTGTGAATAAACAAACACACACACACACACACACACACACACACACACACACACACACACACACAAACAGCTTCTTACCTGCTCGGCGTCCTCCTGTGAGGTAACTTCACTGCTCAGTGGCTGCTACCTGTCGGTCGACAAGGGGGGGGAAAGGGCAGAAAACCACGGCCACTCAACTTCGATGCAACAGCTTCACACACACACCCCCCAAAACTTTCGAGCCGGACCGGGTTTGGATTTCTTTTCCGCTTCTGTCCTGCCAAAATAAAAAATAAAAAATAAAAAGTAGCCTCTCTGGGATCGCACCCCTCCTCCAAAAAACCGGACTTCTCTTCCTGACAACTTCCACTGCCCGCTTTATGTCTCTGTTTGCTGATGAACTGGGGACTGAGTTTTCTGGTTGGACAAGGAGGAAATGAAGTTTGAGGACGGAGAAGAAGAAGAGGGGGCTCTTACTGACTCCTACAGGCGCGTCTGAGCCTCGGATCTTTATGGGACAATTACACAGAGCCCATAAAAACTGAAAGCAGTTTGATTTATTATCATTAGTCTCAGAGGTTGAACTATATTACAATAATTTGGCAGTTGTAAAAAAGTAAGTTTTGACAGCTCACCACAGAGACCAGTGTAATGTTAATACCTTGGGGAAAATTAATTCCCTCTTAATCGATATAAAAAAGAAAATGCAAATGGGGGCTACAATGCATCAATAAATCTTTTTAATTTTAATGTGGACACTAGCTGTTGATGCTCGGTTGCAGGAATTCATCCTTCACCGATGGGTTTTAAGCAGCATTTGGTATTTTTCACTCCCTGATGTCTCTTTTAATTACTTCATGAATCACTAGAGCAGCAGCAGCAGCCAGAAAACATCACTATCAAGACAAGACCATACAGCGTTCATGTGTCCAATTCACAAACATGCCTGGTGTTTTAGCCATTCATCCGGTTTTTATTTTTCCTCCCTCTGCTGCCATGTGTATAATTATCAGATTAAAGTGAGCAGAAGGTATAAAGAGGAAATTCAAAGAGAGTTTCAAAGCCAAAATGTCAGCCCTAACTCTTCCTCCTTTGGGGAAACGCTTTGACTGGAGTGAGGAAGAACATATAAACACAGTCTGTTCAGGCAAGTTTATTATTGTGATTACAGGACAGGAGGAGGTTAAAAAAAGAAAACGAAAAAATGAAATACTGTGGGGGAAAAAAAAAAGACACACAGATGTTGCAGACCTGGCAACACTCATTCCCACTATTTCAAGTTTCCATTTATTTATTTATTCATTAAAATCCAGTTTTTCATGCATGTGTGTCAGTATGTCTCTAGACAGAGACTTTTCTATACAGAACACCAGGAGAAGGGAAAAACCTGCTGCAGTGTATGGGTGGGAAAACTTGGACCCATCATGAGTGTCTGTGGATCCCCCTGTTGTCATGATTACATTGCTATTAACTGAGTGTTAGTGAGACCAATTTAAAAGACATAATCATTAAACTGCACATGCTGGTCCCCTGATGGATGGGATCATTTGAGCAGAAAGCAGATCTTCTTCTGTGTTTAAACTTTGTGTAATGGCTTTGCACTTAAAAGCTCCTCTCTGTGCTGGACTCTCCCATCAGCATTGTTTAAAATCTAGTAGTAATTCTACTATTATGTCAATAGTTCTACATTTTATTCGCTTTCTAGCAAAGAGTTAGGTGAGAAGTTTAACACCAAATTCATACATGTCCATTAAATATGAGGCTACAGTCAGAGGCTGGTTAGCTTAGCCCAGCGTCATGACTGGAAACAGGGGGAAACAGCTAGCCTGGCTCCGTCTAATGGTATCAAAATCCAGCACATTGTCACTTTTACTTTTGTGTTTACCTTCAGACAGAACCAGACTATAGCTCATGTAACCCTCAGCAAGAAAGTGAAGAAGTGTATGTCCCAGAATGTCAAACAATTCTTTTTACTGTTTTGGTAGCCATTTGTTATAGATATCAAAATGATCTCATGTAGATACTAGTAGATTCATTATTATAAATCTTGTAAAGTGTTATAAATCTGCTGAGAACTCTGCCCCCATTTTTGCAAGTTTTTCAAGCAAACACTTTCCACAGACAGATGACACTAAGCTCAGGGGTTTTCATTTTAATGTCCAGTATCTAATTGCTTTCCTTCTGCTGGTATCTCATGAATTCGGGAATCACTGCAGCTTACAAACATTCCCAGCCAGGGTTTGGTCAGGCATCCTTCTGAGTCAGGAATGACAATTCCCAGAGTTATGCATCATGCATTCCACAGTCGTTCCCTATAGTGAGTGAGGGGAGAGCATGCAGTGGAAAAAACAAAGAAACAAACAAAAAAAAAATTGTGCATCTTGATATGGCCGCTAATCTGCATCACAGAAGGGGTCATAATGTGACTCTCATTTGGCCTGTCCTCGCAGCAGCAGTAATATATACAGCATGGGAGAGCAGCCCAGGTGGAGCATGCTGGGTTAATGACTTAATAGCCAGCATGGGACGCACCTGGAAGAGAGCCAGACCTGAACTAATTACAGTACCTGCACGCCCATGATAATCAGTGAAGCCTATCGTGCAAATCACTCGCACCAAGAAAAAAAAAACAGAACGGCATGCTGGGAAAACTGGATTCAGACATTGGAGAAACCTGACACAAAGTCTCTGTCGATCACTTTATGAGTGTGGGTTTCTCTTTAGGCATCATTTCAGTGTCTGGCAAATGGCATAAGTCATTCATTACTGTAAATATGGAAAAAAAAAATCATAATGTGATTTTTTTCCAAATGTGTAATTTACACTTTGCTGGTTTTGGTATAAGACAACGTGGGGAAGATTTTGAACAGCAGGAACAGCAGTTGTAAGATATTATTATCACTGTGGAACTAATCATCAAGACTAGATAATGATGATTACAGAACAATGTTCTTCAAAACACCTCGTTGGAACAAGAACTGCTCATGCAGCCTCTCACCTCAAATCCTTGTGTTATTTTTTCTCATCCGTCATCATCTGTCCATTTTACTGCTGAACTTAACAATGTATACTTGCTCTGAAATATGTGTCAAATGGAGCACTGAACACTAGGAAAACTGTCCTGTCTGTTGCTTCATACTTGGTAATACATGTACATACTGTAAGTGCCCAATTTGTTTCTTCAGATATGTAAAGGGACAAAGTTGTGTTGCAATGGTGAGATGGGCTTTTGCTAGAGACGTTGCAAAATCAATTTTTCCTTCTCTGGCCGATTTACCTGAACTTGTGTATCAGCCGATACCATTGCGTTAAAGGAATGTTAACAGCTGTTTCCCACTAACCCCGTGTGGAAGTGATATGATTGCTGTCATTGTTGCTTGGCATGTCTCAGGTTAAACCCTTAACCCTAAAACATGAACAAATACACAACTGCCATAGAATCTGCCTTTTATTAATGAATTTTACTGTCAGTCATAAAATTATAAATTTAGGAATAAATAACAGTTCCTACACTAGTTGTCCTATAACACTAGCGCCACCCCTTTCAAATTAAAACCTTGCCTATAAAGATTATTAGTAAATTCTATGGTATCAGATCAGTGCATAGACTTTCATTTCTGATACCAGTACGAAAAGAACTCACATTCAGTCCTTTGTCTCACGTCACTTAGATGTTTATAACTCACAGAACACATCAGCAGATTACAGTAAATGATTCCACAGATACAAGCCGATGGTCTTAATCAGACCTCGTTAGGTGTAGCTCATTAATTCAGAGTCAGTCTTTGTCCAATCAGAGTGTGTTTGTTGTTGTAGCTGCAGGACCGTCAGCACTGACTGGTGGCTTGTGCAGGTGGATGATCTTCTTACCGGCTTTGTCAGAGCGCAGACAGGAGAGGGGACCTTGAACAAACTGCGGTGAGACACTTGAGTTCTAACTCTGCTCAGGTCTTAATGCTCGGCTATTTGTCTTGTTTCTGTTTAAGTCCTGGCTGCTCTCTCGTATGCTGAGGAGTGTTTTAATTTGGTGAGTGATAACTATGAGATTAATGTGGTGTGTGGCTGGAGACAAGCTCATACCCTTGGTTTTGTTTTTCTAAAAGGTCAAAAAACAAACAATTTTGCTAGAGACATTTCACATAGTAAAAAATATTTGGTTCAATTTAAATAAGAAAATCTTATACACTAAAATGAATTATGTGCAGGGTCATAATGTAGGCTATTTTAATAGACCAAACTTTAAAGGATAATACAACCTATGGTTCAGTTCAATAAACACTGCACTATTTCCAAATAACTGTTATCTGACATGACATTGTGCGACTGGCAATGGATCAAAGCCTCAGTGAAACCTTGTTATAAATTATTCACTGAGCCTTGTGTTACCAATACACCTCAGCTGTCTAAACCAATGCCCTTCAAACAACATGTCTGTATCTGCAGCACAAGCTTCTCACATCAAAAACAGTATCATGCCCCTCGCTCAGCAGAGCTGAATGAGAAAAGAGCCCTCAGCCCTCACTAGCCACTGCGGGGTGGTGTGCAAATCAATGGGTCAATAGTCTATCAGCTCCCTCAGTGCTGAAGATTTCCTGCAGTGTCCGATAGGAGACGGACACAGAATCACAGCTGGGCTCAGGACACATTTCGGTCTCCAGCACAGTGTGTGGCGCCGAGCACCCCAGCGGTGTAATTGTCTGTGAGATGAACTCGGGGACAAATAATAACACATACTTCACTTTCTTAACTAGCTATGCAAATGTCACACAGAGAAAGTGACAACATCAATTCAGAAAAATAACAGAGATGGGCTTTTTCATTCATTCTTTTTTTTTTTGCTGCAAATACTTTTCCTTTTACATGTCCATAAGTGTTCCCTTCTCTGGGAGTGTCCTGGGGATCAAAGGGCCCAGGGCTTTCACCCAGTAGTGAAACGTTCGCTCTAACTGTTGATTGCAGGGTGGAAAAGGGCTTTGGTTTTATGACTCAAAATCTCAACAGGGACCTCACCATGGCAGCTCATATAGTATCCTAAATAGCTTTGCTCATATTAGATTACATGCCACATTTCGCTGGTTTTTTTAACATCCAACAGTTTGTGAACAACGAGGCTCTATATGCTCACAGTTGACACTCCCACTGTGGGAAGCTACTTTAAAAGCTATTACAGTAATACACATCATTCATCATGGTCACAAATGAGCCCTGAGGTAAGTGAAAATTGTGGCCCTTTATATGCCTTTTGGGCTTCAGAACATGTGTAATTGACATTCACTAAACTAGTGTTTTTAATACAGGCAATAAAAGATGACATACAGCTTAACAGTCAAACAGCACATGTAACTGCAACAAACCGTTTTCTCCCAAAGACAGCCTTCCAGCGATGTGACACCACTCGCAATGAGCGTCTACTTCATTCATTTTGCTGCAGTAATGGCCAGCCGTCAAGTCCAGCTGAGAGGTCAAGGACTTGGATCTCGATGTGGCAAACTGCTGATAAATTCTTCACCAGCCGCATGATAAAGCGAAAAAAAAAAAGAAAAAGAAAAAGAAAATAAAGATGCTGCATCTGCTCCTGGTTTCCCTCTTCCATCGACCTCGGTCCATCCAATGTTTGGTTTTCATCATTGCACCAGCCACCTGCTCCGATCCTGCATTAGGATGCCAACTTAGCTGGACAGACAGAATATAAAAATGTGATGCTGGCAGCAGAGAAAGAGTGGGAACTGTTTTGTTTCAGTAGGCACGTTAATGTTGATACATGTGGAAAATAAAGGGGGGCTCAATTCATATTTACCTACTGCTTTCCATGTTAGCAAAAAATCCACCTTGATTGAGCTATGTTCTTATTACGAACCCTGTACTGTGTGAATTTGACCATTTTTGTTATTTTTATTTGCTTGTTTTTTTTTTTTTACAGCCGAGTATTGCAGGAATACTGGGCAATTCTGACACTCACGGTTTATGTCCAATGCCAGAGCTTCATGCCATGCAGGCAGTGTGCCCTTTACAGTATGTATCAAAGTGTAGGAGTCAGGGTGGTGGATGGGCGTGGAGAACATCACTGTCATGCAAGTGTGTAATTATTGAAAGGTTTCTATTATTAAGTTTAGGTGCTGTAAGAAACAAACCTCGCATCTTGAAATGAGAAGACAATCTAAACTCTACAACTATAATATTTCACAGCATCATACAAATGTGAAGGAATGTGAGTGAGTGGTATTTGGGTGGGTTTAGGCAGCAGGGTGGGATTATCTCTTGAATTTATTTTGTTGTACTGTTTGCAGTGTTTTTCATGCAGTGATGTAACGCTAAGTGAATACAGCACATCATTTGGCAACAACCGATTCATTATTATCTGTATTTGAACCAAACTGCTCAATAAACAATGGTCACAGTAAAGTGGGCTCCATGTCCATGTCGATCTGTTATTCCACTCAGTGTGCAATGGACACATTCTGTTAAGTTGACACAGTTTATCCTTGTTGCTGGGAGTTTGTTTTGGAGTCTATTTTTTGTTGCCTGGCTGAAAAAACAAAATCGCTTAATGCAGCTTCAGGTGAATGCAACAGAATTAAAACAACTTACCTGCTTTTACCTGCAATTACTGACACCTCCACTTTAAACAGCGATGCTGATTTCAAGTAGAATGAAATGCTTAGTTGGTGGCAGAGTTTGATTGGGGATAACAGGCTTCTCCCTCGAGAGAAACCTCTGAGCAGCCGTAAGCCACCATTAAACACCTGCAAATGAACAGCAATTGATGCAGAAAGCAGAGTCTGTTTAACAATGATCCTCTGCGGGCTGTCATAGAGAGGTAAGACACTATTCCGTAAACTGCAATAACAGAGTTGAGACCTCCGTGAATGGTTGTTTTCTTGCAATTTTCTGACCTTCACACAGGAACACAGAACAGCCACGGCTGTATGTTCAGGTTATTATTGAGGTATGTGCACAGCGGCGTCTCTTTCATGGCTTATTGGCGCACTGAAACACAGCAGAGCGAAAACGGACTGACTGTGAGTGAGATTAGACAGAGGAACAGGCAGCATCTCAAGGTCTCTGGTTCTCAACTATAGCCCTGTGAGTCAACATCAAGAATTTCCCAGAGGTTCAATCTACAGTGTGTAGACCATGAGCCGGATTCCAACTCTGCTGGTGTGATCGTTACAATGAGCTTTACTGGAAATAAGGAAATAAGGTATCACATTCTGATTTGTGACAATAATCATGGGGGCAGTTTGTAAAAATTGAATTTTATATCACCCAAACTGTTTGCTGTTCACTTTCCTAATGCTATATTGTAACTGTATTAAGTTACTGCTAATGCTAGCCAAACATTTCCAACTGCTGGCTAAACTAACCATGAAACATGATGTAGTCTATTTGTCACCATGATAATTGCATCAAAAAGGTGTCGAAAAAACAGATCATGGTTATTTTTGTTTATTTTTTTGACGCCGGGTTCAGTTTTGAATGTTACAGACAAGTGATGTGAAATGACTTAAGCAAAGTTTTTTTGTTTTTTTTTCTTCCTGCAAGTGCCAGGAAAGTCACAGTAATGAACAGATCCACATTTTATGAGATACAGTATTTCTACCACATGGTACTGCAAAGATATAAACACAGGTTGAGTGAAAACAAATAAACACATCTCAGCCCTCCAACAGCCAGCCCTCAAAAAAACAAACATCCACTCTACCATCGTTGTGCAATTAGAGCAGAGGTTCAGCTCTTTGTTTGGAGACCTTGTAAAGATGCTCTGAGAAGCATAATGACTCAGACGTAATTAAAATGCGTCATCAACATCAATCATCTGTGGACACTGTTTCTTCTGTTAAACAACAGATGACTTGGCAAGGTGACTCTGTCTTGTGGCAGGACGCGGCCTCCCTGAAGATGTTAACTAGGCTCATCAATTGTCTGATAGATCAACAGAGACTCAGCAACAGGAATCTAAAATATCAATTACCCACATGAAAGTGGTTTAGTTTGTTCGAAACTTCAGCATTTTGTCAACTTCCAGAGGAGACAAAGTGTGAGGCCAACAAGGTTAAGTCAGCTGAATCATACAGCTTATTGAAGCGCCCTGATTCTGAACCCAGCAGGTTTTCCTCTATGATATCTCCACTGTAAAAACAGCTCCATGTATTTCCTGAGCAACACACCATGAATTCCATGTAAAATTTGATCTCTATCACATCGCCATGAAAGCCAGCGTTCTCCATAAAATGAGGTGGGTGGGTGACCGGGGAGACTTTTTATGGCGTTAAAGCTTGCACATCATAGTTACTATGGGAACTGGGACTCTGTGGTTATTCCAGTGGAGCAGTAATTAGGTTGTTAAGAAAGAGAAACTAAGGAGAAAAGAAAGAGTGGTGAACACACACATAAGACGTGAGCAGTATGGTGCATATGTGTTCACGTGTTAGAACAATTATGGTGCGAGGTGAGGGTTGAAGGGTGAACCTGCTTTTCCCACTGCGAGGCTAATTAGGAGTCATGACAGATTGTTGCAGTTTACACTCCACTGTTCATTTATTGCCTTCTCACCTGATCATCTCAGCTCTGTCTTCTTTCTTATATGTCAGCAAACAAGCTAATCTAACCACAGGGAGAGCTGAGAATGACAGGAGAGCTTAAGCACATCAAGTACTCGAGGCAATGCAACATCTGTCATTTGCCATAATGAAGGAAATTAAAATTTTCCCACAGAATGGTTGTAAAAATAATATTTGAAATGCTGCAGAACCATCAAATTAAATAAATGTCTATTTGCACCTGGATGAAAATAGTCACACGGCAGCTTTTCAGCTATTTACACCCGTATGGAATCCCCAATGGCTCCATAAGCGCCTAGTTTTTTGAACTGTAAAAAATCAGTGTAGAGGACATCACAAATTGTGGCAATGCGCCATTTAATAGGCGCCAAATGCCAGGTGGCGTTCTAAACATCTGCCATCAGGCGCTTATTAAACACTATAGCAGAAAGGCTTTAGGAATTCAGGTAAGATAGTATAAATAGCAACAAAGTCTCATGGAGGAAAGACCTGTGTTTGACTCCCTATGTGGAATAAAAACAATGAAATATACACAGTATATAGTATTTTCAGTTGCAGGTTGGTTAGGTTTAGGTGTCAAAACTGCTTGGTTAGGTTCAGGAAAAGATTGTGGTTTGGGTTAAAATAGACCCTTTCACAATGTTAACCATGTGTTAGAAAGCCTGCTAGAACTCTCTGCTATGACTCACTGAAGTGGTCCAGGACAGCTTAAAATAGCATCTACCTTACATAAAATACACATCAAAGCACTTTCAAGACACTGAAACAGAGATCATCATCACTATGAAACCATTTTCAAATCAAGCTCCCGGGCAGAATTTGAACTATCTTAGATAATAATTTTGTGACATTATCACCAAACTTCCATCTCTTTGTGCTGCAAATTGAGGGATGATGCAAATACTATAAACATCTACGGCGCATTGAGAAGGATCCCTCGTGGCTGACATCGTCAGGGCGCTGCCTGGTTGTCTGGTTGTCTGTCTGTCTGTCTGTCTGTCTGCAGGGGCCCCTTATGACGAGTGTCTGAGTGTGCATGATAAGGAGCATCTGAAACCCAGCCATCTGGAACACAGTGGTGTACCTTGGCAGCATTGCCCCACTAATCACCCTCTGTAAACATACAGTAGTGTATATGTAAGCCGTAATGAGTCTGTTGCTACAGCCTGAGGATGGCAGCATACAATCTCCATGTCTTTGATACAGATGGCGCGGCCAGATAATAAGTTGTCAGAGCTCATCTGTTTAGATTAATCTCTCACATAGCGAAAGACTTGGAGGGGCCGTAGCTATAAAGCAACTCAGTGGTAAAAAAACAAAACAAAACAGGATGTTGTCCTGAAACTTTTAGGAAAGAATCACGTAATATATGACTTGTCCACATCGGTAGTTAAAAACATGATGATAAAAGGCCAAGGTTTGCAGGCTACAACAAATCATCTGCTCCTAGCTTCTGTAACAGGACAGGATTAGCTGTAGAAATCCCCCATGACTCAAGACCTTTAGTTTAGGCACATTAGAGCCCAGACAGACTCATAATAGCATTATAATGGTAGAAATATATTACACAGTGCCTGGCAATACACTGCAGAATGACCTAAAGAGGTATTGATTTAGGATAACACATTAGGAATATGGGATTCTCAACTAAAAATATTGTTAGGTTTAATGATGAGAGCAGAACTGAAGAGTAAAACAATAATTATTTTAGGGAAGATGAGGTCACAATGTCCTTCAGCAATGAACAGCAAACATAACAGAGGTCACGGGCTTCCGAACAAGATGTGATCATTCTGCACAGTGTGCTGTAGAGGGTCTACTGCTTTATGATGTCTGAAAAGTGGATCCTACATTAAACAGCTATTCGTAGGATTTGGTATTGCTACATACCTAATGTTAGCATTAACAGCAGTTTACTGACCAGTCTAGAAGAAACGTTGCGAGTTCAGCATCAAACTTCATTCATTTACTCACCAAGAGCTGTCTCCGGCAGTAGAAAGCAACACCAATGTTAACTCTTGTCTCTATCTCATCTCTTGTTCTACTGAAGTTAGCACACTATCCAGCTACCCCCTCTCTCCTGACTTTCTGATAGTGACTCACTGTATTCTCTAATCTACCCTGAAAAGCAACAATCATCACCACCCCCTCCCAGCAAAAAAACCTGTTTGGCGGAAGAGAAAACTTACCAATAAGGACTTACTGGGCGAGTGCTGTATGTCAGTAGAGTGTAGAGCTGTAGAGTTGATCTCCCCACTTCTTTATTAGCAGAGTTTTGTCCTCTCAACACAACAAAACTCAGAGATATTCTGTCACAACCGACAATAATGTAAAAGTTCCTTCATACTTGTGGCTTTCAGGAACATTTTTCTGATGCTAAATTCCTCCCCTTTTCCTCTCAGTCTGGTAAGGTGCAATTCTCAACAGAGCACACTTCTTTTTCACAGTGCCTGGCAAAAGCGCAAACTCAGGAACAAGTGCACCTCTCTCTTGTGGTTCATGTCAGAGCAATCAGGTGAATACACTGTTAGAAGCAATACACCATCAGCAGGTTGGCCAAGCCAATCAGCTCCTCTCACCCCTTCGAACGGCAGCCCAGCTCCCTGCCATAACAAGCTGACTTTTGTACATTTTTGTAAAAGAGAGAGAAGATTCCAGAGGGTTCCTCCTACTAGACAGAGTCCTTGTTGGGCAGTTGGACAAATATGCAGACGTCAAAATGCAAATACGCTGCACTCAGGAATTTTGGCAAGCGTGGATGATGTATCTTTTGAAGCTGAATTAATTTTTCAGGCGACACCGAAATCCTCGTCACCGTGTTTTCCATGCAAGTGAGCAAAGGCAATAGTTTCATGTGCAAGTTACTACAGTAACTTGTAGGACAATAAACACAATTTTTTTTTATGACTGCATGAACTGACTTCTCCACATAATCCCATGTTGATTACATAGAGAATCCTCACCATCCTAAAAACCCACTTATAAATAAATACTCGTTGTATCTCATGATTTGCACTGATTGAACATGGAATCTGGCAAACATAGAATTACCTTTGCTAACAGTGGTGTGAACGGTTGTGATAAACTGGGTAGACAAAGCCTGCATCAGCTATCTTGTCTCTTGCAAACTGAATTACACCCCTAGCTGTGTGTTTACAAGATGCCAATAGAAAAAAAATAAACTGTTCTTTACTTGATTTGGAAAGCTGCATGTTTGGGAGATTTGCTTGACTTGTGTCACACACTGGGCTGCTCTAAAAATTTGAAATGGACATGAATTCAATTTGACTTCTGTTGCATACTGATAACAGTGCAGAACCAGTTATATATGTCAGTAGGCATTCATTTTATGACAATACAAATGGGTTGGAAAATCTCACTTATGTGTCACATATAGTCTTCAACATGTTGCACTGTTTTTCATCACGTTAATATCTGGAAACTCGATTTTAAATATTGACACATGGCTCGACACAGACCTTGCTGATACAGTGAATGCTAGTGATTACCTGCATGATCACATGCACTAATCATCTCCAAGACTCCTTTGCTCACTGTCATTAGTTATGTCAACACTGAGTGATCGGCTGATTACACACATCATTAACAATTACTACCATTTGCCAAAGCAGATTTTCTGCTCCTGCTAGGGTAAACTGTGTATTGATTTTGGAGCAGCAGTGAACACCAGTGTAATCACAAACGACTGAGTCACATCTGATTGCCATGCATATATACGACTTTCAGTGAGATGAAAAAAGAGTGCGTACATTGCTTTCAAAGTAACAATAAAATGCATGTGTGCACAATGGTGTGTATTTGCCAAAGTGTCATGCACAGTGGAAAAAAATTAACAACCATGCTGATTAATTCTGGTATATATTAACAGCCCCCACCCCACTCCCCCACTGCTAATTAGTGCAGAAAAGAAAAGTGGGCAGTAACGTTTGGATTAAGCACGACACTGTGGTGAAGTTACACCAAACAACTGAAAGAACGCAGCGTTCACCTCAGGACACAGCAGATGTCAGCTGGATTCAAATCAAGACACTTCTGGCACACAGAGGAGGAGCTGTTAGCGGACCTGGATGGTTTCTGGCTGCATTCTGATTCCTGCAGAGTATTTACTCTATTAAATATGTATCTCATTACTGTGTTCCTCTAAACCGGCTGGCATATTGAGATGTAGAAATCTGACACACTGTTTGCTATTTAGAGCAGTGGACTGTCACAATAAGCAGGATGCCTAATTCACTTTCAAATACAGTTTCATGATTATCAGAACTAAACAGTATTGCAATAAGTTCTCAGAACGCCACTTAGTGATTAAAATCAACTGAATTAATATACATTTTTATACTTGATTGAGAGCCATTTTACTTGCACTATAATTACATATAATTACTCAAAGCAATAAAACCGAATGAGATGATGATACTCTAAAATAGTCTTTTAGCATGTAGGCAGGAGGGATTAGTGAAGTAGATCAACCTGAAAGGAATATGAGTTGCTATTTTTCACTGTCTGACTAAGGTCTGTTTATATGTCCTCTCAAGTGACAATGCCATCAATCACCTGTGTAAGTCAATGGATCTCATTCATCAAACCATGATGAATGCATAAAAAAAAAAATTAGAAATGCATAAAAAAGTCCAAGCTTTATATTCTTATCAATATTACCAGTGTGGCAGCAGCCACTTCGAGTATATGGCAAATAGTTATATTTATATTGAGTGAAAATAAATTGAGTGCATGAACTGAACAGGAGTTATGTTTGTCACTGCATTGTATTCAGTCAAATCATTATGCATATACCATAAAATCTCTGTCCTCCAGTGTCATACTTGTTTCCTTTGTTCTTTCTGTTGTTCAAGGAGTGTCTCAGCGTAATATGCAGAGAGGCTGTCTTTTTTAGAGAGCAGAGTGAGGTCCCTCCAGGTCCCCTGTCAATACAGAGGGAGCAATAGCGAGCTAACACATTGAGCCTGCAGCATATTAGCTCCTGTATTAACATGTACCTGCGGGTAAGAAAGTTTTTCTGGTTGTCTGTTAACTTTTCTTTTCATTTAATCCTTTGCATCTCTGCTCTTTTGCGTGCAAGGACAACACCAGAGGTGATCCTCCATTTCATTTACTCATTATGATGGAAGTTTAAATTGCTCCGATTGACAGGAAGGAGACCACGGACAAATTGGCAAACGAGTCGCCCTCAACAGAATGTGTAACAACGAGCATTTGAATCACATTAAACCCTGTTTAATCTCATAAATCGCCTTCTGGGATTTGCTAAGTATTATTGTTCGAAGAATACGTTTTTAATGGTAATAAAATACAACACAACAACAACAACAGTCGTCTCAGTGATAAATGTAGAACTAATCAACCAGCTCATTCTCCATTCCCGCCAGACGAGTGGTTCGCTGAGAGTGTGAGAAAGAGACAGTCCAGGACAGAGTACGCGAACTGCCTCAGCAGGGACGATGTGGGAGACGAAAAGTGGCATTTTACTTATTAAAGTCTTTACACTCCAATTAAGGTGTCTAATTATCTGATCCTACTGGAGTAGGATTAATGAAGCTGCTCAGCTCCCATCTGCTGGTGACAGTGATGCGGCGTATGTGTGTGTGTGTGTGTGAGTGTGTGTTTTTGTGCGATAAAGGTGCTATTGGAGGGACAGAGCCAAGCAGAGGAAAGACAGAAGTAGCAGGCTTCCCTTCCCCCACAAAGTCGTTCAATGCCATACCAGCCACTTCACATGGTCTCCTCCTCCATGTGGAAACCATCAACACAAAAATACAAACACGCAAATTTCAGATGAATTTGACTTGCAAAACCTTGAACCGGAGTGTGGAGATGCCTTTATCATTGCTAAATCTATTCCACTTTTTCATTGTCATCTCTAAGGGCTGTTGGCCCCACTCTGAAGAATAAGATCAGATTGACAAGCAGTTTCATATCCACAGAGTCGCTTGTTAAAAGTTTAAATAGAGCATTAAGTCCTGCTGAGGAACAGAGTGGCCTTTAATTGAATCCATGTGAGCTGAATAGTTTTGATAACAAACAACATGGACGCCAGCCAGAGCCCACACTATCTACATCGACATGATGAATCAGTGTGGAGACATATGGGAGAGATTGCCTTCCAAGAAGAGTTTTATTTTTGCACCTTCAGCGTTGGAATAAAATACAGAGCTGTCAACAAAAGCTGTGAGAGGTGAATAATCACATGAATATGAATGGATTTGTTCTTCAAAGGTAAAGGTTACCTTTACGCAGGACAGGATTGTTGAAGACATAGTTTGACATTTTGGTAAATATGCTTTCTGTCTCTTCTTATTTAGTGTTAGATGAGAAGATTAAAACCACACTGGTGTCTGTATTGTATATGAAGTTACAGCCAGCAGCTGATTAGCTTAGCTTCACATACAGACCAGAGACGGAGAACAAGCTACTTCACAGAGTCTCCAGTTAAGCAAACAAGATGCAAGGTGGGCAATTAGTAAACTTTGTAGGTGCTAGTTGGCAGATTCTTTCAAAGTTTGGGCTGAACCAGGCTAGCTGTTACCACCTGCTTCCCAGTATTTAAGCTAAACTAAGCTAAGCTAACTGGTTGCTTCCTATAGCTTCAGATTTAGCGTGCAAATATGAGAGTGGCATCAATCTTCTCATATAACTCTGAAGAAGGGAAGAAAGGAAATAGTGGTGAGCACATTTACCAAGAAGTCCAACTGCTCTTCATTACAATGATGATGACGATGATGATGATGATGATGATAATGATGATGATGATGATACAGAATATGTACTGTAGGTTTATTTACAAAATTTAGATCACTTAAGCCAGACTTAACTCCATGGTTTAACCCTGGATATGAAGCAAATCCACTTCATAAACTTGACTACTTTATAGCCACAGTGCCTGGCTAAGGGTTTATTTGGATTTAAGGCTTAATTAAAGATCTTCTCGTGAAACAGTTCCGCAGTTTGTATTTTTAAATGCTTTATCCAAACTGATTCTGATCCTCTGTAGGAGCACTGAGACAGGCGTTGAAAGTGAAATATAACCAGTGTTCTTTTAATCATGATGTCTTCTTTCTGTCCGTGACTGATTGCACCCTCGTGGTATGAACACAACATCAATGTTCCTCTTTGTTCAGTGACAGAAAACTATGATATTTCTTATTTGCTCTAAGCGACAACATAAAAAATGCTGTTAGCTATCCTGCTGGGGAAGCAAATGTCAATTTTTTCAACTTTATTAGCAGTGTCTGTGATGTTTGATTTGATGTGAATGATGATGCGACCTTGCACACTGGATAAACTACTAAAATCCATCTTCAGGAGCACTCATTTATTTCAGATACGAACAGACAACAGGATGTGATATTGTATCTACAATCAAAGTCAATGTATTGATGTTGAAAAGAACTCTAAGGACAGTGAAACCTGAGAAATGTGACAAATCTAACTGGGCAGAGGCTGATGGTCGAGCTGATGAGTGAAACAACATGAGTGCTTTGACATGGCCTTGTGAAATGCTTCTATAAGGCTTGAATGGGGTCAACGGGTCAAACCTGTGAAACAATCAAAAGAGACGAGTCACCCCTGTTAACACTTTTTCTCCTAATTTTGTTCACTTGGCTTTTTGCAACAGGTAACAGACCACCGTGGTAGTGTTACGAGTTCAGTTTCATTGTGTTATTAAAAAAAAAATCAAGCAAAAAGTATTTGAATTTAATAAATCTGCACACATTTTAGGTCTTATGTCAGAGAGACAGTTGTAATATTACCTTTGTTCACGAAACAACAGCAAAAATACAATCACTAACGATGGCTTTTTACCAACATAAAATAAAATGAATTACACTTAATGATTCAGTAAATGGTGTCTGCTTATGTCTGGATGCAAATTTTCCATAATAAAAGCTGTTTTATGGTTCTGTTTTTTTTTCCGTGTGCTGAATATTACATCTAATCATGTAAGTACAGAATTGAAAGAGCCTCCAACCACAGTGAGGTTTTACAACACTGAGTGCGAGAGCATCTGCATGATTGGACGGAGCAGTAAATAAACCTTTTAACAGCTTGAATGAGACTAGTTTGTTCCACCTACGTTGCAGGCTGTCGTAAATTTTTGTCGTTTTAAAACGCTGACTGATGAAAACGACTTTGTTTACACACAGAAGCCTTTTGGTAAAAGTTATCGTGCTCTACTTGTGATGAGTCGAGAAAAGGAAGATACATAACTGTCTGTCTGCATGCTGTCTTTTGCTAAACAGCCCGCTGTATCCAGCAGTGCTGTGTGATAGACTGTACCTGCCATGTGACGGCTCTACAGTCAAACCAGGCTGCCCACGGCTAAGGGCTGAAGACCAGATGGCTCAAGGTTTTGCTTTACTGGAATGTCCTTGACGAAGGAAAGAAACAAAGTGAGGAGAAAGTCCATTGGTGTTATTTTCCAAGAAACGTATATAAATTCACAGGCTACATAGGATTGTCTTTTAACATTTTCCAGTTTTTGTATTTATGGTGCTCTCATCCAAAACTGATATGTCCATCTATTCTGATATAAATAACCCACACTCCCAGTACATTTATTCACTTTCTTGCTGAGCGTTAGCTGAGAACATTGACACTCTCATGTCTGTATGAAGGCTGTGGGTGAAAGTGCCATTTTTACACTCTCACAGATCATATAAACAAATACAGGGTGTTAATTAGTGAGCTTTAGAGATGCTGGCTGGCAGGTTTTGGTACTTTTGGACAGGGCCAGGCTAGCTGTTTCCCCCTGTTTCCAGCATTGATGTATTAAGAAAACTCAATTTTATATTCCAAGAAGGCTCCTCATTCATTGCAGGGTGCCCTTACTCTCTTTTCAAGCACTTTAAATAATGACTGATTTAGAGTTCAGAGTAGACCGGACTAGACTCTGAGGTGTTTGTGACACTGAACATCTATTGGCTGTATTTAACAAGTTGTGTTGTGTGATTTTGTATGGAAAACAGTCTGGTGTGCATCGCATGATGCTGCACTACTGGCTGTAGCCACTCTACCAGGGTTGGCTAGCAGCCCAATGCTTTTTATGGGGGTTTTCGATTCCAGTCTTTGTGCTAAGCTATGCTAGCTGGTCACTGGTAGTATAGCTTCATATTTACTGTACAGCTATACAGTAGATGGTGTTAATCATCTAAATATCCACAAGAAAGCAAATAGCCTATATCCCAAAATGTTAAAAAAATGCCTTTAAATCATTTCTGTATTTAATCAGTGTATGCAGAGAGGAATTACTTTATTGAACATGATCACTAACTATTATTCTATATATGTACATGCTGTAAATGTATAGACTGCATTATCCTTAAAAAGACAACAAAACAAAAGAGTTGTCCTCAGTTCCAAAAATCTAAACACGAGGTTTGAACTGATGCTCACTCACAAACTGATTTAGAGGTCTTTAAATATGTGGTAAAACTATTCTATTAATTATCTATTAATTCTGAATTAACAGTTTTTTTCTGCTAATGTCACAAATAATTTAAAATATTACAATGAAATAGGTCTAGATTTTTTTTTATGCGTGATACTTTTTCCATACATAACTCTACTCTTCTCATTTGGCTTCATGTCAATATACTGTGCCTCACAGTGATATGTTGTGACGTCCTGCAGATTAAGCCTTTAAATTCCTCACAGTGTTCTCATCTTTCACCATGCTGCCATGAGCCCGAATAGGAGAAGAGCTGGTGAACTCAGTATTACCTCACTAATGATCAAAGAAACATGCACTTGTCTTTAAATATTTCACACATGGCATATAAAGAGATGGAATGTCCCTTTATGAAAAAAACCTATTCTCCCTGCCTGGCCCTATAGGTTTAGCTGTGCATGTGTGTGAGTGGCAGTTCACCCCGGCTGCAGAGAGGGCTACCTCCCCGGTGAGGGCTGTAACTGCTGGTGGGCCAGCAGGTCCGACAGTCTGTGCTGACAGAGCTACAGCTCTGGGTCTCTAGTAACAAAGACCTCTGGACCCGAAGCTGTTTTCTCAGCTCTCTCTTTGTCTGCTTTCTGTGCCCATGTTTGCTTTACTCCCTCTCGCTCACTGTGTTATCGTCCCAACACCATCTAGCCCTTCAGTGTCTGCACTGGTAATCAGCCACTCTTTCACAGCTTTTCCTCCAGCGCATAGTCTTCAGCCTTTCTCTCTCTCTCTCTCTCTCTCTCTCTGTTTCTCTCTTTTCTCTGTCTGTCAACATTTATGGTTCCCTTGCCCAGTATTTACCATGGAGAGAAATCTGCTCTCTCTCATTCATAATGCTGCGAGACAGTCCCAGTTTTCTAATTTCCTGACATGAATGCTGATGACTGCTTTGCGCAGCCACTTGCCAGGCTGCAGGAAAACAACCTTGAAGCAGTGAGTGCATGTTTCCATATATCACATTGCTGCCTATTGTCATTTGGATGTGAAATTAAAATGTGTTACTGGCTGGCAATGTGACTTGGCCAGTAAGAGAGGGCTAGGTTAAACCTTCTCCATTTCAAGTGGTCTGAATCACCTGGGTAATAACACAGGTTATATGAGGCAAAATGGCTGCATATGCCATTTCTGTAAGATCACCGTATCAGCCAAGAGGGTGTAAATTCAAAACTGAAAAAACAGAGGACCTGTTTTTTTTTCTCCATGGTATTACCTGAAGTGTATAATCCAGAAGCGTTAGAGGCAAGCATATTCAATTTCCATCTGACTTAAGCTGAAAAGCAAAACCTAAAATATATAGGACTAGAAAGTGATTTAACATACAATGAATCCCTTCAGACGCTTTTAATACAATTAAAAAAACAACCACTACAGAAAGAACCCAGAAGCCTACTGCTTCACATCAGTTTAATGAAACGGTGCAGGCTACAATAAGATCAAGGCAGCTCTGAGAGCAAAAATAAAACACTTGAAACACAAAAGTAATCATAACTAGCTTCAGTGAAATATCACCTGACAAACATTAAAGTGCTAGAGGGTAAAAGTCTTTAAGGGCCTAATAAAGGACAAACAGGAGTTCAGGTCTGTTAGAGAAGAGAGTGTTATAACCTCTAGCGAATCCTGGTTTCAAAAAGAAGAAGAAAGAAGAGGCAAAGGAAAGCAGTCCAGTTCAGCATGTCATGCATCTCCTGAGGAGTCTTATGGGATGTGAGAGAATCCTTAAAAATCCTTCTGAAACCCAAGAAATACTTTCAAGAATTCACGCCAGGCTTTCCATTAGAGTAAAACTCCCTCTGACATCCGACAAACAAATCAACACTATTGTTTGCATTATTGTGGACCACAATACTGTTTTGGGCATTACATATAATGAGCCATTTCTGTGAATCCAAGAAAAGTTGAATCGACGGCAACTTGGTTGTAGATTTAAATCTCATCCAAGAGGCTTCAACAGGCTCTGTGAAGTTCTTAGGGTTATTCTTTTACTTTCTCACAGAAAAACAAAAAATATTATAACAAGACGAAGAGTTTACGGCCATGCTAGAAGCTCTGGGAGGCAGCTCGGTGCTAACGTCGGATTGCTATCATTTCACTCAAAGCCACATTCCCTTCTCAGGATGTTGCTAGAAGATAACTCAGATAACTCGCTGTGGTCGTTAGGATTTATCGTCGGGGGCCCCAGCGGGTGTCTGTGCAAGATGTTGTGGTGATTCCAGCTGATAGTTTTCAACATATTTCACTAAAAAGCCAAAAGATATAATCTGTTGTTGGTGCTATAGGAAAAGAGTTCACCCTCTAGGAGCATGAATATCTGTACTGAACTCCAGGGTGATCCATCCAGTTTTGGGGATATTTTAGTGTGGACCAAACCAACAGACTGACAATGGCATCTCTAGAGCCATGTTGCTACCATCTTAATATCTTCTTAATAACATATTTTAGCAAATTCTACATTTCCCACCAGAGTCTCATATGAGTGTAAAAGCTTTTCTCTGAATCGTCCGTCTCTTTTGGTCTACATCTCCGACTTATATGGCCGTATAACTGTATAGATTCAGTGAGATAAAGTGATAAGGGATATTAAATTTTTACCTCGACCCACCTCATTACTTTGCTTTATGAAAGTGTGAGTGACTATGACATTTTGTAAATTCACTGTGTAATGAGAGCCTTGGGAGTTCCTCCACAAACTATACACAGTCACCCTCCATTAGGCTTTGAGTGAACTTGACTGTTCAAACAGTGAGCGACACACACAAACAGAAAGACACATGCTCATAACTCCGCACTCATACAACATTTGCATACGCAGCAGCAATGTATCTGTTTACACATAGGGCCTCCCAGATTGACTCACTTTTTCTCTGAGGCTGATGAGGCGTAATGTAAATAAATTACAAAGCCATTAAACTCCATTAATATCATCTGATCTGCAGTATGTGAGTGTGCTGTAGTGATTCTTTTTTTTTCGCCTATTGTCTCAAAAGTACAGTGGGTTTAACAGGCAATATGTGAGGACCACATAGTTCATTTAAGAACCAAGTTGAAGCACGAATTCTGGAGCTCATTAAAGAAAAGTGTGAGTTAAACTTCATGATACATGTGGAAAAATGTGCATGTTTCTTCATGGTCAGTGCTCTTTGGCTTTATCCTCCTGCTCCATAATAAAGACACTTCACTCCTTTTAAAAGTCTTGCTCTCCCCACAGGCTCCGTGTGAAGATCGGTGCAATACTTCAGATAAAGACACAGCTTTGAGCTACAGAGATATTTCACCCAACTCTTCCACGTGAATAGAGTTTCGCCATACGATTTATTCCACACTTAAAGCAACGGTTTTCTTCCTGTCTGACAGATGAGGTTACACAAGTGTATAACAGCACAACAGGCTTTTTCCATGTGCAGCTGTACACAAAATACACCTGTATACACCATTATCCTGTGTTAGTACCCATGCCAATCAGCTTAGAAATACGAGGAATCTTTTCAACCTTGAGTTGGAGGGTTAGGGTTTGGGTTAGGTAAACTGCTTATTATTGCATAAAATTCAAAGTATTAATTGTGATCTACTTTGGGGTTAATTGACCCAAATTCCAATCTATCTTGTGGATTCAAAACAGGATCATATGCCAGCAATTTGAACATTTCAGCTGCAGCAGAATCATTGTAGAAACAGTAGCAAGAAAAGGCATCAGACATTCGGTGCCAGAGGGATGTGAGGGAAGGACTGGAAACAGGGAGAGGCATCAATGGACCAGGGGAAACAGAAAGATGAAGGGACAGTAATAGACTATAGGATGCAGTTGGAGACAGTGGTAGCCCAGGGGAGACAGGGAGAGGCAGGGAGAGGCTGAGGGAGATGCTTGGCATTGCAGCTCCTTTTCTGCAGTCGCCCTTGCAGTGACCCAGCGGAGCCCCGGCTGCTATATTTATCGAGCAGCTGTATGATGTTGGAGTGCACAGAAAACCAAGCAGCTCCAGTGGAGCCTGGAGGCAAGTCCGGCACTATGACCAACTAGAAGCATAAACACAGTCTAACAGAATGGCTTTGGATACTTTACTGTTTAGCCAGCTGCCAAACACTCCAGAGAACAAGACGGATATCTCAGTTTCTACGCATACGAATTCACTGAACAGGAGTTCTAAGTGATCCTCTGCCCAAAATCAACATTTTGAGTAAGAAAAAAAACTCACTCCCTAGACTTGAAAGAAGGCTGTAAAATGTTTGTAGATTGCTTCCTCGGGGAGAAGACAGGCTGTGGTTAGCTTGTGTTCATGGCAGCTAGAATGGATTTCAATAACAACCAGTTTTAACTGTGGAAAAAAAGCATTAAAACTCACACTTTCTGTATTTCTTTAAGGTTTTATACATAGAGCATCTGCTCTGGTACGTATTGCCTCCAGGAAGTAGCCATATGCTCACACTCTTGCATGTCCACTGTGACAAAAGTCTCCTGTCTACTCTGGTTTCATGTGTTACCAAGCTAACTGCCAGCCACATCAGTGAAAGCATTACAGATTCAAATAGTGTGACTAACTCACTTGAGTACTGTGTGACAAAGTTTAGCTTTAGGCAGTTCAGGTGATGACTGACTAAGGTTTTTCCCCTCAGGGCTTACCGTAGCTGCTGAGACCATTCAGTGCTACAAACAAGTGTATTTGACTTGACGTGATTCTGCAGCTCATACACCAAAGAATGACAAAGAGACTGCTTGGGAGCTTTGAGGTTTGCCAGATTTGTTCATGTACCTGAGTCACAGGAGACGCAGTGCTTACCAGCCTGTTAGCATGTGGATATTACTCCTGATTTCTGCTGCCTGTTTGGTTAAAACAACCGACAGTGGCTGCTAGTGTTAATAAATGTTTTGCATTTTGATTTAAATACTTCTATCTCTGGGTCATTTCTTATTCCTGCTCCTGTCAGCATGGTCTACATAGCCTGCAAGTCCGTAGGTTTGTTTACTTACTGTAATAATAATACACACATGGCATCAATACAATTATCAGCCTTATGTGGCATATAGCTGAATATTTTGTAATGATAATAAAGCAAATTGTTTCCCTTTAACTGGATACTGGCATGTCATGTTAGCGTGTCGTGTGAAACTGCTATAATGAAGCGACGTAACACTCGAACCTCCCACACTTCTATTTTAGCCATGACAGCCACATGGATCCTTTGGAAGAACCACTCTGGTCCAGATGGATTGCGATGAAATTTTGTACAGACATTCATGGTTCCAAGGATGAATCCTACTGACTTTAGCGATCCCCAGACCTTTCCTGTGGCGCCTCCATGAGGTTGACATTTGTGTGAAATATCGCAACAGCCACCGAACAGATTGCCACCAAATTTGGTACAGACATACATGCGCCCCTTGGTATGAATTGTAATCATTTTGGTGACATAGGTCAAAATACTTAGGATCATGACCAAAGACCAATCATACCCTCATCTTCAGCTGGACTTTGTGTGTTAGTGTTAATGAGCAGGTATTAGCATGCTAAAACAGTAAACTAAGATGGTGAATATTATGCCAAACCTGAGCACATAAACATGTTGAAGTTAGCTTTTAGCTCTAAGCACACGTGGTGCCAAAGCACAACATTCACAGAGCTGCTTATATGGCTGTAGATTATAAGTCTGGGTGAACTTCTTCTGCAACTACAAGCAGTTACATTTTCAACAAAAATATGGCTTCATACACTGTTTCCGTCTCAGCCCTCTTGCACAGGGAAAGATTTAATTTGAAATTAATTTACTTTAGGCTGTCATGTTTATAGACAGAGATATTATAATGCCACAGATGCCATTCCCAGGATTATGCACGTATTCCTAGAGTTCTTTGTGGTACAGAAAACATTTCATCTATGGCTGATGGGTGGCTATAAATAATGCAGATCTTCCCCTCTGAATAGGCCATCATAAAATAGCAAATTCAAATTTAGCTCTGCTGTTTAACACCTAACCCAGCTCTGGATTACAGCTCTTATCAATGCTTTGAATTCTCCCAGCAATGATTTAAGGAAGCACATTAATGCAAGGCTCTATGGATGGAGTTGCATAAAGTACTATAATTGAAGTAGATTCTAAAATTTCCAGCATTATTCTAAATGCAGACCGAACCTGCCCCCCATCAGTTCAGAAACAAATCTTCTTGTGTGCTTCAGGCTAGTACTTTGGTCAAAGCATCTCACATCCAAATTCCATTACCTGATTCTGCCTCATCCCAGAATACTTTCACCTTTGGAGCTTTTAAAACCTTTGGAAGTATCTCCTTGGGCTGAGAAAAGCGGTGAAAACTGGTGTATGCATGGATTTTGTGGATGTTTGAATCTGCAATCAACTGTGAGTCCCGAGTTGTAAATGTATGTTTCAAGAGCCATCTGGAATTACGAGGCAAATTGGTCTTATTTTCCACTGTTTGTTGTTTATAAAATTTCCATCACCACTTTTGTTTCCATTGTACCAATTAGACAGCGCTTCAGATAACCTTTGAGCAAACCACAGAGAGGCAGCCAGCCAACCAGCCAGCACAAAGGAAATGAAAACAGCCAATAAACCAGCAGCGCGAGATCATTTGTACCTCGGCTCATTAGAAATGTGTGAAATGCCGTCTACAGAAAGACACAATTTATCATATCATTAGTTATGTTTGTCTAGTGTTTAAATGCAGGTATATCTGTGCATCAATTCTTACCAGTGAAAATCAAAACACATTCTCTGGATAATAAAACATACACCAACAAATGTGTCTAATGTACAACTTGAAAAAGAAATATTTTCCTTCTCCCCGTCCTGCGCAGCCACCTAAGTGACACATGGCGCTGTCATTTACAAAGCAAATGACACAGATCCAGACTGCCACATTAGTATTTCATCCCACGTGCCAGACAGAGAAAAGGCTGGATAGTCTGAGTAAACAGAAAATAGAGAGCACACCAAAGACAGAGAAACAGAGAGGAGGAGACAGGTGTTGCAACAAGGATGGAAATAGCAAGGATAAAGGACAGATTTAATCACAATGTGTTTCACATTGGCTACCAGGTGATGCTAAAGGGAATGGGGACGGGTTGATGATGGGTATTATCGTGGCTGTGAGGGTAAACTGAGAAAAGAATTGTATTCTCTTCTCGAGGACACGTCTGAGCCTGTTTCTGATTTGAAATTTCATTGTTTCAATGTATTCCATGGTTTTGATTTCACCAGCTGCTACATAAGGATGGATTTTTGGAAATTATAATATGTTCTTTGTTTGATTCAAAAATGATTTTCTGCCAAACCCAATCATTAATATAATGCTCAGGGCAGGGAGCTGAACTATACTCCATGTCTACCAAAATATCTTAATGGAAAAATCAATGGAAAGGTCATTGTTCTAAAGCTGTGATGATGAATATACTTTTTCATTGTGCTACTTCAGACTGCTGAACTGGCAGCCTGTAAATTGGTCTTACACTGCGCCGACCCCAGAGTCCGCCATTCTTCCATACCCTCCATTCAAACCCTTCCTTCCAGTTCTCTGTCTGTGTGTCTGCCAGTCAGTTCTCATGGTCCAATTTAAACACATTTGATGACCATGATCCCAGTTCCATCTGCACCACCCTGTAGGGGTTACTGCTTGTTAGTGTCCAACAGTCCACAGCATTATCTCCACTGTTTAGAAATACATAATTCACACCACCTACAGGAGAAAGTAAAATGCCTTTCATGGTGCAGCTTTCTATGGTGGTGGGTGGACTGATCTCCACTTTTGTACTAATTTAGGAAATGCAAAAAGATGTAAAGAAAATACAAAGGGAGCGAGGGAGGGAGCGGCAGAAAATACTTTTTCTTTATTTCTAACTTTTACGCAGTGCAGCAGAAAATCTGGTAACATGTACAAACAGCTTTTACTTACAAAGGCCCTGCAAGATCATCATTTAATCGAGATCCTGAATGATTTTTGTCCTTTTCTACTCCGGCAGTCTCAAAAGTTCCACACAGCTACTGACAGTAATTTTCCAGCCTGCACAGACAATTAAATGACTCTTTAAATCTCCTTCGTTATACGCCAAGCTGTGGGTCGAACATGGGCAAAATAAAAGAGAAGTCCATGGTTACAGGAGAGAAGGATAAACATGACGTCAACAGCCATTGTAATCTGACTAACACACACACTGTCCTAACCACCACAAAATCAAACAAGTTAGTGTTTCTTGGCTGGCTAAAGGCAAAACATAAATAAGGGTGTTAACATTTAATCTGTAACTCTCAGAAACCAGAAGTGTTTGTAATAATAGATGACAGGCTGAGAGAGTCAAGGGACTTATCCTGTCAAGAAGAGCAAAAAGAGAAAAGAGCAGACATTTTAAAATATTAAAATGGAAACCCTTTACTGAATAATGATTTTATTCCATTACTTTATGTTAATGTGTGTTACCTATGGAAGGATTTTCTGGCACATATCATTTCATAATAATTAGAATATCACAATCAAGATGTAACATATTTACAATGGTGTAACAACACACCTCTGTGACGGTGTAATAAATAGTGTAATAACTATGAATTAAAAAAAAAACAATAGGGTTAAGGTCTAGTTGACCAAGTTCTTATGTGGTACCAAAAACACTAAAGAGCTTGGGCGGAGGAATACGGTAGTTGGCCGGTTGAGAAAATGTAGTTCCAAAGGAAAGGGCTGTTTGGTGAATAGCAGTGAAAATATTCAAAATATAGCATACACTTAAAACAATATTGATTAGATATTCATGACTAAATAGGAAACAATCTAAGTTAGAGTTTGAAAAAACAACAAAAACATCCTCAGTTGATATTCACCATTAACGTTTAACACTCAAAAACTCAGCTCACCTGCTTCATTACGAGTGTGTGGGTGTGGTTTGATCTGATCGCATCGACAGCAGTCACGATATAAACAAGCAACATACCAACTGTCAACACATTTCATCACGCCCATGTCATATCAGTGAGAAACGCAAGGACAAAAGCACAAATACAGAAAACTCGAATGTGAAATGACCAAAACTGTTTTCTACCTGGAACACATAATGTGTTTATGTAAGAGCCTATCAATCATAGTAAAAGATAAATTGAGAAAAATCATTTCTCTCAGGGCCGTTAATGTACCAACTTTGATGAATGCAGGTTTAAATATTGTAAATGGAATATGAAGTTGCATGGCCCCATGTTTGCAGAAATCGTGATATGTAGATAAAATTACACAAGTATTTAGAAATTAATTTTCCTGGTGCTGTTAAATGAACCCTGTTGCATCCTGCAGTGATGATAGAGACACTGTGAGAAATGTGTTTTCATTCAGGTTCATTAGAGCATGAGGCTGCTTGTTGTTTGCGTACATCCAGCTTTTGACACTTTGACAGGTTACTGCATTGTGTTTGTGGGCAGCAGACCACACCACATCTTTGTGTGCCTGATTGTAACTGAAAACATCTTACGTAAGCAGATTTTCTTTTTTTCCTTTCTTTCAATTTTCCTCTCCCTCAACCCACTGCCTTTCTGTTACCAGCTAAACACACTGCTGTGGTCAAACAATAGGAATGGCAGCTAGTTATTCAAACACACATGATCAAAGTAAAGCTGTAAAATTGTGGCTGGGGTGGTAAAACTGGCACTAAATATGTTTGTCCAAACTCCTTCCACTGTGAGATGAATTGTGGTGATGAAGCGTGGCTGTGGAGGGCAGGGAGTGGAGCCTTCTGTTAACAGACTGAAGCTCTCTCCTCTCACCCTGAATAGGTAACTAGTGTGTATTGTAAAAGCCGGTATGATAGATGTAGGGGAAGCATTAAAGTTCACTCGATACCTGCATAAATTTCTCCTGACCTCTCCCTATCTCAATGAGAAGCGCTTTTAAAGGATTGTTTCACCCATGTTACTGAGTCCTAGACGATGAAGACTCCCATTTTAAGACCCACTGGAGTCAAGAGGATGACGAGGATGACACATTATTTATTGCTAATGTGTCTGCAGTGCTTGGCTGCCAGTAGAATTGCACGTAGGCTGCACAGAGCCAAAATGGCTGACTGGGGCCACATGGTTTATCATGGTCTAACAGCAAGTTTAGGAAAGTATCAGGCAGATTGAAGTCAAACCAGTCTGTCCTTTAAAACCACTTAGTGTCAGGTCACAGATTCCAGGCCAGCTGCCATTCAAAACTGTTCTTCTATGTTTCCCTGAAGGGAATCAGTTGTATAGAGTCACCCAACAAAGATTTAGCTTCACTGTTGACGGAAACATTGTGCTTTCGCAGACAAATCACTGACAGTGTAGGAATCGAAACTGACAGAACAATGCACAAAAACACTTTACGCAAGACATTGTAGAGGTTGTCTGTTATAATTACCTGCCATAGAAGATAACAGACCTAACAGTTATTTTTTTGTCAGGTCTATTTAGCACACTCCTTACATACATCAGCAACAGCACAATGCTGCACAAAATTAGAATTCAGCTATAACAAGAGAGGAAAAATAAGACTGTGGATGCTCAGATGGAGTCACTGTGGGGCAGCAGATAGAGGCGATTAATTCAAGAAATGATTGTAAGCAAACACAATGCACTCTCTCGTCATGTGCACAGTTATCTTGGTCTGTGTTTTTTTTTATATGCCTGTTATTATCTCTCCTTTTCCTTTTCATTGTTGTCTTTTTTCCTTTCACCTTCTTGCATCAATCTCATTCTTCTCTTCTTTACTGGTGCCCCTCACGTTTTCTGTCCCTTTATCTTCGACTCAATCCCTCTCTCGCACCTGTCCCCCTCCTTAGCCCCCCCCTCAGTCCTCTTCTACCTCTTGTATCCTCTCAAACTAATGGAGCACATTACAGGCTTACTAAAAATAGCCCTGCTGCAAAGTCAATTCATTTTTTTTTCGTTCCGTCTTTCTCTTTTTTTTTTTCCCTTTCTCCCTTTTCTAATGCTCCCATTTTCTCTCTCTTCTGTACCTCCCTCAGGAGGGAAATGAGTAACGGGGAGAAGGCTTGTCAGCTCATTTATCAGCTGGCAGCCCGTGTGCAGCTCTCTATGCTATCAGGGCTGAGCGGCTGATGCTGTGGGACCTAGGGCCTGAGACCAGGCCCCTGGCTGTCTGTCTGTCAAGGTTCTTGCTATACAGGCGTGGAGCTTGGGGGACAGGGTGAAAATGAATGAGTGGTCAGTGTTTATGGGGAGCTCCAGGCACCGTGGACATCACCTTCTGGTCGGACCAAGGGTCTTAAATCTCTGGGCAAAGCTGGTGGCAAACAATGTGCTAAGAGAATGTATATAATGGATGAGACACACTGGGGGAGAAAAGCCTGAGGCAGATGCATGAGTAAGGAAAGATAACATAGAACCTGCCCTACCCTCTGGGGAAAAAACAAAAAATTTAAATTAGATCTTGGACAGGTTGAAAGTATTAAAGGATAATTCTGGTTTATTACAGCCTTAATCCTATTTTCATAGCTTCGGCCATCATTGCTGTTGTTAATAATAACAAAATTGGAGGCACCAGAATAGCTGTTGAGATCTAGGAACGTGGCAACATTGCTGAAAAGAAATCAGACTGAAGAAGAAAACTTAAACGGACAGAAACTCATACAGGTTTTTATAGAAAATTACAGTTTAGGTCGACTTATCTGGAACAGAACAAGTCTGTTGTAAAAACACACAGTTGTTCAATTTTGACCTAGAAAGTTTAACATAGCGCAAGTGACTTGCACAGTGAGGTATTACTGACATGATACTGTTGGCATATTCCTTTCTCAGCAATGGCTTCAGTGAGTTATCTTCACAATATACACAATTAACCCGATTGCCTAAAATATGTTCATATACTAATGATTTGCAAATATGTTTTGAAAGGAATGTAATGCAACCTGGATCACCTGGATTTTATCAGTGTAATAAGGGAAGATTCTTAATGAATATATCTGCAATTTCGCTATCCGCAAAAAACCACTGTCCATTTTCCTCACAGTGTTCCCTCCTGGCAGCTGAAGCATGATTAACATTTTTATGATTATTTTAGGCAACAAGGTGCTTGGTTAAGGCAAGATTAAATACAGAATAATCCAACATACAGTTGAATAATGATACAGGACATGTTTATGTTTTTAACATTTAATCAAAATGATGTTACTATGTACAGTTTATCATTTTTGCCAGATGCCAGATATGAATCCCAGTCTCTAGTGTCAAAGTCCTGACCATTTCCCTGTGACATTATTAGGCAAAACCCTAACCCTTACATAGGCCTATACATATGTTTTGAATAAAGAGTTGATATTGTGCCCTAAACTACAGAATGACTTTAGTATTAAACCAGAACTCTTCTTCAAAAACGTTGAGTCATTCCAAAATATGCAAAATAATGCTTACCAGTTACTATCTGCTATTGAGTGTGGAAGATATAATAAACAAAGATAAAAATGGGAAACTCTTATTCTTTCCGGAGCAAAAATTCATGTCTGAAATACCACAGAAGCCTGGAGAAGCGACAGCAGCAGCAGAGGTTAATGGTGCTAATCGCTGAGTGATGGCTGACTCATTACGACTGTCATCGGAGTGTCTCTAATGATGCTGCGAGTATCTTTCACCCTTCATATCTCAACGCGGTGTAAACAGGAATGGATGTGCGCACACACATACGCAACACACAAACACACACCACAAATACTGACAGAAGGCTTTCTGGTGCAGCCAAACTCCAGCACAGTCCAGCACTACCATTAACTCCTGGGTCAGCTGGAGAAAGAGTTTCTATTTTATTGCATAAATACACTGGTGGCTGGGACCACAGCGCAAGCAAACACCCCATGACAGCAGAACAGAAACCAATATGTTACAACGAGAGCATGTAGCTGCTCATGGCAATAAGATGTGGTTAAACGAATCTGCTCATGTTAAACACACAATGACACACAGTTGCGCGCATACATACACACACACACACACACACACACACACACACACACACACACACACACACACTCTTTCTATTTTTACGTTGCAATAAATTCAGATTAATTAGAAAAGTAACGGATTGAGAACTTCTGGAAATAGCTTTATGCAGAAGATGGAAATTGGATTCCTTCCTCTCCTCCTCCTACTCTTGGTGGTGAACATTAAAAAGCACTCTCTCGTGAGATAAAAGTTAATCACTATTGTCAGAAATGTGACAAATGCGCAGTCATTGTGGAACCGCAGTAATCTGGTTGTTAACTGTTTGCTTCAGCTGTTGCGATCTCCATAAATAATAAACAGTTTGCTTTGTCTTTGCTGTGTGCACCGTGAAATTATATTAAACATTTTTTTCTCTGTTTGATAGTAAACATATCTTCATTCTTTCATCATGTATTCAGACAGTGTCATTTGGGTTGTCCTGTGTTTTTTCAAATAAACTGAATGCATCACCGACTCTCTCCTGTTGACTTTACTGTGAAATCAACGTGTGATGGTGCCACTCTGGCAAACAGACATGACTGTCGCAGCAAATGAGCCACTGTCATCCCTTCACTTGCTTCTGTCTGATGGATTTGTTCAACTTAGCAGGAGTTATCGGAACAGCAGCCATGAAAGCTGAGGGAAATCTGTATGTGTGTGTACATGTTTGTGTGTGTATGTGTTTATGTGTGTGTGTGTGTGTGTGTGTGTGTGTGTGTGTGTGTGTGTGTGTGTGTGTGTGTGTGTGTGTGTTTGAGGCAAGTCCTCCCTGTTAGTGGAGATGAGAGAGCATCTGCCGTACCCTAACTGTTCCTCTCAGCAGACGGCGGCTGCGTCTTGTGAAGCGATGCATCAACATGGAGATGACACGACGAACATTACGTCCACCACCACCGGGTCTTCCGAGCCACCTGCCCCCCTCTTACCCAGTGGCCCCTGGTAGATGCTGCGGCCAAAGTGCTGCAAAGCAAGTATCACAATGAACAGATTTAATGAAATGAAATGAAAGATAATCATTTGCTGAACCTTTTAGAGCCTGTTTAAATAAAGGGTATTTAAAGGAACAGTTATGTAGTTAGGTATTTTGGGAAACTATTATTATTTTATGATTAGGCCTACAATTATTTCCATTCTTGTGGAGAGTTAAGATAAGGAGATTGATAATATTCTCAAATCTGTGCTCTAAACATGAAGCTAACTGCTAACAGCAGGCAGTTAGATTGATCTAGCATAAAACCAAGAAATGTGGGGAAACAGCTAGCTTGGGCATGTCCAAAGATAATAAAATCTGGTTACCAGCACCACCTAACTTTACTAACACATGATATCTGGTTTCTTTAAACTGTACAAAAACCAACATGTAATGACAAGTTGCAGTTTTACAGTTATCTAGCTGTTTCCCTCATGCTTCCAGCCTTCATGCTAGGTTACGTGACCCTAGCTCTAGCTTCATAACGGACTATATAAGAGTGTCATCTATCTTCTCAACTAATTCTCAGTAAGAAAAGGAATAAGCATATTTCAGAAAATGTCAAATTGTTTTTTTGTTTTTTTTTTTAAATAAGGCATGTGTGACAAGTTTAAATCCAAAATCAGTGTTGCTTTTATGTACTGTAATCTGTGAGAATTTAAATGCGTCTTGCAGCATGTGAGGCGAAGACAAATAACAATTTTGTTAAGAAAAGTCAATATCCATGTTAAGTGCTGTTTCCACTTTTAAAACAATAATCTCCTGCATCTCACTGTGTACATCTTGGGGAGTGTACAGTATTACATTCAATTTGAGCAATGAGCTCTAACAATTACCAATTTTGTGAAATATTCAATACCCATTTTCTGAAACACAAAGGTCTGCTCCACAGCCGGTGTGAGTTAGGATCTATTTCCCCCAACCACAGAGTGAATTCAGATGCAGCTTCAAAGCTTTTCCCTGAGCTTTAATCATGTTACAAACAAAGTACATTATCCTCAGCAGGTAGCAGGGGAAGTAGGAGCACTCAGTCTGAGTGCTTTGACTGAGAAATCACAAGCTCACCGTCACCATCTCCTTTTCCCCCTCACAGGCTGACAGGGTTAAACCTGATTAGAGAAGATTGGTAAGATTGGTTAAGAACCACTGATGGTGAAACAGCCCTCAGAGCTCTTCTTTTTCCCATCAGAACCACTTTCTAATTAACTTGTAAGAACCTGTGGGTGTCTGTGTGTCAGTGTGTGTGTGTGTGTGTGTGTGTGTGTGTGTGTGTGTGTGTGTGTGTGTGTGTGTGTGTGTGTGTTAAGAACAGCAGGGTGGGCTTTTGGGCTGATTCGAGCCTGATGATTCAGTCTAGACCAACAATCCTTAGTGAGAGGGTGAACTCGAGGGTGAAGTGGGGTTCTGTCGGTTACGGTTTGGATACTAATGTCCAATTCAAGTAAGACCCATGCTTGCGTGTGTGCCTACATGTGAATAGTAGGTTCTGGTCTGTTTGAAAATAATCCACTTCCAGATGGACAATATGCGTATAGAAAAGAATTGTGGTTATGTCAATGCGCTGCTGTAAAGCTTGCCTCTGGGTGTACCAAAGACTAATGGGAGGCACAGAATGTCCTTTACATGGTTTAACTTCCTCATCACCACCAACAAATACAAAGCAAGAAAGATGCAAAATACAGAGAGGATGTTGCCATTAACACTTAATAAGATGGATGACTGTAACTGAAGTTCCTTATGCCCTGCCCCTTTAATTACTATTGCTAAGCCTGTCAAGCTGTTCATTCTTGCATGTCAAGGATATCCAGTATTTGTAACTGGGGGTTCTGAGATAAAACAGCTTTTCATTTGTATTAGGCAAAAGTTGCTTTTAACAGCTGAAGAAAGTTAAAAAAAATTATAATAACCAAACTTTCTCGCTTGTAGTTTTTTCAATGCAAGCTGTAGTTTTGTCTATGTATGAATCCTATAAATATGGAAAATAAACCTCAGTATCACGTGTCATTTTCTCAAAAAGACCAATTAAGTAATGCTGAATGAGAGACATTGGGCTAAAGATGCTAATAGAATAGAATTGCCCGGACGTGACGCCGTGACTTCAGCTCTCTGTAGTGAACAATAAATTTTCTCAAGATGCTCATAAGTCAGCAACAGAACTAACTGAAGTTCAAGTGATATTTTCTTCTTCTTTTTTTTTTTTTTTTACCTTGATTGACAAGTAGTTATTGCTTTAGTTTTCAACACTATAAAAAAACAATGAAATATTTGACTCTAGCCTTTTATTTTTAGGCTACCTCACCATCAACCATTTATGAAGTGGCTAGAGGCTCAATATCAATTGTTGAGTTTCAAACTGAAATTTTTAAATTAACTTGCATAACTCAAATAATACATTTCTTACAGTATCCAGTCTGCAGAAACCTACTTATAACTGTGAACTTACAATTCTAGTACATTACAGTATGTGATATAGGGTTACTATCACTATTTTTATTTGAGAAAAATATATGTTTGACATTCAATATATGTGGAAAAATGCCCCGGAATAATGCACATTTTAAACTAGGGAACAGCAGATAAGAATTTGTGTCTTCTCAGTCTTGGATTTTTCTAAAGAGTGGATATCACACTGATGTCAAATGCAAAAGAGACAGCAAAGTTAGGAAGAGTTCGGTGCTCCTATCCTCCATTTTCCAAGTCAGGCTGACTGAATAGCCTCAACTTCCTTATCATTTTAACCTCCCAATTCCCTGCCAAATGCATCTCACTGTGAGGGAAGTTCTTAAAGTGTCACCAGAGGAGGAAATATCAACTTATTTTTAGACCATTGAGGTCAGGTGTCCTTGGAGCTACCACCATTGATTCACAGGCTCTACTTGTCTTTTATGAGAACAGTTACCTGGCAGGAATGTGGCCTTTATCTTCAAAGCTCACAGTGCCAAGATCAGATTTAAGAGCCATGGAGTGGCATCTTGATGCCTCAAGATGAATGACCAGCTTTCATGTAAATCCTTTATATCCAAGCCTGTGCAGTCCAATACAAAGAACAAAGAGAAAGAGAAAGACGGTTCATGCTGTTCATCTGCTGACTATATTAATATGAATATCCAGAGAGAAGCAATAATGCTCACAATAAAATTTATAAAATGAGCATTATGATGTTGGAAGAGTGAGCTTTTGCGTTTATGAAAGATTCCTCATTTTCAATCATTGACAAAACCTACTAACTTTGTCTGTGTGGCCTCATATCACTGAAATCTGAATCAATGAACAATGTGACAATGTGACTGAAGCAAAGCGCAGAGCCCTGTTATACAAACGCAAAGCTCAGGCAGACAGTCAGGACCGCAGACGGCCTCAGTCAATGCCCTCTGAGGCTGTGCGTCTGTTCTTCTGATCCCCCTGATCTGAATGTCAAATCCATAATAAGGTTTGCTGTCCATCATCCCCTGTCATCGACAGTCATCGAAGTCGGGAAGATAGCAGCAAGGTAGCTCTTATCTTGCTGAGACACAGCTGGGCCTAGATAGACAGCCACCATCTTCGCTTTCTCCATGAGCAAACAGAGTCCCATCATTACACACATCAGTTGTTCTGTCGCTAACCGGGATTTATAATCTCTATCGTCAAAACTTGTATTCAGATGTTACAGCCAAAGCACGTATTATTGCACTCTAGCTTTATTTATATCATCAAACCCTAAACAAAAACTTTCAGAGGGTGTAATTGTTTTCCTTCAGGAAATGAAGTGGAATATGTGGTAGAGCTATTAATCTTCAGATGCACAGTTTAACAATTGTGCAATGTAACTAATTACATTTACTGAAGTATTTTACTTTAGTGCAAGTTTAAAAGTTTGCGATACTCATACCATGTATAAAACAGCACTAATTCATATTTTCATGTTAACAATCCATAAAATAACTTAATAAGAAAATGTGAATTAATGCACTTTTCTATCAACTTGTTATGCCAGAGTTGGGTCGGTTTGTTGAGATAAACAGATGGTGCTCATTCTCCAGTCAGGTGCCATTAAACCACTGCAGAAGAGGAGGGTTTATATTTATTTCAGGTATTAATTTCAGGTCTCCTCATCGCTCCGAAGAGACGCAATGTTTTCCTCTGCCTCTATTTTCAGTCTCTCTAGTGGACTGGAAGCTTCAGTGGACATTTAGTCACATGGTTCATGTAGGTCATGATTAATTCACTAAGTCTGTTTCCTTGCACTTTATTGTTTTACTTTTCTCAATACCTTTCCACTTCAGCCAAGTATCACAATTTTTGCAATATTTCAAGTTTTATTCAATATTTCATGTTCTGCCAAAGCCAATGTCAAATGATCGACACCAGACTTTAGAGAAAAAAATTTTCTAACCGTAAATAATCGGGATGTGCACCAAAATGTAATGTGTTCTTCTCTGGCCCATGACCCATCCCTCCAGTAAGTTCGGTGAAAATTGGTTCAGTACTTTGTGTGTAATCCTGCTCACAAACAAACACACAAGCAGACATGGGTGAAAACATAACCTCCTTGGTAGGGGTAATAATAATCCAATAACATTGTACATATTAATATTATACTCACAAATCACTACCTTTACTTCTGAATATTTTGAAATAATCCTTCCAATCACAAGACTTTTACTTGTAATTAAATGCAAGTGAGTGAATAAGTTATTGTTCATCATCTTTCTTTCTCCATCACAGTTTTCCATTTCCGGTCTTGTACGTGCTATCATTACCCCCCTTTGAGAATGACCCACTGTGGCCTGATCTTCACCCTCGTCATTCTCATCCCGTCTTCACCCAGGACCCCTCCAGTTGATGCTGTGCTCCCAAGACACCAGCGATAATTAATCAAGTCACACAGGAATACAGTTATTGCTGGTGGAAAGTTGGCTAACCGAGAAACTGTTTGGGTCTGCATTTCCGGGCAGTCTCAATCAATCTGTCATGTTCCCGCAGATGTGAGAGACTAATGAATATGAATTGGTGCTCCAGAATGAATGAGTTTTCAGCCTTTATATTGGCAGAATGCCCTCAGGAGGATGTCACCTGCAATGAGCTGTTTTATAGCCCTCCTCACTCCTGCATACCAAGCAGGGCCAATGGCCTCTTAGAGCCTGATGGATGTCCGTGTACATTGATGGAGATTCTACACCATGTTGAACGGGTGATAATCACACTCTAAATTAAAGCTGATTAGCTTAGCTCTTTCACACCATCTCAGACATATGTTATGTTAAGACAAATGTTAAAAGTCAAAGGCTGACCTGTGCAAGTTGTGGCATTCTGAGTGATAGGCGAGGTGGTTGGAATGACTCCTGCCTTTCTAAATGTTTAAGTTGTTGCATTTAATCTTAAAGGGAACATGTTAGGCCTGAGGATGCAACAGGAAGGTTTCAGCCTAATGCTAAATGACTCCACCAGGAGTTATAACAAACATGGCGAGTGCCTGCAGCTCCGTCAAGCTCTGTTGAACACGTGAAATAGGTTTCATAGCCCGCCTTTGGGCTTTGGAAGGATTTATGCACAGTTGCACACACATATACATAAAACCTACACACTCACGCACAGACACACCCACACACACACACACACACACGGACTAAATGGTGCCGTGTCCAACCTATAGGCTAAAAATCCCAAATGCCAGTGTTTCAAAAATGGAAATTTAATCAGTTTGAGAAAAAAATAAAGGATAGTAAATAATGGCCATGTTAACATACAAAACACACTAGAACTGATTAAGCTGCTCTATCACTCATAACATTTGCTCAATAAATACTAATACGCATTTTATTCCATGGTCTCTTTGTGTACATTCATGGGAAGTGCTTGATGAATCTTGCATGAGAGATGTGGCCAAGATCACTGTCAAACAATTTTTGCACAAAATGATTTATTGCATTATTGCATGACACAAATTCAAAGTCGAAATCCTCTAGCCTCTATAAAGATATGTAGTTCTGAACAAAGAAAGTGAACCAGCGGGCTAACCTTTAATTCTTCAACTGTGGTTCTTCTGGTTTTAAAGTTTAGTGTCTGCTTAGTGTCTAAATGTTTTCTGTGTAGTGTTTTGTTCATTCATATTCTGCAGACTGCCTGTGATCCAAGCCACCACAAGTTTGCTTCACTACATTAGCTTAAAAGACACATTGTGCATCATTCTGGGCTCCTTATAATGAGATGGAGATCGCCGATGATAGGGCTAACAGAACAAACAGCTGTGACCGAGACACGCGCACACACATGCGCACACACAGACGACAGCTCTTATTGAAAATGAGGGAGTGATATGAGCTTTATTATGAAAACTCATAACAATAACAGGTCGGCACAGAGAGGCAGCTGTAGAGGTTCTATTTCTACTATACTTCAGATATGAAAAGTGATGAACAGTCAACCTTTTGCCTCACCAATCTCATCCACTCAACAAGTTGGAAATAATACAAGTGTTATCCGAATGACAAATCATATAGTATGAGTACCAGTCCACTGAGGTTATGGCCACACTAAAAGGTTTTCATTTTGAAACGCTGTTTAAAGGCGAAAGCTATCTCCGTCCACACAATAATTTTAGCTCCGTATCAAAAACAATCTGCATCCATACTAACATACCTGAGAACAAATACATACATGACCATTCATGTACACTGGGCATGCACAACATTGTCTACTCTGTAGTTGATTAATTGCACAAAATACTACGAAATGCAGAACTTGAGTGTCTACATCATCCTTTCCTCACTAAGAATCGAGTCATCACCAGTTAACCAAAAGAGCACAAATGAAGGAAATATGTTGTTTGGCGTGAGGCAGCTTATAAGTTCTAGCTGAAAGTTAAATGTAGTATAGTTCTGATGACCTCATTAGGTTGTATTCACCTGCCTGTCTTGGAGCTGTTTGTAGGTAAATACAGTGCAGCTGTGATGAAGATCAGTGTCGCCCTGTCAGGGGGCATAGTTCTTTGTAGTCCCTGCAGGTTGGGAACTGAACATCTCAGAGTTTTGTTCAAGAGGGCAAAAATGATCACAAGAACAAAGGCAGATAGTTTCATTAGCGACTGTCAAATGGGCTCCGTTCAGGGCTTGTAAAAAATAAAAAAAAAACAAAAAAATAAAAAAGTTGAGACTAAAAGTATAACTCTTTATTTACCAGTTTATACTATTCTGAAGGACATCTAGGGACAGGGTGTATAGTTTCAAAATCCAATATCAGGTAAAATCAGAGTCCGACAATGTTACAGAGGTGAAATGCTAAATCGGTGGAGCAGTCTTTTAAATGGAGCCAGTAGTGATTTTGGCGTTGGTTCGTGGATGTCTTATTCTGGCACAGCAGGATTGTCAGATTGAAAGGAGAACACAAGCCAGTCAAGAGAGGCTCTAAGACGTGGCTGAGGAAAATTGCGCCTGAGCAGCCTACAAATATCCTAATGCAGTGTATCAGGATAAACTAGGTCATGTCATGTTCAGCAAGAAGGTCCAGACTTTTGTGCTTAATTGGCACCTGAGTAGGACGTGATAAGTATAAAAACTAAGCATTGTCCTTGAACAGGAAGTAGTTTTTGAAAAAAAATGGTGTCCTCATATGGGGACACTTTATTTATTTTACTTTATAAAGTCACCAGTGTGTAACAAAGTATAAACAACTTTTATTTCAATGCCTGAACATGGCTGTGCAAAAACAAAATTGCAAACAATGCACCACATGTAAAAGCCTTGTGATTTATTCAAAATTTCGTAACTATAAAATTTCCTTGCTCCATACTCTATGAACTATGAATGTGCTTTCGTCTGTAGGGACCGTTCGTCACACCTATCGGCCTGTGTGAAATGCTGCAAAACAGTTGCGTTCAGTTTGCAAGCATAGGCACTGATTACATGTCACACACTGATTTCCTAGAGCAGCATTTTTCTCTGCAACACACTGGGTTTTTTCGGGCTGACCAGGTGTGTATTCTCTCCCTGTACTGACCCACTTGCTCAAGTATGCCTTAGCCAATGTCTTGTGAAACTGCTGTCTTCTGTGTACTAATGAGGACAACAGGTATAACTTAAGCAAAATGAAATGCAAGGTGCATCAAACCCAGAATATAATGTCCCCATATGCGGACACTGTCTCTGGTGGTTAACAACAGAAGTATAACATCGAAAGTCTCCCATCTTATGTACTCCTCAGCTGTTTAGCAATGTAAGTCAATGACCCATTGAAAAGGTTAGTTAGCACCCTGCCATAGTTGTCCCACCAGGGGATGGATGTGTTTTCATTAACATTAATAAAGTTAACTGTCTTCCTAAAATATCTGTGCTGCATTAAAAAGAGCCGGTGGGCCTGTTGCTGGCTTCCAGAGTGGCCCATTTCCATGCAGCTTCTGCTGGGTCATTAAATATGGATCCTCTCCCCAGAGAATGTCACAACTGCAGGAACTTGAGGGAGAGAGGGAAACAGGAGGGAGGAAAAAGAGAGCAAGAGCTGAGTGCAAGAAAACTGCAACAAGGCACAAACATTTAACCCTCAGTTCCCTGGCAAGATTTGATACCAACATTACACTGCAGACCTTTGTGGTCTTTATTTTATGCTTTGTGTTAATATTCGTCTCTGTTTTCAATTTTGTTTACTCAGTTGCTCATGAAACACATTGATATGTGCCAGATATCCTGAGACTGTTGTAAGATGATACTTAAATGACAAAGGACAGTCAAGTGATTACAGTTTCAGTGGGAATGAAATCATCAGAAATGACCTGTGACATCTGATGATCTTCCTACTCAAAATCTTTCATACCTCAAGACCCTCAAGTTGTTTGTTTCTAGACCAAAGGATGTAGGCCATGCCCTCAACGCCCTCCTACGACACAATAAGATTACTCCCCTCATCGCTCAGCATAACCTCAATTTCTCGCAGAGCAGGGTTGTGGGGAAGACAGAAACAGTGACCGTGGTTTTGCTCAGAGTGACTCAGCCTTTTGAGTATCTATTTCTGGGAGATTTTGTCTTTTTTCTTGTCGCTGAATTTATATAAAAATGATCATATCACATGGTTCTTGTGTTTCCTTTGTGGTGAGAGTATACAGACTAAATTAAGTCTCGTCATTTCAGATGTCTCATGTATCTCAAATGTGTCTGCCACTTAACCTCACGGTTCAATTCACACAAGCACAACCATTGTAATTGTTGCAGCTTTAATGGGGGGTGCTGCTAACTTCAGTAACCAGGGCTAATGTTACCAGTTTCCTCTTGTAAAGAGCATTCACGTCAACATCTGAGTTTTAATTATGAGTGCTGCTGAAGTCCAATGTTATAGGTAATTGAATATTGAAATTTAGTAGTTACAGTACTATATTGAACAAGCACAGTATTCTTAAAAGGAGCTATTTGTAAGTTTTGCTATTTCTACATAGGCAGTGTTAGCATTAACAGCTGTTTATGTACCCGTCCAGAAGAAACGTTGTGAGTTCAGCATCAAACTTCATTCCTTTACTCACCAAGAGCGGTCTCCAGCAGTGGAGAGCAATGTCAATGTTAACTCTTGTCTCTATCACATCTTTTCTTCTACTTAAGTTAGCACGCTAACCAGCTAGCCCTTACTTTCATGTCAATAACCTCATCAAAAGAAAAACAATACTGTGTTAGAGAAAACTGTATTGGTACACAATATTCTTCTGCGTCACTGTCTCCATTTGAACTATTATATTGTCACATATTGTCAGTCATATGGATTTGACAGCAGCAGGTTTGTTTGTTTTATCTTCAGAGCGACATGGAACAAAGAGCCTGTCAGTTTATCAAGTATCTTCCAGTCCCTTCAAAAAGGCAACAGCAAAGGATATTAGAATGACACTGGAATGACAATGTGTGTGTATGTGCGAGTGCGGGGGAGAATGGTAAGGAATGAGGAGTATTTGTGTGAGCATGTCTATTAGTGGGCAAACATGGACTGTACATGCTTTCCTGTTGCTCCCTTGTGAATCTGCTGAAACTACCACCTTGCCTCATCAAAGTCAAAACACACACGACAGTGAATTAATTCAGCTGGCTCCATTTGATCCATTTCCAATGCAGAGACCTATCCCACAGAGTGCTACGTGGAGCAGCTGATAATGAGGCGGAAACACAAGGCTTTCTCTTTGAAACAACACTTCTGATGTGAGCAAAAGTCTGTGAAACTATGATGCACATAATTTCGCGAAGTTCTCTGTCTGAGGAATACAAAAATACACCAGCATGCAGCTCGTACTCGCAGTGCCTCAAGCCAATGATCACTGAGTGTACGGAATGATTGATGTGGTTATCACTTTCATATGGTTTCTCACATTAATTCGATCCCCGTCTTGCTGGGAGTTAATCTTGAGGTTGAATTATAATGTTATCTAACTTCTATCGGGGTATAATAACCAGACACGCCTTGATTAATTACCCTTTCCAACTTAAGGATTCTGGCTTAACACCAAGCCCTTTTTAGGGACAATGCAATGCTTTAGCCTCCAAAGGCAAATGGCTAAATCAACTGCTGTAAACCACAAACATCACCATGACTCATTTAAATGCCTGTGAAAACACAGTTCATCATCAGAAGCTGCCGCCACCAATCCGTGACTGCCGGGTATCTAACAAACCAGCTACAGCCAGCCTCGTACAATCAGGCAAAATTTAACCACAACACACAATAATGTTCCCAGTCAACCTTTGATCTGTCAATCATCTCATCACATTTTGTGTTGTAGTAAGCATGAATGACAGCTACATCCATTCTTATCCTCAGCCTCATTTCACAACACAAGGGTCTAATCAACATAGAACAAAAAAAAGAGCCAAACAGCACAGCTACCATGCTAAGAACAGCCACAGCCTTTAACGTAGCATATGCAAGCATTTTGTATCTATCTTTTGTATTTCATCACCACTGATGTGAAATTATTCAGCACTTGTCCTAATACTGTAATAACTGACAGCAAACATTGCAGACGATCACTACGAGGGAACACATTTTTAATAAAAGTTATCAGGTCTACTGTTGCTTTTTGTCTTATCAGTGTTTTTTTGTGGGAAAGCGAGGGGGGAATAAATAAAAAGGCTTGTGTTGCAAACTGTCAGGGAGAGATTGATGAATTGTGGAAAGAACACTATCAGTTTTTGGGGCCTCATGGTGGAAAAACAACACAGTGATGACTAGCAGTAATGAGGTCCCAGGCTTACCTGCTTCACTAAGGCCAATGATCCACCTGGGTACCTGTCAGGCTGTGAGCCCACTGCCCAAGGTTTGACTTTTTCTGGGTAAGGACAATGTAGGTACTGTACGATAGTTATGTGTGCCTATGTGTATGTGGCAGACCAAACAAATGTGCACTTTCAACTTTATTTATAAGCAGACGGTTGAAAGAATGAAATAATATATGCAAAATATTTGATTGATTCAAAGTGGATGAGGGCTGTTTATGTGCTACCCTCCTCTGGTGGAAATTACACAGTAGTATGGTAAAGTGGAAGCTATTTGCATCTCAATCCGAAACCAAATCAAATCAGCTACATAAGGTGGGAAGAAAGCCAATGAATGGCAAACATAATTGGATGACATATGCGGTACCGTCACATGTTAATGACTGAGCAGCTCAAAATGTGAAGAACATCTTTGCAGAACTTGCCCATCTGCCCTCAGCGGATGATGACACGGGGATATGCACAGAACAAATACTTCAAAAGAGAGATGTGTTCTGAGGGATGGGTGAGTTGTCTGGAAGTTAAAGTGAAAATGTTGTTATCATGAGGTGACTGAGAAGTAGAGAGGGAGAAATATTTCAGAGGAGAGGCTGTGAAAGTCTCTGGTGGAGATGTCGAAGAATTATTTTTGACAGATTTTTGCAGAGATACTTGGCATTATACAAATAGTCATGGTCAACATTGCAAGTCAGTTATTTTCTTCCATTGCTCTGCCATTTAATGTTGGACTTCATACTGTAACACACAGAAATACGGTAGACTGCCATTAGCAGATCCACTGGCAGCAATACAACATCAAAGTCAAGCCTCTCCAACCAATGGTTCATAGTAAAATTAACTAGTTTCTAAACAAAAGCCTCAAATTTCTCATGAAGTCTCATAAGATTTCTCATAAAGTCATATTTTCCAGTTTCCAGGAAATAGTTACAGTATAATTCATACCAGCAGTGGATAATCAGAATCATGTTCCTCCAAAGTAAACTGTAAAAAAAAAAAAAAAAAAAAAAAAAAAGGCAGCAGTTACAGTAGTTTGATGACCATGATTTTCCTGTGGCTGACCCAGAATTCAAGTGTGGGAAATCACGGCAGCAGAATCTAAAAAAGTACGACTTCCTTTAGTTATAATGATATATGAAACCTTATGCTGCTTTCATGTCATATGGAGTGGATGCGAGCCTTCACGAAACAAAACTCCAGACGGTTATATGATTACAGAGTTACAGGTCATGCGAGGGTTAAAGAAATATTCTGAATTGACAATAAAGTATTATATCGTAAGTGGGTTTAACTGCCTTGAATGTTGGATTTGAATGTTGAATGTTGGCTGTCATGACACGTCCATATCCGCCTGGTTTTAGGGAATCAAGTCAGATATTAGTAGGTTTCAGAGGCAGGTGTTGGAAACTGTTAAACATGATAACCCAGATACAGCATGAACGCAGCATCACACCAGAGTATATTGCTTTTTTTATTGCGCTGTATGGCTGAATAGTGTAACCCCTCTGACGTCACCCCACTGGATGTAAAATATTAAACTGGTCTTTTGTATCAACAGGATCCTAACATTTATAACAAACAAACATATGTAACCACAAAATAAACAGTCTCAATAAACAATAGTGCAGTGCTTCCACTGTGGGACTATGTCACTCATATATTACACATGAATAATGTTTGTATTCCCCCAGAAACAATGGTAAGTATCTTTAATGTAAATAAACCTTAGGGAAATTTGTAAAAATGTATAACAAAAATATATTTATTTTGTTTATTCTAGTTTCTCTTCTGTAATTTTGTATTAAAAAATACTTTCCTTCACTGGTACTCTCTCAAAGTGCTAAAGATTATGTTAAAAACACACCTCTTTTCTGTTGCTTCACAATATTTAATAAACACAACATCAATACCAGAGCAATCAAACAAATATGTAAAATTAAATAAAATGTCAGGTAAGTACCCTTTAAACTTTAATTGACCCTATCAAAAACACTTAATAAACAAAAGATTTAGACTAAACACACCTCAAAATTAACACTTTTTCTTTTTTTTCCCCGACAGAAAAATATGCCACAAATCAAAAACCTATGTGTATGTTTATCAGTGTATAGGTGCGTGTGTGTGTGTTGGTGAGAGTGTATTTGTGTGAATGAGCTTATTTATCAATCATATCAAACAGATAATATTGTAACCGGAATTGTATTCACCACAATGGAAAAGTATGAATCAATTAAATTTGTGGTTAGACCGTTCAACCTTTAGAGCAGTGCTGACTATTACCAAGCACTTGGATTTCTAACTGGGGCCCATTAGTTGGTGCAAATAAGAAGAAACAAAATCTGGCACAGTCAGTTACTCACAATACATGCAGTTCAGAAGAGTCCATGAGCTGGTAGATGATGTAGCAGCAGGCGAGGTGCACAGGTAGTTAGTTGTCTGTATCCAGATCCTGGTGCAGTAGCTGAGTCTGTCCTCACAAGCAGTAGCAACAGATGCCAATTAACACGGTGCTCCAGCACGTCCGTTTCCTTCCAGTCCTCAGCGAAAAATGAGGCTGGTGTTTACAGCTGACTGCCCCTCACGACGGTGCTAGCTTACACGTCCACGTTTTACAGTCCAAATTACACTTTTTACAATGCGAGTGAAAACAACAAACCGCGGATAACCTGGCTACACTTTCACTTTGAACGTCGGGAAAACACGTTATATGATAATACTTGTGCCGATACTATAGAAGTATTTTAGTCTACAAATATTAATCACCTCGATTATACAATTAGCTTTCACCGCTGCGCTGGCTATGTACACCTCTCTTCTTCAACATGTGCTCCTCTTTCTCCTTACCTATTTTTTCCAAGCTGATCTCCAATTGGCTAAGAGTGTAGCTCTTCCCGAAACAAATTATTTTGGGCCAAATCCCAATGTCCCACCCTCACAGACTTGGAGGCGCGTTCCCGGTGAGTTGGTGAGGGCTTAGGGCTGTCCCACTGTCAAACCATGGAGGGCATGAGGGCTCTCTAGCAGACAATTTGAGCTCTTTATGCAGACTTTTCGTAAGTCCGCATTTCTGCAGACTTTGCCTGAGGGTATTACCCAAAGTTCATAGCGTTGTGACATTCGACACGGTGTTGCCATGGTTATCAGGGGACTCCCGGAAGCGTTAAAAATGGCAAACAACGGCCATAAAACGCAAGTAAAATAGGATAGAGGAAGAACTGTTAACAAATAAGTATGAAAAGAATGAACCCTAATGTTAGCATAACAAGAAAAAAGACAGTATAATGACACCCAGATATTAATAAAACATAAAACACTCTGTTATTTAGGTGTATTTTGTAGGTCTCTACATAGGCCCTCTCTTTATCTCATTATCTTATCATTTCCCTATAATGTTAAACAGTATATATAACCATGCATGGCACTGTGTTTCAGTCTTAGTGTTATCATCAAAGCCACGTTACAGCAAAGGTATTCAAGCTAGGTAGGGGGCGAAAAACATTTGAAATTTACACATCTACAGGTCCACAGCCCTCAGTGTCTTTTTAAAATCAAAATTCTTTTTTCCATTTTGTCAAAACTGGTAACCCTCCAACAAATTTTGCTTGCCTGTAATTTTAGTGCTTATGCATCGTAAGGACATCAATAACCCCATAAGATCTTGGGCTATTTTTTAAAAACTGAATCAGAGAAATAGCATTCCAGTTGGGAAAGAGATGTTAGGTTAAATGGGAAATGACAATGAAAACTAACTGAAAAAAAAAGAAAAAGCTCCCAGCCAAACCAAACTTTTTTCACTACACTGTAAAAGTAGACAAAATTCAGCACTCTCTATTAAAGCTCCATAGTTACACCAGACATGTAAACCTGTGGGGAAGATCTGCTTCATGTTCTATCAGCACCACAATTCATGTATGAAAATGTATATTTACTCTCTGCCAGGAAATGTATGTGAAGCAGTTTGAAAAATCCCTTCACTCAGCTGAAGATGAACCCACCGTGAACTCTAGATAAACCGACATAGAAAGAACAAATGCTAAGCCGAAATCAAACAAGAGCACGGGAGAGAGGGTGAGCGGGTGCAGGGTAAATGGAATACAGTTTGAATATTTATTAAAGTTGACTTTCCGTGAACTGAATGTATAAGTAAAGCAGCAAATACAAGTATTCTGATCTTTTTACAGCTGCCCAAGCTGAATCATAAACTGTATAATTAAGCATCTGACAGTTGTTCCTGTGGCTCTCATTTTACATTGAGGTTAATGAAGTCCAAATGATTTGATGCTTCTGTTACTTGTGCATGTTTGTAAGTGTGTAGCTACAATTCAGGAAGTTCATGTAAAAATGAAAGACGCAGAATTGCCTAATTAAGCTTCACAAGGCTGCAATGCCTTCTCAAAGATAATGACTAGCTCCTCACACACATACACTGAGAGAGTCAAAACACAGCTCCTCACTACACCAGAGGAGGAAGCAATTATTGTAACTCTGGACAATGGGCTATTACCATTGATCATAGCTTTGCTCTTTATCAGAAAAAAAGTAACAAGGTATTTTCAGCGGCAATCAGCCCTGCGATGATAAAAGACACATCAGATACACATCAGAGGGAGCCAAAACGAGATAATTGAAGCGACTTCAGTGCATCTCAGGTTCTGATCCTCTCGCAGTGAAGACAGAAAAGGAGCGATGACCCAGTGAGAGAGCCAACTCATCCACAGTCGTTGTCAGAAAATGATATACCGCACATTATAGGAGAGTAATTACTAAGATCAAAGAACATTTTAGCAGTAATCTGCTTGACTGCATGATCAATTGTCTGTGTGATGAAATATTGATCCTCATGCTGTAGGAAGATCCAGAATTTGTGGGCTTCTCAGATGTTTTGGTCATGCTAGCAGCGTGGCTATAGAGATGATGTCGGTGCCGGTTCACCAGTTTGGTCCAGACTGAAATATCTCAACTATTTTTAGATGGATTGCTATTGCTATAATCTTTATACATTCATGGCCCTTAAATGATGAATCATTGGGTAATAAACATTAACATGCAAGCATTCTCATTCCTATCATGCTAGCATGCTAAAATGAGCATTTAGAGCTCCACCAAGTGTGGCTGCAGTTTTATTTGTTTGCATGCAATCTACATGCTTTCTGTGAGGCTGCCATGTTCATTTTTCTACAGTGCATGTGTACATCCATATTTTCATGCAAGACATGTGTGCATGTAACAGGTGTATTAACATATAAGATGGCAACAAAAAGAGCACCGGGGCAGGTTTCTGTCTTGGTGCCTGCTTACTGCCCGGTGAGTGTCTGCCTACCCTCCCTGTTGAATAATGTAACAAGTGGTGAGTGGTGTGGGTGGCAGAGAGGGATGGCCTCTCCTCAAAATAGACTCCAGTGCAAAAGCTGAAGACTTCAGAGACAAGATACAGTAGCACAGTTCTGACAGCGATGGCACTCTGCAGTAATTTACAAAATCACAACCACTGCAGTGTGAGCAGAATCCTATAGGTGCTCCAAAGAGATCTCCAGAGATCGTTCTGCTTGAGTAAAAGTCAAACAAGAGAGATTAAAATTGCAAAGAATAATACCACATCAGCACATTACAGTGGAGTGAAGTGCAAGGAGAGATTTTCATTAGAGAGATACTGCATGGATGTAGCAGCTGGGAGAAGAAAGACGCATCAAGGAAAAGGGTGCGTATGTGTATGTGGAGGATATCCTGCTTCATCCCTGGAGTGAACAGAGCAGGTGAGCCACAGAATTGGCGTGCAAACAGCAGCCAGCACTGATAATGCCTCTCTGGCCAGTGAGACAGGAGTGGTCACTCCCCTGTACACTCTGTGTGTGTGTGTGTGTGTGTGTGTGTGTGTGTGTGTGTGTGTGTGTGTGTGTGTGTGTGTGTGTGCAACCTGAGCACAGAGCGTCCTCGTTTTTCCCAACTCCAACTTTCTCTGGACAGGCGACGGTCAGCACTTTGCGGAGATGGAGAGCGAATAAATGGCGCAAAGAGAGGTCCAACTGAAAGATGATGAGCACCTGAAGACTTTAATGGTGGCATGTGTTGATAAGAAATCCGTGGGCACGTTTTGAGAGTCATCAGATTTCTGTGCATGTACTCAGCAGTAAGTCTTTCCACTGTGTGAGGCAGCAGCGGCTGCATTGGTACTATTTTTAGCAACAATGTTGCGGTAGAGGAATCAATCAAACTGGGGCTAAAACAGTGTTTTCATGACAATCGGCTTTGGTGCTGCAGTCTTCTGAGATCCCTATCTGCGCTTACCAGGTCATGGGATAGGACGTTAGCCTACATTTATAGCCTATCTTTTTTTTCTTAATCTCAGCTGATGCCTAATTATCCATTTTCCTCTCATGCTCTCCAGGAACCGGTGGACTGCAAACTTTTGCACCATGGGACACGCTACAGTTTATGGCAACAGTGGCTGCAATGCTTTTGGGACCTCCTGTACTTTAGTGTCTCTTCACAGTCTCATAATTTTTAAAGAACACTGCAGTTTGGGATGTGAATGAGAATTATTTGATGATAAAGAACAAAAGAGCCTGAGAATTGGGAGGCGCGTGTTGGTTTTTTTTCCTTTCTTCTTTCTTTTCTATCAAGTGCAAGCACATTTTTCGCTGGCTCTTATGGGAATTAAGCACTCGTCCCGCTGCATGCTCCTCAGGAGAAAAATGGCGGAGTCTGAGAGCAGTGAGGTAAGTGTGACAGACACCTTTGATTTTCCCTAATTAAAATGACAGCTAAGGGTTTTTTGGGGGTTTTTTTTTGGAGTCCTCCTAAATGCACCCTGCAGCATGTGTCCTACCTTTAACAGAAGTTGCATCCCGGACAAAATGCAGTATGCTGACTGTCCGGATAGTGAGACAGCAATCTGAGTAATGAGTCTCGGTAAGGATGTTTAGTAGCCCCCTCGACAAAACAGGCATTTTGTGCCGAGCAGGCGCAAGAGAAGTGAGTGTTCCCAACATCGAGTGCACTTAGAAATTTGTATGCAGTCTTGCTGTTCTTTTTTCTCTTCCCGTGTATCTCCCAAGGTTAGGATGCTGTGGAGGAGGAGTAGCCTACGGTTTCACTTTTATTCTACTAGACAGAGCAGTGACAGGATGGAACAAAAAAAGTATCTGCTTTCCCTCCCATTCGTTCTCCGGGTAGAGATCCCTCTGCAAAGGTCTCATAACATCTACATGTATTTGCGGTCAAAGCACGTGAAAAAAGAAGCAGTTTGAATGAGGAGTGTCCTGTGAGAAATATGTGTTGGAACGGGAGGGAGTGCTGCTGCCTGACGCTGCGCTGAGATCGGAATTCCTTGCGCTGTCCAAGGTACTGCAGCACCTTGCAGAGGGAGCGGAGAGCGCGGGGACTTGATGTGGAGAGCAATTCTGCAGAAAGTAGGGTGAGCAAAAGACGTGCTGTGTCTTTGGCTTGAAAATGGACACGATGGGAGGTCTAAGTTGCTAGTTTAAGTCCAGCTTTCACAGCCCCTCCATCCCAAAATCTTGTACTGCAATTTCCCCAAATGCACAGCGAGGAATCCATCCACCCTGGCTCCTTTCTTTTTTTTTTTTTTTTGGGGGGGGGGTGTACATTCAGCACAGCACAACATGATCCCTATGTTTTATTGAGTCCTGTGCCACATCTGTATTCACAATGTGGCTGGATACTGTAGGAGAGATTGCTGATTTATTTGAAAGTACTGCTTAGAGGATTCAAACACCCTGTGAAGTTGTAGACAGCCTCGTGTTGCTTCCTTATACATTATTCATTAGAAAACGTTTCCTCAAAGCAAGTTTATTCATGGCAGAAGCCTTCCACCTCAAACTCTCAGTGTTTTATCAATAGGCTCATACATCTGAGGGCAGAAGGAACCTGATACACGATAATAAGAGGACACTAGTTGGATGTTAGATGGATGAAGCTTTCTCTTCTGCTGCTGCTCTCTGCTGTTTGGGGTTGTCAGAACCATCTAAGAGGTGTAATGACAGAGGACCAAAATGAAAAATTAAGATGCCAATTTCCTTCGATTACTAAAGAAAACACCTTCCCCACAGAAGGCCATAATAAGTATTGTATGTGATTTTTTTTCATTGCAGTAAAACACCAAACATCCTTCAGCGTTGACATAGAGTTTACCCACAATCCAACCCCTGACATTACCACTGACTTCAGAATTAACAATACACAAACAGGAGGGGTCAACGTCAACAGTCAGACAGTTACAAAGTGAGTGTGTCCCCTCGCGCAGACAAGTACCGAGTCAATGTCCTTCTCAAATAACACGTCTCACTTCAGATGAGGATCCAGTGTGAACCTCAGACGTGTTGATCTGTGTTGAGGGTCAGCAGCAAGGACGTGCGCCACCCTCTCCGTCCTGTGTCAGGGCATCTCAGTTACACTCACTGCAGCTGCTCCCCAGGTCGACTTTAATCCATCCTTTAATGACACCCTGTAGTGACTTTGTTTTCTCTGCGCTGCAACTTCTGATTCTGTATTAAACTTGGCATCCTTAATCATCTCCTCGGTGGCCCTGTCTTGTAATTATTGACTCTGAGTGTTGGCTTCTTGCCAGCTGTTTATCAAATGCTGTTTTATTTATTTATTTATTTATTGCTTTTGCTGTTGTAAGTTGTTTTTTTTTTTTTTTTTTTAGAGATGCCAAGATTTAATTTGATCTGCGCTCTTTACACCCGGGTAAGAGATCCGTTGCTAAATGGAAAACATTTTATTAAAAGCATCAATTAAAGCACAAATTCAGGCAGTCACATTAAAGTTACCTCGACGACCCCAGTAATTAACATATTGTGTGAATATCTATAACAGAAATAGTGGGTTAATACTGTAGGCTGCAGTGTGCTGAGCCTCCGCAGATCATCGCCATGGCTTAACGGATTAGGAGAAGTTCAACAGTTGGTCTTTGCTTCTAAATTAAAAGTCAAACCTTCATTAAGTGTGTCATCTTTTATATAACCATCACAACACTCTGAACTTTACCCAGCACTTTTCCCAGCAGTTGGTTGCTAAAGAGTGAATGTTACTCTGCTTTCATTCATGTGACTTTTTCAAAAACAGTTTTCATGTTCAGATGCTTTATCACTGATGTTATTCATCCCAGTCAACTTCAAAAAGAATTTTCGTACAATTTAAGGTTTACATTTTGTATGATTTCATTCACTATTGATTTATTCAATCATGAATTCATTTATTCAGTCTAGCAGGCTCTGCGCTTACAGTGGTGCTTTAAAGTAAATGCGAATGTCAGCATGCTAACATGCTCACAGTGAGAAGTGTTTGGCAGCTGCAACATTTACCATGTTCACTTTTTACTTCAGCTAATTGCCACTAAACACAAAGTGCATCTGAGGCTGATGTCTTTAGCTATGCAGGTATTTGCTCATGATCCAAAGACAAATTGAAATCTTGACCGGATGATTGCGCTGGATGAAAAGTCAGGGGATCACCAACATGGCCACAAATCATCAAGAATATGAATGTCTGCATCAGATTTCATTGTAATCTATCATCTAATAGCTGTTGAGATATTCCAGTCTGAACCAACAGACAGACATCGCCATAGAGCGACGCACAGCATGGCTTCTACTCTGACACAGGTCAGCTGCAGCCTGGATGCACCATGTTGTGACCAGGTATTTTCACGCATCATTTTCTTGGTCACCATGTCCCGGTCTCTGCTGCAGCAAAAAGGAAGAGGAAAATAGATACTCAGTGACGGCTGTTTTGAAGAAATAGATAGAGGTGAGAGGAGAAGAAGGGGGAACAGAAGAGCAATCGACTTGCACAAGGAAAAATCAATTCCACTGACAGAAATCTGGCTTAAAGTCCAGCAGATCTATGTGCCACAGCGCTGTTGCTGCAAATCCCAGCAGTACGACTTCATCCATTAATGAAGCCCACCTCACTCACTCTGCTGTATGTCAATCCTATTAGATTAAACTGAAGAATAAATGATAAATGTTGTCATTTAACTGAAACTGAAACAATTAACTGAAACTTCCTGAAATCAGAGTGGGTTGCACTTGCTACCGCAGGTTATTGTTGTAATTGCAACACTTCAGCCGCGGCATAATGAATGAAGCTGCTCTTAGACAAGTTGGAATTCCTCATTCACAGGTGACGATATGTGCGACACATAAAACGCAGCTCTGAAAAGTACACAAGCAAAATGTAATCATGCAAGAAATGCTTTAAATTCTAGCAGCAGCATGTTACATAATGCGCTGCAAGATCAGGCTGATAGATGCGAAATGAAGAGGCGATAACAGTAGAAAGATGTGAAGAAAATATGTGTTTTTGCCACACTTTCAGGAACTAAAATGTTTTATCTTCTAGATAGGATATCAAATATTTATACTGTTGTAATACTGCAATATCCCTGTTAGCTGTCCAGCAACACATATTTCTGTCCACCTTTATGTATTTTTAGAAGCGTGAAAGTTGGAATGAGAATAAACACCAGAACGGCTTCCTGGCTCTCAACACTGAGATGCTGTTTCTCCATCCCTCTCTCTCTCTCTCTTTCTCTCTCTCCATCTCTCCATCTCTCTCTCTTTCTCTCTCTCTCTCTCTCTTTCAAACTCATAAACCAACACACACACTCCATGACTAGACCTTCCCAGCATGCTTTAGAGGTGATAATCAGGGCATTATGGATGTACCTTCTGTGCAGAGCAGAGCACTCTTGCCTTCTGCCTTCTGCTGACAGACTCTATGTCAGTGATCAGTGATCCTCCAGACTCAGTTGGACTCTCTGGTCTGGCCGAGCAGCGAGCTGACAGATGAGCTGAGAGGCATGAGAGCAGATAAAAATATTAAGGGGAATGGATAATGAGTCTGAGCCAATTACTGTCCTTGAATGCAAACCACACCCTCTGAGGTGTTGCTGTCACATCCTTGTTTTGCTTCTTACTCCAAAAGGAGTTGGACTGACTGAAGTCCAGGGTCTCCAGCCTTAATAAAGACTTTTTTTCTCCTTTATCTCTCCCTCTCCAGCTGCCACAGCCGCAGCCACAGCCGCAGCCAATCCGCATAATTCCATCCCAGTCGGCACAGCCCACCTCGTTGCCCAAGCCTGTGCCTTCCATCCAGCATGCCACGCGGCCTCCTCTCCCGCCGCACACGCCCCACGCCGCCAGCCTCCCAAGCTGTCCGGGGCGGGGCAAGATGTCCAAGTTCCTTAATCCAGAGGAGATGACCTCACGGGACTACTATTTTGACTCCTATGCTCATTTTGGTATCCATGAGGTACGCCTGTACGTCCTATCACTGTATCTGTTATCGCCAGTGACAGACAGATGTGAATCATGCATGCTAACTGTTTTTTATGGGCTCTTGCACCACCTGTAGACAATACTTGACCATGTGGAATATGCATCTTCCCTGACAGACAGGTAATGGTCAACACAGCTCCACATAAAACTATGAGTTTTTGCAACAGCATAGAGTCAAAATTAAAACTCTTGTATGACACAGATGTTCACTGAAGCGGTGTCATAGTGCTAACTACTTATTTCTCACATTGTGAATCACTCAACGGCATGGAATGCACCTGTTCGCATGTGTTGCATTTATAAAACTCTGTTTGGAGATGCAATAGATTAACATTGAACCAGATGTAGTTGACATCTACATGGCCTCTGTGCTTCCCCCATAAATGGCTCAGATAATACAGTTAGACCTCTGACTTCCTGTTTGATCACTGGTTTGGCTTCTCAGTGAACCTCTCGCAGAGTCACAGTGACTGCAGATCACAGCTATGAACTCTGTAGATGAGATGTCATCATGATAACCAATAGGAGTGATGGCTAAATAATGATTATGTCTATGTCTATTATGTCTAAAATTGTAATAGCTCAAAAAAGAAAGAAAAAGAAACAAACATGAATGTAACTCACATGCAGATACAAATGCAGATTTTAGATGTTGTAAAAGCAACACTAATATTTACCTTCTTTTTATGCTGATGTTGGTGTCCACGTCTTTTTTCTCCTTTGTTTCTCCTCCTCTTTTAGACATAATTGTTTTACTCTGATTGTGATTTAATGATGTGTGACTTTTAGCTCACTCTCTTGATCTGTACTGCCCCAGCAACCTCTAAAAACCAAGAGCTTTATGTCATAAATGGTTAGGGCCGTGGTTGGGGTTTCGGTCAGCCAATCCCATCAAAGGACAGGAGATATGAACCCCCGTCTGGGAGAAGTTTCTGCCTGGGAGGCTCAGCTCAGGGCAGATGCCATGCTTAAGCTCTACACAGAGTGTGGGCATGGCAGAGAGTGGCTGGAGACTGGCGCTTGTTCAAAACTCCTGAAAGTTTTTCAACAGTGAGACATTATTTAACACCTTTCTTTATGTATCTCGCATTTCCACCATTCTGGAGCTGATATTTTCGTCTCCCTATGTGGTCGCCTCCTCCCTCAGGGTTCAGCGGCAGTCTAAAGAGAGGAGAGAGAAGGTGTTCGAGGCGGCATAAAAAAGAAACACGTTTCTCGTGTGACCTGCAAAATGAATATTTTATATTTTGGGAATGTAGGTCAGGTGTATTTTTGTCATTTCTGAACATTTTTCACACTCACATTCATGCACAGAGCGAGGCAGAGACAGAAAAAAAACAGGTGCAGACAGGCTGATCCTGCAGGCTCATGGGGCTTATTCAGAAACACCAGCCATGGATTTGAATGTAGAACCATATATCTGAGATGAGATTAGGCGAAGCCTGTGTGTTATTTGTCACTGCTCCACTGCAGATATCACAGCAAATCCAGACTCCTGATGTCCAGCCAACCTTTTTTTTTTCTTTCTAAACAAAACAAATTGTCACTCTCCTCAGGGTTTAGCTGTGCCAGCGTCTTCCTGATATTATTTGTCATATGCTAAAACCAGGAGATGCTGAAGGACGAAGTGAGGACGCTCACCTACAGGAACTCCATGTACCACAACAAGCACGTCTTCAAGGACAAAATAGTGCTGGATGTTGGGAGCGGGACTGGGATCCTGTCCATGTTCGCGGCCAAGGCGGGGGCAAAGCACGTGTATGGGGTAAGACGTGTTTCCTTTCAGCGGAGTGTTATCATGCTGAAGCATCAAGGTCTGATCACTGAAGAGAAACTAGCCTGACAAGCTGCTCACACATGTAGGATGCGTGTGTGAGGGGTTTCTTTGTGTGTCTGTACATACATTTGAACCAATCTTCCTCAGATGCCCTCTACGACTTCAAGGACTCTCTCGTCTGACAGGCAGGTGATAAAACTGTGTGGCCTCTCAGGCAGGTTGACAGGCCCGAGCCGTGGCGATTTGAGAGCTCTCACTGTTATCGTGTACCGGAGCAGAAGTAATTGCTAGTCTGAGAAAACATGCCGGATACACACCAGTAGCTTGGGATAACCACATGGAACTTATTTTAGTTTTTTTGCTTCAGACAGCCCATATTTGCTTCAGGGGAAGAATGATTTATTCGGAATTGCCAAGAGAGTTGTCCTGAACTACTGCTTGACATTATGTGTTTATGTGTGTGTGACTTTGCCTCGTGCCTTGTGTTTGTTTGTCTTCACTCTTCTGCTGCTTCACTCACTTTCTCCCTCCCTGCCTCCTTCCCTCTCTCTCCCTCTCTCTCTCTCTCTCTCTCTCTCTCTCTCTCTCTCTCTCTCTCTCCTCCTGCTTTATGTGCTTTAAAGTGAAATCTCACTTCAGTTTGGGCTTTAGCTCACATTTGTGTTGCTGCTGTCCGTCTGGCAGGGTTTTAGCAGCGTAAATGGGACTAAGATTTAAGGGATTTAGTTCACTTTCGACTTAGATCCCTTCAGTTTTAAGTCCGCGCCAAATCCCATACCTTTATCATACCTAAAGCTTATAAAGCTTGATATAAACGTTAGGCCTGAGAGGTGGAAGGACTGGGCCCCGAGCCAACAGGAACATCATTCTGTCATATGGACGTCGTTAGAGACCAAAGAAAAGTGATGACTTCAATTCCGGATCCACCGAGTAGCAATAAAAGACCCTTTGGTGCTACTAAATTCCATATGTCAGAGAGCTATACATCCTGATACACTATGCCCACATTTATGAGCCCACATTTGTATACCATCAGTAAATGATTAACATAAAAACACCTAAAAACTGATATTATTAAAGCAATCTTTTTTGTTTTTGTTTATTTTCTCCTTAATTATGTAACAGAAAATTTCCAAGTTCAACAGCGTGGAAGTATAACAAACTGCTTATTTGCACTCAAACAATCTGCAGTACATGCAACCGATTGCTAATGCTAATTTTATTTCAATCAGGAGAGAATAATAAGAGGAACAAAACAGTATGAGAAATTTGAATTAAAATGGAATTTATTGTGAACAGAAGGAATAGACTTTGGCACTTGGATCCCCCCACCCCCCCGGTAGGAAGTGGATGACCATGGGAAGCAGTCCATAGGTTTAAGTTCCTTCCACTTGGAGGAAACTTCCCCTGGAGCCTAGACACTGCGGCTCGTGATAAGGAATGGAGCTCGAAGGTGGGGACATCTTCGTGAGAGGGAAACTTCTGACGGGATGGTTTGATCGCAGATGGTCAGGCATCCACGCCTGAGATGGTGGAGGGGTGGAGGTGGGTCACGAAATGTTCAAGGTGCTGAAATTATAGCAACATGAGATCACACGTTTAAAGTTTGACAGTTTAGAAGTGATTGGCTAAAGGCCAGCGTGTCAGGTTGTGATTGGATGAAGACAAGAATGAGCTTGGTGGAGCTTAGAGACAGCGAGAAACGGTGCTTGTAACTTAGAGATGAAGGAACTTTCGCTAAGCTTCATTTGTAGGACTTACCTGTAGCAAGGAGGAGAGTACGGAGAGTAAATCATGTGTGTTTAGCGTGGTCAGTCCATATAGTTAAGTCGCCAGAAAACCGTGGACAGCCTGCAGTATGCAGTATGATACCTGCCCTGCTTGAAATCATAGAAAGCCAATGTCAACTAGACTTGCAAACCGGTCTATCAGGGTCCAAACACCCAAAAGGACTCAGAACCAGAGGCGCAGCACCCAGGGGCAACCAGGATGCTAAGATCATTGTGGACCAAAGCTGATGTACTGGGTAGGCTCAGATGCCTGTTTGCAGTGCTTACAGACAGGATCTGATCCAGCCTTGGCTAAACAAATCATTTTGCAGCTCATTCACTGGAGTTAAAGGGTCTCGTAGTTTGGAAACTTTCACCAGGTTTTGTAACTTTGAAAACATCCTTTGGGCAGACATTAACTCCTCTGCCTTGAAGAACGTCGCCAGCGTTTCTCAGCGAGTGTGTCCTCTCGCGCGGCCGTGTCTCTGAAGCGGGTTCTGCCCTCTTCCACTCACAGAACACACAGAGACAGTTTTGAAGTAGGCTTCAGCTGCTTTCACTGAAAATAGCTGGCAACAGTGAAGAGAGCCAGATACTTGTGATACACCATAAATGTGTTGAGGTGAGATGAACACAGCTCCCGAGATTTTGTTTCTCCTGCATGTAACATTAGGCAAATGAGCCCGATTGGCTCCTATAGCTTCACTCTAGTGTGGCTTTAGTGGAAAACGACTTTGGCTATAGCACATGATTTATACAAGACTGACTCTGTCCTTACTTTACTTTTTCCCAACACACTGTGTGACTCGCAGGTTAACAGCTCAGGCCGAGGAGAGAAGTGCCATGACACCTGGGTGAAGTTACAAACTTGTACTTGCTGTGTCTCCGGAGAGGAGGCCGAGTGGGAGCCCGCGGGGATGAGCACAGTGACAGTGACTCTTCCTGACACTAGTGAGAGGTGCAAGAGGCATCGTGTGAGGGGGTGTTGACTGTAAACACGCCTCCGGGCTTCAGTGCTCCCACTGAAGCGTGACTCTGATGGACACATGGCTAATGGCTGTCTCTCCTCACTGAGATTCAGCAAGACATCAGGAATCATCGCCAATTAGAGGGCTGGCGTTGGCAGCCCTATTATCACGCACTATCAAAGCACAGCAATACACATACACACACACACACACACACATGTGAGTGCACGCTTTCCTGCAGCTGGTATAACCATAGGTATTGCTGTTTGTTTACACAGTTGACACAGCCTGATTTTTAATGGGCAGCTGCAGGTGTTGTGTCAGAAGGCTGTGGGCGCCACCAGCAGCCTCCTGACCGGTCCTCTGCTAATAGGCAGCAGAGAATAGGGCTGCTCCAGGGAGGCAGAGCTAATGTGAAGTCCTGCATTCTGTATGCATGCTTGGTAGGGAAACTGGAGACCTCAGCTAGAAAGCTCAAGTTAATTTCAGTATGCACCGCGCAACAAAAACGAGAAAGATCCCTTTATTTGTCTAGCTCACAGTCGGTGTGTTGCCCATAAAGCATGTCTAATCAGTTCCTGCCCCCCAAAATAAAAGACCCTATAGACCTAATTCTTCCATGAAAGCCGAGGCACAGCTGAGCGCTTCAATTTTCAAGCCCGCTCTCTTGACAAGGGTCCCAGCCTGGCTTTGCTTTTTTTATGATCCAGAGCACCTAGAGTTCATTCAAAAGTCCTCTGCTTGATTACGACCAGATGGATTTCTATGGCAGCATGAATAAGTCCACACACCTCTGACAAACAGAATCCGGGGGAAAGTGGAACAGAGCGTACACACTCAGGTGAAAATCTATACCCTCTTCCTGACTATGCCTGATAATGTAAAAGCTTGGTATTCACAAATGCCTCCTGCTGAATCATGTCCTTATTTTGTTTGAACACTGCTTACGAAAGTGTCCGGAGTTTATTCTTTTTATAACTCTGTTACTGCTGGCGCCTGAATAAATCAGTCATGAGCTGTGCATTGGTGGGCAGAGCAAGAAGTAAGAAAATGTCAGGCAAGGATTTCAGGATTCAGAGAAGAGAGGGCAGAAAAGAAAAGGTGTAAAAGAGAGAGCAGGGAGGAAAACGTGACAGAGATGCAGACATTTCAGGAGGAGAGAAATGGGAGAGAAGCAGTGGGGTAAGGATCATTTAAAAGAATTTAAAATGTCAGAAGAGTAATGAAAGTAAAGTTGAAGGTCTCATTGGAGCTAAATGGCTGGTTGCAGATGAGCAGTGACTAATCGTCATTGTAATTACATTTGAATAAAATGCTGTGGCAGCGCTTCAGCTTCAGTGATAGTGTGAATTCCGTCCCTGTATCTTAAACCATCCACTATTTTCAAATTGACTCCGGGACACTTCATGCATTTCTCAATTCACCACAGTGCAGGATGCCAGATGATAATCCCTCTTTTCTTAGCCCCTGCTGCCCTCAGGCTCACAAGTCACAAACGTACTGTAAGCGATAAAAACCTGCTTATTGCCATCAAACACGGCTCATTAGCTCACCTCCACCAGCTGGCAAACATCCAGCTGCCCGGTTTTCCATTTTGCAGTTGTTTGGTTTAAAGGAATAAAGTGCGTCGAAGATTTTCTAACCAGGTGCAAGCCAACGGTGCTGTATTCAGGACTGGACTGGAAGTCGTGCAAAGAGAGAGACTAAATTAAGCTGATCTTGTTTCACCTCATGGGTGGCTGCAGTGTTGGACAGACATGATGTTCCATTAAAGATATTCCTCCCGAAATATCACAGTCCTTCGTGTACAGTCAGTGAATTGGTTTTTCTCTTTTTTTTTTTCTTCCAGATTGAATGTTCCAGTATATCCGAGTACTCAGAGAGGATCATCAAGTCCAACCACCTCGACAGCGGTAAGAGCTGCTCCTCATCTCTCCCTTTTAATGACACTGTACTTCATCCTCAGTGAAGCGAGCAACAGTCCAGGTTACGGTAGTGACAGAGGGAAGGAAGAAGAGGAAGCAGAGAAGGCTGGCAGAGGAGATGCATGAAGAGAGGTGGTCACCGTTCAGGATCTGATCTGAGGGGACGGTCAAATTCTGTTTGCCATTCCTCACTGCACTGGGCCGGCTCATTTGTATTTCATTTGCATAAACACGCTTTCAACTTATGGAACTTCAAAGCGTATGTCGTATCATATAACACCTCTGCAAGTTCGAAAACAAATTTACAGCCAAGCTACTGCATCTACCAAATAACAGTAACTGAGCGTAGAGTTCACAGTAGATTCAGTCCGAGTTTTGGACCGTGAATAAGCAAAAAGCAATCAGCAGACACTTGTATCACTAGGGAAACTCTTCAGTAACTTCTTGCCAAAGCAGAGCAAACAAAGCTGAAGTCAGCTAATCACAGGCAGGGCAAAGATCCACTCCTCCATTGTGAAGTAGGTCCCAGCTGGACTGATTACCATAAGAAAAGCAAGGCTGCCATGGTAGCACATACTGTACCAACGGATTTCTTTCTTTCTTTCTTTCTTACAGTTTTAGGCCTGATCAGTTCTGAATTTCAGTATTATCTGGTTTGTAAAGATTCTTTTCTTCATGCCAAAATATGAGCGCTAATTATGCTTTAAAAAATACAATCTTTGTTTCAGTGATCACCATCTTCAAAGGCAAGGTGGAGGAGGTGGAGCTTCCTGTGGAGAAGGTTGACATCATTATATCTGAGTGGATGGGCTACTGCCTCTTCTATGAATCCATGCTCAACACCGTCATCTTTGCCAGGGACAAGTGGCTGGTATGATGTATGGAGTCTGTGTGAGTGCGTGGCATGATACTGTTTGTTCATGTATGCTGTAATAACATCAGGGACTTAGCTCCCTGGGACAAAACAAACCATAAATGGATTTTTTTGTTTTTTTAGCAAATAGTTTCATAACCCCCCAACATAAGGCTTCTTGACTGAAGATTTCTAGCTCTAAAAAAATTTTCAACTGATAACCTCATAACAGTCTAAATTCAATTAGCAGCTGTGGCTCTTTAAAACAGAGAATTTCAACCTTTTCAGTTTGTGACCCCTTGAAAAGAAGCACTGTGTCCTTGCAAAGTGTTTTTCATGCATATTGAATGCGAATAATTTCCCCGAAAAATGAAAAATTATCCAAGACAAAAAAACAATCAGTAAAGTTTAAAATAACTTTTGTTGCAGAAATGTTTTTTACTTCTTTGCTGTTTATAAGGAAGCAGATTACTGCCACTTCAAAATAAAGGTTTTTATCATTATTCTAAGTGTTTTTTCCCAAAATTTTCACAAATATTCAGATAACTGTATGTAATTAGTATGATGTCATTAAGAACTCATAGATTTAGAGATGAGAGTGCTTTTAAAGGGTTGCTCATTAGCTACATGATGCTACAGCTAAAAGCAGAGATGAGTTAACTTCATTACTAATTGCTAAACTCGATAGTGCAAAAATTACAGAAATAAAACAATGCAATGGTAGATTTTATTACATTAATATAATGTTAGTGGGATGTTACATTATTAGCTAATACCTTGTGTTTCTGCTTGATAATTTGTATTATCAGTTATAATTATAGTCCTGTAGTTATAAATCATGAACAGTGAACACAATTGGAACAATAACACCTCAATAATTTCAACTTTTTCTTGGCTGTGGAATGAAATGTCACTAGTGCTGTAATGTGGACATTTTATAATGTGTTCAGGATTAATTGCTGAATTATTTCCTTGCCTCATTTTTCAAACAGAAACCCGGTGGATTAATGTTTCCTGACCGTGCCTCTCTGTACGTGGTGGCCATCGAGGACAGGCAGTACAAAGACTTTAAAATACATTGTAAGTTCAGTGTGAGAGAGTGTGTGAGTGTGTGAGTGTGTGTGGGAGGTGAGTGTTCCCATTACCTGAACTTGTACTGTGAGATGCCACTTACCTGTACTGTGCCGGGTGTACTCGGCGCAGCTCTTGGGTGGCTATAACCAAGATTATGTCTCTACATTATAAATGAACCATGGATGTAGAACATCATCCACACCTCCGCACTGCACTCACACAATTGTGGGTGCACTCATACAGTACACAGCCTTGCCAGCACTGCAAATGATTTTGAACTTTTCCTCAGGCATAACACTGGGGGCGATAATTGATATTATAAGTCAACAAGCCTCTCCATCTCTGTATCATCCCACTCTAAAACCCGCCAGGAGGACTGTGGGCGATGTTTTGCTGTTGGACACAAAGCATAAGAACAGCGCCAAAGTCAATGTTAAGCCAGTGCACAACCTAGATGACAAAAGGCAAACAGAACCACAGCCCATGGGCCTCCTACTCACACTCCCCCATACATGTGGGAAATTATACAACCACACTGCACCAGATAATATCCGCAGAAAGTCATATCACATTGTCTCGCTGCGTCGCAGGCTTTCCTATCACGTCTGGATACTTCAATTTAGTCTGCCATTATTCTGTATTTCAGAGCTTTACACATGAATGAAGTGAGTGGTGAGACAAGTGCACATACTGACCACATACTTCTTTCTCTCCAGGCAGATGGCCAGAGACGACCTTTAGACTGAGTTAGAAGCAGCCCTCTGAGATAGTCCGGTATTCTAAGAGCATCCTGTGGTCATTAGTGCTACTCTGGGCTGCACACTGCCTGAGTTAAGTGGGCAGCAAAAAATGCAAATACAGTACATTACAAAAATCCCCGGTGGTTTGTGACCTGTTCATTATCACCAGCTCTCGACGCACTCAAGCAATTCTCTCCTTTTGGGTCACAACAGAGATGTTTGCTCACGCACTATTTTCAGGAGCTTAATGAATAATGTATGGGATGGTTTAGCCTGAGCAGCGAGGCTATCCCGGGCAAGAGTGGACTCTGTGTTCAAGGAGAGTCATATTTACAAATCAATACAATATGACTTTCATCTGTCAAAATGAAAACTGTTCCAAAACACCACGAAGTCTAACTCTAAGGTCATAGATCAGAAGATTCTGGGAAGCTCTGTAAATAAAGACCCAACTGCAGCTGCAGCCCAACTGCTTACACCTCCTGTGGCTTTTCCCATCCTACAAGCTGAATAAAAACTTGGACAGAAGAAAAGTGTGTCATATGTTTGCAATTGACAAATAACATATGAAAAATAGATTGAAATAATTCAATGATGGTGTATTTGACAGGGTGGGAGAATGTATATGGCTTTGACATGACCTGTATCCGTAACGTGGCGATGAAGGAACCACTGGTGGACGTGGTGGACCAAAAACAGGTGGTGACCAACTCCTGCTTGGTAAAGGTTAGTAAAATGTTGATCATATTTTGGCTGCAGGGGAGAGAAGGCCAAGTTCTGTCATAATGTCATGAAGTAGTGGGCTGTTAACTCCATTATTCTGTGACCAAGATACACACAGTACACAGTAGTAAACTCTGTAATGGAGACTGTAATGGCCGTTTTACTATGCTCCATCTTCCTAGACCACTTAGTCTGCAGGGTATCTTGTTTTGACCTGTGTTACACTGAATTAAATCCAAGCTTATTGTGAAAACCCAATGTTGTTACACTTGAACAAGGGTTTATTTGTGTATACAAGCATCAAAGCAGGTGATCCAATCTCACATCTCAGCCCTACTCTACATACTGATGGCGGTAAATCCGTTGGATATCACACAGTCAAAAACCTGTATTGATCCAAACTGTGCTGACCTCTTGGTGTCTTATTAGCGCTGTTTTATCCAAAGCACTGAACTGTTTTACGGCATAATCCACCTCTCATAAACTACAAATAGTGGGGCAGATAGGAAAACTAATTGTGCCTTTTATGACTAAAGCATGAAAGTTTCAGCATATTTTTGCGACATTTCTTTATTATAATCATGTATATCTTTGCCAAAATTGCACTGTAAACACATAATAAAGATGCCGCTATGACTATGTAACATAATTTTGCTTTGGGCACCAGTTTTGCAGGGGAACTGAAAAGCCCACCATTTCCTGGTGTTAATGTAGCTACAGCTTGTTAAAAAACATTGACAACTTCTGCTTTTTGTTCCATGGAATTACATGACTAGCTAGCACATTGGTGAAAACACTCATCAAAAACTAGCATGCTAGCTTGGTCTGGACCACACTCATGTCTAAGGGGTCAAATCTAAAATGCCTTTACATCTGAAAATAAACTTCATGGATTATAGAAACACTGAAGAAAGTTTCATGCTTTTGTCATAAAATGCACAATAACATTCCATATACAAGCTTATCTTATCTGCTGCGCTAAACCATATAACTGTATTCCCACACTTTACAGCAGAATGCAAAAGAGTAGCAGTAAAGACATCAATCTCACCACAAGATCACTTAAAAAGTGTCTGAAAGCTCCATGAATGCACCTCTTGGTGAGATCAACATCATCATCACTACTAATTATTACCAAGGTGCTAATGGCACACACACATTATCAGCCACATTTTATGATGCCAGTCCACTTGTCACTTGTGGGGGAAAACTAGGCCAATATGTTACAGACCAGGTAGGTTGACTCAATAGGCAGAGACTGGAGGCAGAGGGCGGTTACAAAGAGTTTTATTGCAAGAGAAGGTGCGGGGCAGATGAAGGGACGGATGATGAGGCGGATGATGGCTGGAGGAGTGTGGCAGGCAGGAGAGCTGAGCCGGGCAGGGGATCTGGAAGCTGGAGGCCGGGTGGGAGTGCAGGTGATCCTGGGCAGAAGAGAACAGGTTAGAATGGCTCTACGGCAGACTGAATGGAAACAACTAGAATACGTTTTTTTGGGAGCTGGAGAAGGAACTAACTCTGTAGCTGAGTCTACAATCCAGCGCTGACTGACTGATGCAGGGAGCTTAAATAGGCTGAGGATGCAGACAGCAATCAGCGACACCTGGGCTCTCCAGCACAGCCGACCGGCATCAGCAATTAGCAACCTGCACAGAGAGAGGGAGAGGACAAGGAGGCAGAGGGCATGACACAATAGTAACTAATAACGAGTGATTACCACGTTGAGTGTATAGTCTCAGTGTATTGTAAGTTGTTGCGGGGATGCTGGCATGATTTCAGTGGTCAAAAACACACACACACACACACACACACACACACACACACACACATAAATTTTACTATGACTACTCACAGAGACTGATTGATAGCTAAACATATTGTGTGACATGCTGCGGCCCCAGTCTGACCTTGATGTGTGGCCTTTGCCCCGTCTGTGTATCTCACTGTGTGGATTAGACTGATCTGCCAGCTGTGCCATGCATGTCAATAGCAGCCTGTCTAGTCGTCCTGATTGTGCTCCTTGTCATACTGACCTTCTTATCGCTGGCGTTGATTAGACAGCTCTGGCCTGTCTCACCTCTGTCCTGGAGGAAAATTGCTGTGCGATCGTGACTATACCTCCACTTCCGCGTCTTTGCTGCTGATTGCTGATTGTTTGTGTTTTCTTTCATATCAGTCAGACTTTCATTTTAAATGCAGTGAGAAATTGCATTAAACTTTTACAACAATTTTACCCCACTGACAAGCTTTATAGTCTTTAAATGGATTACTGCATGACCTCATTAAAGGTGTACAGCCCAGTAATGGTACACATAGGACCAGTGTTATTACACTGCTGCTTGAAACTAACAATAATCAGTGAGGATCATTACCCGGTATAATCCTGTAGAAAATAATTTATTTAACATTAACAACCTGCATTATAATACTCTTTAAATTTTTATTTTGTCTTTAGAGTAACTGTGAGAGAGTAAACATTGCAGCGCATTACATTGCTGTATTAAACTTTGAAATGTGACTTTGAGAAGTTTATACTGCATAACCACAGTAAATATCTTCAAAACGTGTTTATGGGAGTAATTATTTTTTAAAGACAGCAGGGGGAAGCTGACATTAATATTGCATGTTTTTATTGCCAACAAACATAAGGCTCATTCCTCCACAGCAAATGTGGCATCTGGCACCAAAAGCCAATGAGCAAGCAGCAAATATCTATTAGCATCGTCGGTACATGAAACACGATTATCACACCTCTGCCTACATGTTTACCCCGCAGTGTATGGTTTCAGGTGAGCTGCCCCCCCCCCAAAAAAAAAAAAAAAAGAAAAAGCTAACATGATATGTGATGCAGTGCTGTTCATGACAGCAAACCAGGGAGTAGAACAACATGTTCTTCTCTGAACATGGCCTAGAGGGACGAGGAGGTATCAGATACCCTGCTAAACTGGCTGAAACCAGGGGACATACACATATTTGGCTTGTAAACACCATACATGAATAACACGTGCAGTCTGACAACAGTGTTCCCACAAGCATGACTCCTTGTCCCACCTATATATAAGGGTTACTGGCCTCATTCTTGATGGGTATTAGGATCTTGGCACAATCAGAGTGAGGTTTAGTGGTGACAATATATTTTTTCGCAGGTGGAAGTTGTACTTTACTTCATGTCGTTCTTTTGGTCTCCTTTATGTCTTGTACATGACATCACAAATCTTCTGGATTTGTTTCTGCACCAGCAGTTCTGCAAAAGCATCATAGCATTAGAGCAGTATTTTCTCAGCTCAACTCTTTGCAAGAACGCAAACAGGAATATCCTTAACGACTTACACTGTCAGACTTTTGTTTATGTAGTCCAGACGTGTGAGAACAGTCCATCTCTTTACTCTTTCAGGAGGTGGACATCTACACAGTGAAGACTGAGGACCTCTCATTCACCTCATCGTTCTGCCTTCAGATCCAGAGGAATGACTACATTCATGCACTGGTCACCTACTTCAACATCGAGTTCACCAAGTGTCATAAGAAAACTGGTTTTTCTACCGGTAAGATGCTTCACACTTTCTCATATGTTACAGCTGTATCCTTAAAGATGCATTAAATCTATTTAAATGACAGTAATGATAATCTCAAACTTGGTTTAAAGAGAGGTATGAGTGAAACTTCAGCAATAAAACAGCGCCCTCCAGAGTTCAGAGTCTGTATCTTGCTGAAGGCCACTGACAGTACAGCAGACTTTACTGAAGCTGTGGCTGCTCTTGGTTCCACATTAATGAACTGTCTTAACCTCAGTTTGAGAGAGAGAGTGTTCAAAGGTTTCCAACATCACATCGCTGTTAATTTTGGGATACCGTTTCCTACTGGTTGCAAGCACTTTACAGTATACACTTGCTACAGGGGAGCAAAATGAGGGAACAAGGGAGGATATATTGTTGGACTTTTATGTCCAGCAATGTCGGCTTTTTAACATTATTATTTAACAGTTAATGTGGGAGCTAATACTCCCGGTTCCAGGACAGCTTCATTAGTCACTTGCAGTATCAATGTAGCTGAAGTAAAATGGGAGTACCAGGTACAAAGCATGACAGTGGCCCAACAAAAATCCAAAGCTTATTCTGTTTCATCCCGGCCTGGGTGACTTTCATACTAATAACTAACCTTGTTAGCTGCTTACTTCTCCTAGACAAGAGAGGTAAGAAGTCTGGTTATGTTTTGGGTGAAGTCACTCTGCCATCTTCCCTCAAGATGATTAGAAATACCTCTAATCATAGATGAAAGACAGTTTTCTGATGTGGTCCTTGATGAGGCTTTAAAGGCAAGGATCGCCATATATCAGAAGCAGTTCAGATCAGGCTTCCTGATGAGATCCAAACAGTGCTGGATTGGAGTGATTTTGTATGGCTGGCCTCCGAGCTGATGTGTCAAAATCTGTGTGTGACTGACATCTAGTGGTGTTGGAGTGAATGACATCTTTGAAAAAATACCATATAATGAAATGAGATGTCAAGGAGAATGAATTGCTTCAAATGCTGGTTTGAGCAATTGATGTTTTGGCCCTCTGGTATTGATAACTGTGTGTAACCACTGACTATTTGCTTTCAAAATAATGCCATCACCACTTTCACTTAAAGAAATATGTAAAAAAATCCCCTTCTAACCTCAACATTTTCTGCCCTACCCACTTCCACTCTTTCTGTAAGTTTGTCTGTCAAGCAAGGTTTCCAGTGTCAGCCCTGAAGAGTCTTTGACTGCCAAAACTTTAAGCTTCGGATCTAAACTTGCACACAAAGAGCCAAAGTGTTTGATTGATTCCCCATACAGTCAGACTCTCAGCCAAGGGGAAAAAGGCAGGTAGGGGTCAAAGATTACAATTCATGCTGGACAGTAGAAATGCCATCTCATCTGCTGAATTAGTATAAGAAACACATCTAACCTGTCAGTGTCTTTATTGAGCTATGCCCATAAACCAAGAGCCAGGCCTGTGCAGCAGCCATGCTGATTGGCAGGTTCTTTTATCTATGGACTCACAAAGAGCCCGTGTATAAAGGCAGAGCCACCAATCTGCCCCAGGACAGCTGGCAGAAATTGGATTTAAGTGCTACTGACCTTTTGAATCGTGGCCAAGCGATCAGTGATGGTCAGGCCACTGGGGAATGCGCACACTTGTTTTGGGGCTTGGGTTTCACGTTGTACCCACCTGTGTTTCCAGGCATACATGCGCACACACACACACACACACACGGACAGATGAATGCACATAAGGTAGCACAACAGACACAACGTGAAATGTTAATGAAAGCAGATTGACTCGAGCAGCAGGGGAGAGGTCAAGAATGCAGTCATGCGTTTTCTGCCTTTGACTTCAGTGCTGTCATGGTGAACTCAAGAGGAGACGCCTGTTCCTCACAACAAGCACACTGACTCTATTCTCTGCCCGTCCTCTGTACATTTTGTTTATTCTCTTGTTGGCATTCACGTCAGATAGATAGGAGACTGTATAGGTATAATTGTCTCTCCTCATTGGCCTCCTGACAACCTGTCCAGGTGTCCCCCCCCCCCGTCCCCCCCGCGCCTTCTGCCCAGTCTATACTTGAATAGACATCACATCCTTGGCCAGAGTAAATGGAGGTTAACTGGGTGGAGAAATTAGGCCTCATTGACGTATTTGCTGTTGCTTTGCCTCCGAGACAATTAGTTGGTTTGTTGCCAATGTTTAAAACTTTGTTGGTACAACTTTCTTATAAGGCAATCTTTGTAAGAGCTTATATTGTAACTAATGGCTTTTTTAAATGGTTAATAAATTGTTTGGTATTTCTTCATAGATCAGTTATAACCCATTAATGAGAGCAACTTTTGTGTTGTGTGGCTGCAGAAAAATACAATGGTGCTATTTAGTAATTATGCAATCAAAAATGCTGGTAATCATTAATAAATACTCATTGGTTTCTCAGTCAGTACTAAATATGACATCTTTATTAAGCACCTTTTTAAAATAAGCCAGTTATAGATTTCAAAAAGATGATTTTGATCCAGTGGCTTATATCTGATCTGTGAAGCATCAATCAAGCAGTGCACGATTTACCAGTCTTTGCTACAAAGTTATTATTACATACAACTTCTAAACCTTTATAAAGGCTGCCTTAATAGAAAGTGGTACAGTTTTTGCGAAAGATTGTAATGGCTGGGGTTAATTTTGAAAGCGTTTGTTTCTGTGTGTGTGTTTGTCCCAGCTCCAGATGCTCCGTACACCCACTGGAAGCAGACCGTGTTTTACCTGGAGGACTATTTGACGGTGCGGAGAGGAGAGGAGATTGTTGGCAGCATTGCTATGAAGCCTAATGAGAAAAACATTGTGAGTATTGCACACGCTAATGTTCATATTGTGTTAGTAGTCGGTGGAATTATAACCAACAGCAATGATAATGGAATCTGCCTTTAAGCATCTGAGCACATTTTTATATATAAAAGCGGCTAAGAAATTACTCATTTCCTGAGCTGCGTGCCCACTGCATTTCCTGAGCTGCGTGCCCACTGCAGGTTATTTCCTCCTTGGTGTTGGAGAGCGGTCAAACAGGCAGCAGCGCTACAGCGACTTTCACACAAACAGCAACAGAATCTATTGTTGACTCTGTCAGTGTCCTCTCCCAGCCCTGTAGTGGTGTCTGACTCAAACAATCTGTGCTTATTTAATACCATATTCTGCTGTCAGGTCAAAATGCAAAACCAGAGAGCACTTTCTCACCTTACTTTTTTTTTTCTCACTTATGGCTACATGTTTGCTTAATCATTACTTCCCGTTTTCTTGTGAAAACCATTTTTAGTCTTCTCTCTCTGTTTCACCTGCAGCGTGACTTGGACTTTACCTTCGAGCTGGATTTTAAAGGACAGCTGTGTGAAGCAGCCATATCGCATGACTACAAGATGCGTTAAGTTTGACTGCGGGGACCTCGGTGCCCCATCAAGTACAACCCTTGAGCACCAGAGGGAGACAGAGACACTCCCATGACCACAGACAGACACACTGAGTAATGTAAAAGGGGCCAACAATAAGAGGGAAGACCGGGCCAAAGACCAGGCAGTAGGTGGCCCCACTGACAATATCACCATTGTCACTACAGTGTATGATGAAAGCAGGAAGTTACTGATGCTGACTGTTAAACAGTTCTGAATGTAACACTGACAAAAAAGAGGTCAGGAATATTTTCTAGTCTCGATGAATGTTATAGATTATTGATGTACGTCTGGTGTGAGATGGAGTGATGTACCTGTGTGTTTTGTTCAGTATTAATTTCCCACAATGACTTGGATCTTAAGGAGGGAGAGTTGGCATTTTTAAAAAAAAAAAAAAACAGTAGAGCTCATCTGATGAATTACTGTATTGTCCACATTCTGTTATAAATAGATGATGAATTTAAGGCGTAGTTCTTATGTCATACTATGTACTGTAGGGAATGATTGTCAGAGAAACATTCTAATTTATAGCCGTGTCAATTTAGCGATGTTGGAAAACTGACAACAATCGAAAACCACAGCCAAGGACAAACCTGCGTAGGTCAGTACTGTACGTGTAATGTGAAAGGTAACGTGTTTGCATAGTCAGTGTACCAGTAGCTTTCTGTGAGTGTGTAATAGAAGGTGTCGAAGCTCACAGTGTTGCACAGCTTGGACTCCAGAAGTTTGAGCTGTGATGTTGACATGCCGATAACACACCTCCCCCATCCTAAATGCCTTGACCAAGTGCCGAAGTCTACCCAACTCTTTTCCGCACTGATGCATTTAGCGGTTTTCTATAGTTTCATGTATGGATAATAACCAAACATTTATTGGTTTGAGACTAGATATTACTTAAAAACACAAGCCATGAAGCTTCTGTAGTCTACATCTGGACATAATTCACGTTAAGCACTCTAACCCTAAGTATATTATGAATTCCTTTGTACCTGGACGTTGTGCTCCTTGACAAGGCTTGTTTCTAAGCCTTTTTAGCCAGTGACTAGCTCTGATGTCAGATAACAAGGAAGTACTTGTAAGAGTGAGTGTGACGATGATGAAAACTGGAGACCCACAGTGTTCCTGTGCTGATCTTTATGTCTAATGAGATCAGGAATCCTGTTTCCTGAGCCATTTATACAAGCTTCATGATGTGGATTTGGAGTTTACAGACTGTATTGCAGTCTCATGGTTTATTGAAGCTGATGAAAAATCTTTCAACTTCACATATGCTCTTACTAATGTCATTGCCAAGGTACTACTGAAGGAATATCTTCAATCAAGACATATAGATCTTGGCAAAGACTACCTGAAAATACTTTTAAAACGTAACTTTAATGTTCCTAGTATTAGCCTCAAATATCTACAAAAGATTACAATAAAAAATAATTTTTTTTCTTGAAAGAGTTTAACTCTTTTCCAGATTGTAACTGTGTGTTCTATGATATTGTCCTGTCCATAAACAGCCAAGAACCAGCCTCTGTCCTTACGTCGTCTACAACATGCACAGCCCCTACTGAATCTTTTCAGGGCTGTAACCAAAATGTACAGTGTGGACACTGACTGTCATTTATAAAGAAAGCAACTACTGCTGATAACAATCAACAAAAAGTGCAGTCTCAAACTGAGCTGCTTCCTCTGAGCAGAAAGTCTGACTATTTCTGTTATCCTGTGCATTTTGCAGGGCACTGGCTGGTACAAAATAATAAATAAAAAAAAGCAATACAATGTTAAGAGTCATTCATACTTACAATCAACTATACATGGTAAGTAATCTTATTTATTTAGAATAATTGTATAATTGTATTGAAAGAGCAGCTTTGGAATCTGTCCACACAAACACGACGGAGCAAAGCTGCTCTAATTAAACACAAATCTAGATTGCCATATAATTTATAAATCAAAGATTCGAATAAATTGGCATGTTGATTCCACATGTATTACTTATATTGAATATGTTGTTTCACATATTGTCATGTCAACTTGAAAAATTGAATAAACAGCAATGTCCAAACTCATGTCACCGGGTGATGCTGTATAGCTTATTTTAATTTCACTGTACCAGGAACAGATGAATAAGTCACCAGGTGCTTTACATATAATACACACAAAAACAAACGTTTATTCATTTGTTTTACGCTAATTACATTTTTATATTTACATTAAAGTGATGTGCAAGACACTGGCAGTAGTGAAGCACTATTAGTGATAATAGTGCAATATCAAACAGTAAAATCTGAACGTTTTACCAAAACTTCTACAACTGTGACCGTCCTGTAACATACAGATAACATAATTTACTTGACATGTTACAGTGGCACTATTTTATTAAAATACTTGGCACTGAGGCAGATTAAGGTGACATGAAATAAATATTTTGTGCACTCGACGTCATTTGGTCTGTACTGTCTTCTAAGTGTTAAAAAGCACAACACAGCTGAGCCAACTTCCCAGCCTAACAACCTTCTGTATAACAAAAACAACACAAAATTATAATTCACTTACTGTACAATTCACAGAGCGGACAAAATAACACCTGTAAAATATAACACTAAATATAACAGCCCGGGAGGAAACACTACATTTGAAGCTAATAATTTTCATTTGAAGTCCACAATAATTTATTGTTTATTCAGTGGAACTACATTGCTTCTGCACTGTGCTGCATGATAGTTAGTGTTTTTGTCCACCAGGTGAAGACACCTGTACAATATTCATAGTTTATACTGCATAGCCAGTAGCAGTGCCACATAACCACGAGAAATCAAATAACCACTGAATTAAATTAACACCTCTCTGACATAATGTCAACATCAAAAGCTTCACTAAGGTAGTGATAACTGCACGGCTGTTTGAATATGCATTACATTTTACAGTTGTTCAGGTGACTATGTATATATTTCATATACAGTGGGGTCCAAAAGTTTGTTGTCTAAGGCATTTGGACCCCACTGCATGTGTACAAAAATTGGAAAAGCAAAACAGCTAAAAATATTACACATAACACTGAATGACTATATTAATACATACAGTAAAAATGCCTTTGGAGCCTAAATAAATATTTGAGAGTTACAGTCAGAATTTGAGAGAGTATTCAACATTTACAAAATGAAAAAGTCTTAGTTTGATTCCAAAGGGACAAATTTGTTCAGTTATTTTTACCTCAAAGGGAACATTTGAACTTTTCTTACATTATTATCAATGTTTATATTATTATTTTATTAAATCTTCATAAAATATAAATTCAAGGTTATTTGTAAACTGCAAATACTACCTTGGAAAATCATATAGAGTAGACTGTTATAATAGTGCAATAACATGTGTGACACGTGACAGTATATATTCTGATGTTGGGTTTACCCAGACTGCTACAAGGCTGAAGAATAGGTGAAAAGCTGACATTTAAAATAAGGTTCCCTCACTGATACGTGTGGTCACACTTTAACATTGTGTATGTGAGTAAAGGGTAGTGCTACTGCGTATGTGTTTACTGTTTAACTGTTAGCAGCAGGATCTCTTCTTCTCTGAAGGGCTGCTGACCAGCTGGACAGTCTTCTCCTTCTCTCTGTCCTCTTGTTCTTTCAGAATTCTGGAAAAACGTAACGAGATATAAACACATGAAGCAGCGATGACAGGACATCCTAATGTGCATCATAATGTCCTTTGACCTTTGTACACGCTCAGCTCTGAAAACTGATGTGTGTTTTGTGGCTGCAACTGCTACTGCATCTCAACCTGCATAAGCTGTATCAGGTCTGCATGAACCCTGCAGTGTCATTTTTTCACTGAGGGATTAGTTTGCAGCACTTCCTGCTGTTATTTGTCATGTAGCAAACGTTGTAGAACCATGATGTCAGGTCATTTGCAACAGCACTGTGTGGTTATTCCATGCAGAAATGCCAGTGAGAGCAGATTACTGGCAGTTCTAGCAGTAACATAGATTAAATAAGGGAGTGGTGCAGCTTTCTAATGCAAAAGGAATGAAGCACACTGCACCACAGTTTGACAATAGGTCTCTAATTAAAGAAAGTCAGTGACATACATACACACACACACACACACACACACACACACACAGAGGAAACAATATGGTGCACATAATCACATGAACATTTGATTTTGCACTTCGCACCAATTAAATTGTGAACAACACCAGATATTTTCACTTGCGAGTAACTGTTTCCTGCTGTGCTGTACAGAACCAGCTTACAAGAAAAGGTCCTTTGTGCCTCCAACACAGCACAAATTAAACATTTGGCTCTCTATGAATTGCCTTATTTCAGTGCAGAAATAATCCCACTTTAAAAGCTGTTCAAGCAGACAATTGCTCCATATTTAGACTAACACAATTATTGTTTCTTTGTTTTCCTGTTGCATAAACTCACTCACACTCACACACACACACACACACACACACACACACACACACACACACACACACTCACGCTCACCTGGCTAAATACACCATGGACTCCACCACGTTGTGTCCAGAGCATGCACTACACTCATAGAAAGTCATTTGGTAGTCCTGAAAAAGAGCCAAATGAAAATGATGATTGTCGATACCACAAAAGAGAAAGGCTCCTGTGATTAAAATACACTGTTTTACAACACAACAATTTCAACTACACACTGATGAGTGTAAGCCTATCAAGAAACATTTGAGTAAATTCACAGAGTTCTTTCCAGTCTCCATAGAAACTACACTGCACAACAGAGACTAGAGGAATAAAAAAATGAACAAAAGATGAAGATAAAACACCCACAGAATTATACTGCCTCCACATAAAACTCTATTCAACATTAATTGTGTTTCTTTCATTTAAAAAACTAAAAAAAGCACCACTTTATGACTGTGGTCTGTAACTGACACCGATTTGCCCAGAACTTTGGCCGGGCAAAGTAAGACAGACGCACAGACCTTGGCTAGTCTTTCACCCACTCCTTTCTGAACTTGTCTCTCAATCTCCTTGTCTGTTTTGTTTCCCAAAAGCATAATAGGAATGTCCTCGCCTGCACCCTCCTATAAAGGAAGAGAAGGAAAGAACACAGAAAACAAGGAAATTATCTTTAGAGAGTCCACTGTGGTTAAAGGACGACTGTAGTCCACCAGCTTCCCTGTTGCTCTTTGTTCCCAAATGGAAAACCAGTCAGCAGTGAATAGACACATCACTGTTAATAGATACAGCAACTGACCTACATTTGTCTTTTATTTTCTACAATATTATACTGTGGAAAATATTCAACATACACCCACTCTGTTTCTTAGAGAGCTGATTTCAGTCTACTGTAGGGACTCAAAATAACTACACAGAGACTTGAAGCAAAACAATACTCATCTGCTCAGTGTTTCTGTGGTGAATGTTACTGTGTTACCTTTACACTCGTCAGCCACTGTCTGACAGCTGTGAAGCTCTGCTCAGCTGTGATGTCATACATCACAATCACACCGTCAGCCTTGCGAAAGAATTGTTTGGTGATGCTTCGATACCTGCAGTGGGAGGAGGAGGAATCAGGCAAAAGAGGAAGTTATGTTTTCACTGGTATATTAGAAAACCCTGAAAAATGCAGGAGTAACGGTTTCATATTTGCTCACTGAGCTAGATTAAGTTCAAAAGAATAATGGTAACCATACTGTAAGTCTGACTGAATGATGCAGCACAAGGAAAGAAAACAAAGTGGTGTGTATTTTGAACTTTTACAAGAAACAAGGAAATTGATTTTCTATCAACTACACTGATGTTGGTGTCAAGTGGCATCATACAGTGACTCATCAAAAAACCACAACAGACAGTTCCCCTTTGGCTTCATTTAATACACTACATATACATATACTACATATAACCACACCTTTCCTGTCCTGCTGTGTCCCACATCTGCAGTGCCACCTGGCTGTTGTCCACAGTTACTGTCTTTACACTGTAGTCTATACCTGCACATACAGATAAGAAAATCAACAACAAACATCATATATATTTCTATGACAAAAATGAGTGTAGAGACATGTGAAGATATACCAACTGGAAATGTACACAATGACCTGAATGAGCTAATCCTAACAAATTCTAAGTGTGAATATGTTCATATAAAATAATGCTCGGATCAATGGAAAAAATTAAAGAACTGAAAATGGAGGCTTTTATTGATGAATACAACACAAAGTGTGCTACTTCCAAACATAATCAAAATTAAATCCTACAAACAGTTGTATCTTTTAAAAAATTAAGTGTGAAGATTTATATTCTTTACATGCCAAATCGAAAATATGTGATCAAAACAAAATACTTCACTATGCTGAAGGTTGCAGGACCAAAACCTGATGCCTTTTTCATCTTTCTTTTCAGTGTTAAAACCATCAGGTAGAATAAAGTGCTTTGTAGGCAAACACATACGGAGTCTGGGGTCAACCAAAGGGCTAGCTGTTTTGATGCCTTTGCTCACAGGAAGTGAGTCAAGGCATCAAAAACATTCACCCCTGTGGTTGAGCTCAGACTCTGTATGTGTGTGTTTGCAGTGTATAGTACATACCCACAGTGGCAGAAGTGCCAGGGTAGAAGCAGTCATCACAAAATCGTCTAAGTAGGGAGGTCTTTCCTACACTAGAGTTCCCCACCAGAACGATCTTGAAGAGGCGATCAGGAGGCGAGGGCCTGCCCTCATCCTGGATAAAGAGAGGAATGATGGGAGCAGATATTGGAAGAAGGTTTTAGGAACTCCCTTTAAATAAATCAGTCAGGTGGCTGGCTCTTATTGGTGTGAGGTAGGCTACAACAGGGTAATGATTTCTCTCACTGAGAAATGTAACACCTGTCTCCTTCCAGTATAATACCTGTTTGGAAAGGCTATTTTTCCAATAAACAAAAGAAACCCATTTAATGACTTACAGTAAATGTATTAATGTAGTATTTCAATGTTGATAACAGAATTGAAACATTATTCTATTATTATTAATATTATCTATTATTCTATTCTTACAAGCAGTATATTACTTGACTCTCAGTCCACATGCTTACACTTATGCTGGTCTCCTTGCCAACAGGCTGACCCCTTGGAGATGTGGGGGTTTCCCTTTTCTCCACATTTCCCTTTGACTGTTGCTGCCGGGGAGAAGACGCACACGGGTGAATGTCACTCATCACTAAGTCTATATTCTCCTCACTGTCTGTGGCTTCCTCTCCTTCACTACACTCCTGGAGAGGGGTTTGAGCCTGACAGTCACTCTGGAGCAAGTGTGGGAGGTGGTCTTCTTCGATGGAGATGATCCTCTGAAGGTGCCCTCTTTTCTCCACTGGGAAAGATGGCTGGCATGACTCATTGGCTAGGTTCTGCCTCATCAAGCTGGAGGTCAGCTCCTCCTCATCCCCACTGCAGACACAAAGTAATATTACAGCCCACATGACTAATGGAAACAAAGCAGATCCAATACATCTGATAAAACCAATAAAGGCATGAGCAGGCACAGCACATACTGTGGCTTAAGAGAAAAGTAATGAATGTGATGGTTTACCTTTTGAAGAAATTTGTGTTTGTGTGTTTCACAACACTGATTGAAGGCCTCTGCTTCAAACATGGTGTTTTCTTGGAGTTCTTTGGATTCTGCAGAAAATAAAATATGAAATTTTAATTCATATCAAAATTGAAATGAGATTCAGGGTTGAGTCAACATTTTTGGATTGCTATTACATTACATTTTTTCTATTCCTCACATTTTTAAAAAGAGGACACGAGGTGCAGAAATGAGAATTAATTTTGCTATGATGAATGGCACCCACCTGATAGCACATGTCCCTTTCATCCCGTAAATGTTTGTTCATTTCCCTGGATACAACAAAGAAATAAAGATACCGAAGACACTGTGAGAACCTTCTTTTCATACTATTGAACTATTACGCAATTTTCAGCATTGTGCGACAGGCCAAAGTCACTATCAATTATGCTGTTTGCGGTTGTACAATTTTCTAGCCATAATGACTGACAGCTCTCTCCCAGGTTCATGGCGACACATCTCTCCATGGCTAATCATGACATGATGTCAGTGGTGTAAAAGGCTGTAGGATAGGCTGTAGAATGAGGATTTCCCAGGAAGGAATCACTGTCATTGATTTTGAAGCAGATCATTTCTGAGAAGGAGCTTAAACGCTCATCAATTCTTCCTTCTAACTGAGATTTTAAGCTCAGTAAGCAATCCGTCCTGCTTTGTGCTGTGACCACTGCACTAATATGAGGTGAATTACCCGCTGAGGTATGATGTTGATGATGATGATTTTGTCTGACCAATACTGTAATGATGTGGCACCTATAAGTAATATGTCACAAAAATAATGAGACTACACCAGTAATATCTATTACAGGGGGAAGATACCTGGTATGACCTATTCTGCTTCACAGAGTTGAAGGTCAGAATCATCCTCAACCCTCATCCCCACAAAATAACATTACTCAAGTTAAGGAACAAAACACTTTCTCATTACACACTTTTTCAAATTTGTTGAGTAAGCTTCCCAACTCATCATATAATTCAAAGTATAAAAAGGAACAGAAAAACATTACAATTACAATATCTAAGCTGTACCTCTATTTTTATTCTGATCATACCTCAATAGGTCCAGTTGTTTGAGGAGGCTTGCTCGCTCCCGCTGCAGTCCCTCAGTCACTCTGTAAATTTCCCTGTGTTGAAAAACAATGCATCCTTTATTACTAATGGCTGCGACTAAGTAGACACAGTGTGTGGAGTGGTTACACTTTAAAAACTGGCAAGAAAGTATAACCCAGAGCAAAGAAAGGCAAAATGATGAGTGATTTAATAGGAAACAGACACATGCTCTTTTCTTGCCTACTCGCGGTATCACAGCATTTGAAACATGAGACCCGTCTTTATAACAGGATGTAGATGGACAGTACAAGAAAATAAACCTCTGAGGAATCATAAGAAAGAGACACACAAAAATAATTTGTGGGTTACAGCAACTCAGCATCAACACGTAAATGATTTCAATAGTTTTACAGGTGGTGAGAACAGAAACACTTGTGAAATGTGAGAGTCAGTTGATACTATTATTACTATTATTCAAGGTAGCTGTTCAGCTCTTGCTCACTAACAATATAAATTGTGTATGAACACATTGCCATGTTTTACTGCCTCTCTATTTGTTTGAAGCAATATAATATGATTGCATCCTAACCATTGAGAAAGAAATAAGAAACAGAGAGGCCAAACAATCAGGCCTGGAGATATAAAGAAACCTGAGTAACTAAGATTAGCTACAGTATAACTCACATCTCCTTCTCCTCATGAAGCCGTGTGGACTGCTCCTGCAGCAGACTCAGCTGCTCTTGTGCCAAGATCAGCTCTTGGCTGGTGTGCTCCAGCTCCCGCGCCAACTCGTCATTTGTCTGCTTCAGCTTCACATTCTCTACTTTGGTCACATGTTGCTCGCTGTGAAGGTCCTGACACTGAAGCTCCAGCTGGAGAGAGACCCAAGGTCAAAAACGAAACAGGAGAAGTGAAGACATCTCAGATAAGATACCTAAATACTTTTTGGATAATCCAGGCATTGCCTCCTTGATCACATCAACATAAATAAAATCTGTAACATTTGAAATGTATTTCTTAATCTTAAATCCCTGTGTTTAGGATGATGAGGAAGTGTCTGACGTGGGCGACTCCTAGTGGTACACATTCACAGCATGATATCAAGACACAATACAAGTTGGAAGCAGCTGACAGCTCTTTTTCAACAAACTAAATACTTTTAAAGCTGTGCCAGCAGTTATACCACTGTATGGACCACTGTTCTCCACAAACAGGAAACTTAGTAAACACTTGGCAAGCAGCTGACATATTAATTAGTGGTGTTAAGGAGCTGTGAAGAGAAGAAAAGTCCTTGTTTGGCATGACCAGAATTCATTTCAGTTCACTAATTGGCCTTAAAAGCCTGACTGTAAGTCTGTAAATAAAGCTGTGACAAAACCTATTAACATCTATCAGTACCTATCAACACAAGCTATTGTTGCTTCTGCAGAAGAAGCTCATTGGAGAATCATTGGTTACACTGTGTTTGATATCAGTTTGAAAATAACAACTCCATATAATTGAGGATTAAAGGTTAATGCTGCTATACTGAACACATCAAGTATATCAAATTAGTGAGCTTGGTCTCAGTCTAGGGGGGAAACCCAGTGATCCTCTGGCTAACATTTGGTATAACTAAATACTTCCAATTCTCATTGATGTTTTGTATTAGACAGCATGTCAGAGTTTGAACATGTAAGAAAATATATCTGAGTATCAGTAAGCATTGGGCAAACATATTTATCATTGTGTTTCAATGGCATTTCAATAGGTGCATTGATGTTAGAGTGGTATTTAATCACTTTATTAGCTTTTTTACAGCACTGTGTTATCTGTCATCTTGTTTAATGTGCCTCACGTGTGTTGCTGCTCTGACAGTCTGACAAAATTTCCTCATAGGAAAACTGAAAGAAATCAGTGTGCATGTAAAGCCATAGACTGTGAACACTGCAGTGCACTCTGGGGGAAATCATTTTGATAGATCTCACTCACCCTTCTCTTATTCTGGAAGAGCTGTTCCAGCTCTTTCTCTTTACTGGACAGCTGCAGCTGTAGGTCTTGACTCCGAGACAGAAACCGCTCATAGTCCTTTAGTCCAGTGATAGAAGAAGGAGGGAAGAGGCGAACAAAGCAAAAGGGTGAGAAGGAAGCGGATGTACAGTATTTGATAGAATTAACAACAAAGTGAAAAACTTGTTTGACATTACTAGCAGCTGTTTACCTGCAGCACAATCCTGTCTTTTTCATTCTTTATTTGCTGCTCCATTTCTTCATATAGGCGCTGGATCTCATCATCGTGTGTTGCTGCTTTTCTGTATGGATAAAATTCAGATGTGATAACATGCTATGTACTGTATTTACCTCACATAATACATGTTTTTGAAACAACTGCCTAGGTCGACACAATTGAAGTAATCTTGTTTATTTATAGAGGTCAATAATCCCTTTGATATGCCCTAAAAACAACAGGTCTATGAAAGCCATCATTCAAGAGCACAAAGCATGAAAGCAACTTCTTTAAATGATGTAACTTCAGAGCTCATCTTTAGTCAGCCAAATACTCCTCAGTGGAGACATAAGAATTCAATAAACCTCTAATTATCTCTGAACCTTCCACACTGTCTGATATCCAAATACACAAAGATGCCCTGCCCTGACCTCTTTAGAGCGCTTTCCATCTCCCTCTTCTCCTGGTTGGCCTCTATGATCTGGGATGTCACTCTGGCCAAGAAGTCCTCAAAATTGGATAAAAGGTGTGGTTCATCCCGGCGCAGCTGGGCCCACAAACTGCGCACCTCAGCAGGACTGATGGGACAGAATGAAGGAGCAGGTGTAACTAAGTGCAGCATCGCAGTCAATTTCTTTAATGGCATTTGCAGTCTTTGTCACAGGGTTTCACTCTGAATTGATGATCCTATTTTAGCATAAAAGTAGAAAAAATATGGTGAGGATATGGGTGGAAATAATAGCACAATTATAGCACAATCGGACACAATCACAAACACAAAGGGTAGCTCAGCTAGCAAGACATGATGTTCTTTGCCTTGAAAAATCAATTAATCTTCACAGTATAAACAATCTGGCAGTAGTCATGACTGCTTTTCTGTGTTCCAAGATCTGCTACCAATACACTCACAAGACAGCACGAGTAAAACACTGGATATAAGCAATGATTTAAGTTGTGAAATTTGCATTCAAATCATTTGCGAGACATAAAGAACAGTGTGATGATAGAAATGGAACAATGATGTAATTATCTTTCCACAAGAAACAATGTAATGTGGCTGTGAGCTATGATAAGGTAAGGAAAATCAAACAAATCCCTAAAAGCCTTTTCAACAGTTACAAATACTTATCCTTAAAGTCTAGCCAGCATCAATATCAGTTAGTGGTGCACAAACTGATCTGATCTAAAATGTCATCTGAGGCTCTAACCAGGTGGGTGGAAGCCAATAGGATGTTTAAATCTGGCATCCACCTCCTCTACTGTTTACTTATATTGAGTTGGAGTTGTTTGTTAAAGGTGAGTCTAGTCATGCATTTCATAAGATCCTGTTATTATATATTTATATCTTTCCGTCTAACAAAGCAATGTCTAAACAGGCCTCAAGGAGAGTTACTAATGACCTGTATGAAATAACAACGCAGAGAAAGTTCATAGTAATGATTTAGAAGCCTGTGAAGGTGTTTTAAGGGTGAATGTTTCCTGGACGTTTTCAGATTTAAATAGAAATTTCAATGTTTCAAATGCAAGATTATCAAAAAAACTTGATAGTTTAAGTAGACTGCTCACAGAGGGAGCACAGGAACAGCTTGGTGGAAACTGCCAACTCTTGTGTAGTTTGCACAGCTGATTATGGTCTCAGGCTTAAAATATACTGTAGGAAATGTTGACAAAGTGTGCAAAGATATGAAGTAGACCTACAAAGGCTCGCATTACACACACACACACACACACACACACACACACACACACACACACACACACACACACACACACACAGTACTCACTCTTCAAAGACACTGTTTGCTCCAAGGCTCTCCATTAACATGCAGAAGTGTTTCTCTTCTTCATCCTCGTCTCCTCTTGCTCGGCTCTCCTCCCAGCGGGTCTGGTACAGGACCTCTGACGGGCTCTTACAGGGGTTTTTGTCCTCCATGCTTTCCTCTACAGAAATCTCCCGGCCAAATAAAAACTTACCTAGAAAAATCAAAAGCACAATCGAAACATCAGATTACTGATGACACTGGAGGCATTGTTACAAGTAGAAACAGACTGTAAACGTACTAAAGCCTGAGGAGAACTCATCGAGGGTAAGGAATCCGTTGCCGTCGGAATCGAGGGTATCGAATACGTTCTCCAAGTCCTCTGCACTGAGAGGGAGCTCGCCGTTCAGCCTCTGTTTAACAGGACACAAAAAACAGCTGCTATTGACAAGAACAAAGCCTCAAGAACATTAACTAGACTGTAGCTATAACAACTGCTACTTGAGACTCATAAGGACAGTCATTTGTGCAATGGTGATCATGTGCTACAGAGCAATTAGTGGTAGTCCCAAATAGTTTTAACCCTTGACGGTCTAAATTAGAGTAAATTAGCGCTAATAACACAGGACATGAGTCATATTCCAAATAACCTCTTTCTAACTCTCATTTCAACCAAAATGTTTAAAGCGCAAACATGCATCCTCTTCAGCATCACAGTGCTTCACACTCATATAGTTCACTCATTTACACCTGGGAACTTCCCAGTGTAGTTTGTCTTCAACCCCTGGGTAGCTCCATTGGAACAGATGTTGGCTCAAGTGAAACCTTTGACAAAAGATCCAAAGTAGATAAATAGAGATAGTACTTGAGAGAGGAGTGACAGCTGCTCCTTCAGTAATCCAATGTGAGACCCTCCCAAAAAACTGTGTGACCATGACAGTAACTGCTGGACCATTTAAAAAGCCAACACAGACACACCTCTGTAAGCAGCTTGGTTTTTATACTGTGTTTACACTGCTGCAAATGTTGACTGAGGCAACCCATACAATCCAGGGGAGGGACAGGGAGAGGATAGCATCAGTGTAAGACTATCTGCTGTTCTTGTAAAATGTGTTATCTGGGCAGAACATATCCCTTATGTCAGCAAACAGTAGAAGTAAAGCTTGTGAAGCTTGTCTGTTGGTGGTCATGGTGTGCAGCAAATTTTAAGCTGTGAAGATCCAACAAAAGATATTGTGATAGTGAAATAGTCTGTGAAAATACTGTGTCAAACAAATGTAAGAAGTACCGCTAATTTAGCTGATCTAGAAACTTCGGCCAACAAAAGGAAAGTGTAAAAAAACTGACAGTAAAAGTATCAACTGCTGCTACAGTCTGTGCTCTTCTATACAACCGGTTCAGTGGACCACTGCCCTGGTTGCCATCTAATTTTCAAATCCATTATCATAAACACCAGATCAAAGCCTCCCCTCTATGTATTTATGCTCCTCGCAATGAAAGCCTACAAGTGCTTCATCAAAGGATTAGCTGTGGCAGGGATGAACATCTGAAGCACAAGTGAATCTGCACAATAATGTGAGTGGAGGAGTTGCGTGACAAAGCTGCCGTATGGCTCACTGTGTCTCAGTCTCTTTTATGCTGCTTTGAATAAGGTGCACATGCTCTATTCGTGTCCTGTTCAGAATCATTAATGAGTGCACAAACCATCCCTGTATTTCATGTCCATTCTGGATGAATGTTATCTCTAAAAATGAAGAAAATGTGAATGTAATTCATTGTACACTGCGGATGCTAAAAATCAGCGTTGACACTTGGTGATTAGGCTTCTTCACAAGTTAATAAGTTAGTAACAACAGGTTTCTATTACTTTGCAGGGTAATATGCCACTATATTTAATCTATGCTAACATAAAATCAAAAAGTTCTCCTATTTGAATTACTTGTATACAACAAAGATCAGTCCTCACACTATTTTTCAGAAAAAAGAGCTTAATGGGTCCAGACACAGCACATATCATTGTATCAGTAACCTCACCTGCATGTCACGTCGGGTGATGAAGCCCTTGTTTTCGATGTCACACATCTGGAAGAACTCGTGGGTTTTCTCCACGATAGTGTTTTGTCCCACATCCCCATTCTCATATTTCCCCTCCTCTTCGCCGCTTCCTTGCCTTTGCCATGCAGTCGGGGCCACCGTGGAGGTCGTAGTATTGGAGATGGCACAAGGAGCAGTAAAAGCTGCCATGGTATTTATGAGTCTGTTGATAGAAGAGCGTTTCCTGTGTCCTTCACATGAGCCAGGTACAGAGAGACGTGTAGCGGAAAAAGATCCTGGAGAAGTCGAGCTTCAGGCTGCTGTACATCAGACGCTTTCACCAATGTCACAGATCGCCATCTCTTAGCAACCACCTCTTTAATTAGTCGATGAAACCTAGGAGAGAGATAGAAGAGTCTTCAGTTTAAATAAGTACAGCCTTGCCCATTGAGTACAGTTAATAACAATATTCTAAATGTATGTACATCAAATAGTACTATTTAAACTTAATAAATCAGAAAGATAGTTGAATAAAGGATATAGTACAGTCTCCAGCACATTAAGAACACAATAACACATATGTATTATTAGCAATATTATTATTGTTAACTAGAATTAACGAAATAATGAAAATGTCTTAATATTTGTGTTTGTCAGTTCATTTCATACATCAGCCTACAGTATTTTGAGTATGGGATATGAAATCTATGTTCCAGTTTTTTAGCTGTGCCAGATGGATCAGTACCTTCCAGATGTCTGGCTCACAGTGTACAACCAGTACATGTAGCACCTTAGGCAAGTGCTGGACAGTCCAGTTCATTTTGAGTTGGTTCATCTAAATAAATGGAACCTCCAGCGTGTGTGGGGTTTTTGAGTGTTTTGTGTGAACTTAACTGAAGTAAATAGGCAAACCTGCTAAACTAATTAAAACTAAACTGAAATTGAAAGCAAAAAGTCAAAACAAAATAAAAGTAAAAACTGATGAAAATTCCAAAACAATTGTAACCTTGATTATGAGAATAAACTTAAGAGAATCTGATCAGTCCATTTGTGTTGAAAAAGGGTATGTTAATAGTAATTATACAGCACCTGTATGTTTGCTCTCTCTCTTTCTGCCACTCTTTCACACACATTATCAATCTGAATTTTGATTTAACTAGAGATGCAATATTAAACATGGCCCACTGTGTGCTGCACACCTAAAACAACTGCTGCTCTTCTACTTCACTTCAGGTACGGCTCTTGCTGAGACTAATGTCATCTGACAAGTAAAAAGTAAAGCCAAAAGTGAAAACAAAGTTGTGGTATGACGAGGAGGGGTCCTGTCTGCCTGGAAATATTGACTGATATAACTCACTTAGTGGTGGGTCTCACGCAGCACAGTTCTTTGTGCACTGGTTTGGAAGACTGGCTTCCGGAGGCTGCTGTGCATCATGAGTTGGCTCAGTCGATTCATGAACAAGAGCATCTGACAGTGTGTGTGTGTGTGTGTGTGTTGACCCACGCAAATGTAGACATGTGGGACTGGTATAAGACAAACAGTGGAAAAAAAGTGACATGCATGTAGGCAGGTAGAAGGCCAGGAGAAAATATAGGGTCAGAGACATTACACACACACATGCACAAACCGACTATAAGCCCTCTAACTCTGCTACTACTACAAGTATAATCTATATCTTTTGCTTGTAAATCTTACTGTCTGTATCTCTCATTTCTTAAAAGCTGTACTGAACCTATATATAATAAAATCCACTTTTATCAATCCATTTTCATGTTTATTAAATATTTCAATTAAAACATTTGGTTTGGCATAAACATTTATTGTCTCAACATTTCTACAAAGTGATGTGGACTTAATGAAATATTTGCTATTTCTGAATCTGTCATGCTTGTAAGTGCGAGCCTGCACATTGTGCAACGTATTACAAGCATGACAAACTTCACGAGGGAAGTCACCAACACACAATAAGCAACATTCAAACTTTAAGCAGCTGGGGTTTAAGAAAGGGAACTATTGCTATTTGGACAGAGTAATGTAGTAGACACATTCTAATACATAATATTTGTCTAATCTTTACAGACTGTTCCATGGGCTAGAAGCCAAACATTTACGGCTCCTTTGTTAAAACTTGGTTTAGTTTGTTGAGACAGGTGGCCAGTGACCTAAGATTACAGCAGAAGGATATCAGACAAGAAAAACACTCAGATGCCGTTTGCCATTTTGCCCAGAGACCACACCTCGCACATGATTTATTGCTAAACTGTCTGCGTGTCTAGTGTTGAGTTAGTACTCATTCACATATTTGGTCTAACTTTACTAAACTGCGGTCAATTATAAGTTTGGGGAATAAAATAATATTTGCATTGAAAAAAAAAAAAAACTATGTCTCATTTTCCTATGATCTATGGTTGAATGCTGGAGCTCACCGCTTTGCATACAGTTACCTTATCTGTTTTAGGGTTTGACCTGAAACAGCTGTTAGACCTACTGCCGTTTTTACCGGCTAAGCACAATGAGTTCAAACAGAAACTCAAACTGTGTTTAACATGACGCAAATTAAGGGAGCAGTGAAATCATAGTTATGAATAATCACTACATTCAACAGGCTATACACAGATGAAGTGCAATGTGCTCAGCAGACATGAGTTTCTCTTGTCTATTTGAACACACAGGAGAGGGACTGTATTTGAAGTAGAAAATGACATTGTGGTGAAGACTACAGCAAAACAAATTTAGGTTGTGGTCTATAGCTGTGACCACACCGGCTTGAAAAATGTCACCATTGTACCAAGTCTCTATAGAAAACAATAAAGAGTGACAATTTCAACTTTCTATGACATAATTTCTATTATATATCTGCCGTCTATATATCTGTCATCTCTCACTCCTGCCTGTGCCTTCTGCAGTCAAATATCAGTTTGGTTACCGTTTAAATATGAGACAACTACTGAGTAAAAGCCAGCTGTAATAACTCACTGAGCTACATTGCATTCATTATTTCCAAAAATGAACAGCGTGCATAGATTTGCTCAGATGAAAATTGATTTAAGTGTCTGTCTGTGAAAACAAATGACAGGGCTGTTCAGAAAGCGTGAAACGCTTTGTACATGCTGCCTGTTTTGTTTGAAAAAACTAGAGTAACTGACGGAGCTGCTGTGACACCTGTCTCTTCAACTCACCTTTAGTGAAAAAGGTATGTTACGTGTTCATGTTGTCGCACACTTTTTTAATTGCATTGTTTTGCTTTTGTTGGACGATTCCTAACTTCAGTGGGTCATCGTTGTGTCCGTCTATTGTCAAATCGCGCAAGCTTTTCATAACGCTATGGGCTGCAGTATCGTATCCAACCCAGCACAATAAATCTGTAGAGAGATGATGTGCAGAGGGTATTAAGTTTTACCCAAATACTAATCTAACAACACATCCGTCTGACATGCTGGAGGTATTTCAGGTATAACAAGTCAAGTCGCCAAGTTCCATTTCCTGGAGAGTGGTCACGGCGATTTTTCACATATGACAAAAATCATCAGTCATGTGCAGCTACCTTTAAATAACTGTATACCACCAAGTTTCACCTGTCAAGTGCTTACTTGCTACAACAGAAATGTCATAAAAATAATACAAGTGCTTGCATGTAAATATTATATCAGCAGAAGAAGAACGGCATGTGACAAGGAAAACAATAGTCAGATGAGGGCCACAGGTTCCAGTTTCACAAAACACGTGTAACAGGATAAAACGTCCACTTCCTTCCCTATAGCCACGCTTTTTATTCTATTGTGAAACTTCCTATGACAGATAAAGCCTCTTTGACATTGTGTTCTTACACCTTATACATAAACTCAAAGTTAACTTTACCCAGAAAGGACTTCCCTAAAACACCCACTAGATAGTAGGTGTAACGTCAGGCTAACGTCAACAGCAAAGAGCAGGCTGTCAGGGTAATTAAGCTAAAGTGCTCACTGGTGTAGCCAGCGGGCCAGCAGGGAACAAAAGTTGGTTACGTACCGGTAAAAGTGAAATTCAGCTCGGAAGAATTCATTGACTTGCTCTATCAGCCTTATCCGCTTTGTGCGAAGTTCTCTGTTTACAAGTGTCAACTGGTGAGAGTGCAGGAATTTGACTGAGCACTGACGGAGCAAACCTGGAGGGAGGGACTTCTAAAAGTCATCACCGGTAGCCATAGAAACGCTAACAAGGAAGTCTACACGCAGCAAACCAGAATTTATTTTTCTCTCTTTCTTTCTTTCTTTGTTCCCTTTTGGTCAGACAAGAACATGACATGACAAAAAGAAGTGGTTTGTTCATAAATTTAAATATATTAATCACAGAACTAAAAAAAGAATTGGCCTTGTGGAGTTCTATGTGTGAGGCTACTATTGAAAGCCTTTTATGATCTTTATCTCTGTCAATAACATATGAGATAATAACTAAAACTAATTTCAACACAGCCTACAGCATAGTGATTGAGTTTTTCCAGTATAAGACAACAGAGTGTGGTCATGTGGATAGAGCAGGTTGTTGTTCTGTGGTGGACAGTGAGGAACAGGGTTTGCCTGCAATGAAATCATATGCATATACATACAGGCCGTACTCTGTAGTGTACAATACTGTACATTAATATTACATAATGTTCACTGGCATGTAGGAATTAAATAGGAATATTATTTTGATAGTTTGAATATGCAGATGCATCAAACATAGAAACAGTGGTAAATGCCATGTGCTTTTATAAGCACTAAACTCTTCTTCCAACAAACAACAACAAACCCGAAAAACAGTCCTTTCTTAACAACTTTTGGAAAGATGTGAAGGAAAATTCACAAGGTCTTAGGAAAAGACGATGGCAGTGCTAAGAGAATCCAATTGCACTCTACTAGGCTTTTTTATTAAACCAACTTTATAATGCCGGGAAGATAAGTACAGTGACACTCAATGCTGTAGGCTTTCAATTCAAGTAAGTTTTCCTGTACAGTACAGAATCATACCTCCTAAAAAAGGATGTTTTCCGTTTTCATTTAACCATCAATTAACCACAGGAGGTAACAATTTTACTACGATATTACTACTTTTCTAAATACCACTGGGTTCCAGTCACAAATTATCTAGAAGAGGGAAGTGACCATTAGAGTTTTCAAAAATGCTGACCTAATTTATTCATCATGAATGTAAATGTTTGCCTCACATTTTTGACTTCATGTCATGTACCATTGCAGAAGCCTGTAGGTTCTACCACATGGACAGATTCATTTTTGCAGAATAAGTGGTGTGGTTTAAACTGCATACATTGATAACAATAATATTACTGTTTATACTTTCTCTTCAAATGCTGTTTAGCACTGAAGCACACATGAGAGTTCCATCAGTCATCAAGAATAAGGAGTTAAAACAATTTTCAGTTTGAGTTTCTCTGTATTAATTGTTACCAGTTTATCAAAACTACAAACACTAATCAGTAAGGAAAAGGCTCAAATACTTGAAGACATTTAAACACAAACTGTTGACAATTACTTGTTGTGCAGTTGTAATACCAATGAGCCTCTGATGAGGGCAGTATAGGACCTCCTAAGGATTCATTGAAACTAAACGAAAAGTGTTTCAATACTAGTTTTCCATCATAAAACAGGAAACCTATGTTTAATCAGCTGCTTTATAGAAGTTATTATTGTACTTATTGACCTTTCAACATACTGTAGCAGATTTTACGCTCTCCATCTGGCCAGATATAGTCTAATAAATGGTTCAGATGAGCTTGGACTCTGTTTTATAACAAGTGGGGCTAATTTACAGGGGGAACAGTCTTGTACTGTACCATAAAAATGTGCCTGCTCCATTGCACAGCAGCCCAGCAGGTGTAAAAACACTCTCCCCTGCCACGACTGTCACACTGTCCCATTTCACAGACTGAAACTACATGGATGTTCCTCATGTGTGGTGGTGATGAGGGCCCTTGAGCTTCAACTGTCTCCTCTTCAAGTTGTTTTTGAAAGGCTGATTTGCAGCAAGCACATGCATGCAAAGCAATGCTCCAGCTGAGATTTCAGAGCCAGATGTGTTTACACTGGAGCACACTGAGTAATGAACATTTGAACAGCACTCGTTTTGTGCATGAGTGGGAGCAGACAACAGCAAGGACGTGTGATAGATTTTATTTGGTTTTAAAGTCTGTATTTTAATTCTCTGTATAAAATGCAAAAATCTACTATTAAAAATTGAGTATTATCTGCTTTAAAAATCTATATTGATTTCCTCAGGTTGTTACAGTTCTTTGAACACTATCATCCATGAAGCTCAGAGGGGAGATAGAAAACTACAGCCAGGCTCTGCAGACGAGTAAAGATCCACTACTACTGGACCTCTGGGAGCCATTTCCACCAGTGGAGAGAAGAACCAGAGCAGAATGGCGAGAAAGAGAAGAGAGTGTGTGCAGCCAGTGTCACCACACTGCTCTGGTTTAAGGTCTCGGAAGGACTGACATCACACTTGGAGAGCTTCATTCTGCTCTGCATCTCAGGGTATGGGGGGGGTGTGTGGTTGGGGGCTTGGAGTCATCTGTGCCACTGCTTTAGTGGTCTTCCAGTGCCTCTGGGATCACGCTATGTGGGTATGATCAGAGATATGCCAGTGGCTGGGGATGTGGCTATGCATGTGGACAATTCTTCCATTCAAAGCCATGGCCTTTACTGTATCATTGTGTATCTTTGTGGCTACGGTTTCGGGTTTTGCTCGTCTACAGTCATGCCCTTTTGTGCTTTTAGTCTCGTAACGATTGAAGGTTTTTGTGCCAGGGAAAACTGAAGAACTCATTCACATATTTGTGCCGCAGCAGAAAGACTGTAAAAGTTTATGAGGAGCTCTTGATCTTTTGTCATTGCATCTCCTCAGTCTGGGTAAACAATTGAAAACTCACATGTAGGACAGACCTACTTTGAAGAGTTATCATCACCTAGAAGGCCTCCAAATTTAGACCATTTCTGACATCTATGATACAGTGTTTGCTCTTATTTTCACCTCGAGGATCCCCAATGGCACTCAGACTTCATTTACTTCAGCCCCTTTGCATAAGGTTCACTGGCTATTGTTCTGTGGCAGCCTCAAGATAACTTTAACCTAGTTGTTTTCAAGTTCAATGCAAAAAAACAAAAAAATGTTGCATATAACATTATTTGTGTATGTGCACAAGAAATGATGGGTTTTATAATGTATCACTCACAACTGACAACTCCCTTGGGGTTTCACTTCTTACTACAACCTCTAGATGGCACTCTAAAGTAGGTTAATGTGGTGAAAGAATACAGCTCATCACCTGTGGACTTAATTTGCAGCCAAACCACTCACACTAATGACCTCTGGATATGGAGATCGAGTATGTCATGGTTAATTTATCGCTGCTGAGTAGTAAAGATGATTTTATGAATGGATCATCTAAGTTCTTCCATTCTATTATCGGCACATTTCTGCAAGAGAAGAGGATTTCCAATGTGCCGTTCATTCTTGGTATGTTGTGTGAAAAAGGGGATTATTTTTGGAGAGAAATGCAGGTGCTTCATACTGTAAATTGGGTGTGAGAGTGTCTGGGAGCTATAGTTAAATTGCTTTTGCAGCAAAATACCACAATTGCCTTACTTCTGTCACAAAACACCTCCATCCTTCATGTTCTCCCTCTGAAGTCTGCTATTTCTCAGTATTTTTACATTACATCGATGAAAGATCTGACCAATGTGACTTATTTTTCCAAGGATGTGGTGATGGTTGGGCGCGCACTCATGTGGCAACCTGGCCCCTGACTGGGGCCAAGTTGGAAGCACTGTAGTGTGCATGCAAAGCAAGCATGCTGCTGCTATTGCTTCTTATCACACAAAGTCTTATTGTGCAAGACAAGCTATTACACGCTCCATTTACAGGTTGGCTGCTGATGCACTGAGGGCCAGAATATTTAGCCTGATGTGTGACATAGTGGAAAGCTTCCAAAGCTGCCATAGTTGCGTCATCGATCCACCCCATTCAGCCTCTGTGGATTCCATTATGATAAACATACAACCCCCAAATGATTAGTGAAGCTCTTATGGTGACCAGTGTTGTTACTGTACATTTGCATCAGGGATTTCCATTCACTCTTGCAACAGGATTTATGCCATTAGACATGATTGCATGTAAGTACCACTTGCTACAGGCCTCACCCCAGGGGAATATGAGAAAAGTGTGTTTCCCATTGTTTCATTAGTTTCTTCACATGTTCACACTGACTTTTCCATTATCTCAATGCACTTGTGTACTTCGACAGACTCCCTTATCATCTTTCGGTTTGTCTTAAGATTCTATCACCTAATGGTATTACACTGGTGGAGTGAATCAGTAAATAAATACAAACGTTACCATATATATGATGTTGAATCATGCTCATTTTGGCAAATGTTTGTTTGCCTTCTTTCCGAGAGATAGATGAGACTAATAACACACTGTAGCCTGCTAGCTCCAGCTTCGTATTTAGCATACAGACATGACTTGTACCAATCTCCTCATCTAACTCTTGGAAAGGAAGTGAATAAGCATATTACCCAACATATTGAACTATTCTAACTATTAAACTCATAATCTTTTCACTTTCTGTCCCTGAACCAATGTCCTTAACCAACAAAGCTGATTCCAGCCTGATGAACTATAATAGGAAGGAGCAAACTGACTTTTAGACCTTCAATAAAATACATAAAAGAACACTTGAGCCTTGCAGAATAATTTTCCCTGTGGTGTTTGAAACACATGCTTTACTTTCAGCCACTTCCATAACCTGGGCAAGTGAAAACATTATCTTTTTATCTTTTATTTGGCCCAGACTTTCACAAGTCCTATTTTACAACCCACAGGAAGAAAAAGGCCAATTTTCTGGCCTACAGAGCTTTAAGATAAATGCTGCTCTCTAAAAAATGAATTGCAGGTGTTATTTCAATCATGCCATAGCTTTTTTAATATCTGAAATTTGTCTCAAAGTGAACTAAGCTAAGATGATTTTGCTGTTCAACCAAAGAAAGGACTAGAATAACACTGCATCACTATGTGTCATTTAGTAAAGTAAAGGTTGTAGTTCACACTCTTGACTAAGAATATACCCACCCTGATAGAAGAGAGAGAGCTGGATTTGGTGTTATTAGTTATGCTTTTGCTGAGCACATCTACTTTTAGATTTGCAATTCACACGGCAGTTTGACAGAGCTTCTCATTTTCTCAGTGTGACAGGATAAAATACATTTTTGAGAGTTCTAGAATTGTAAATGCAGAAATGCAAAAAGGGTTGATCGTATAGTTTTTTAAATCACTTGTCAACTTGGTCTCACTTCATGGTATCATTTATCCAGTCTTCACTGTCTCCTACAGTATAGTGAAAATGTAGAAAAGGGACTTTTCTTAGCTTTTTTTCCCCGTCTAGACAACATTTGACCAGATCCAGAGCAGCGAGAACTGGTCTCAGCTACAGAGTTATACAAGTTATACATGTAAAGCAACTTTACATGTACATGTCTCACCAGTTTACATGTACATCACCAGTCACCAGCTCTGAATCCAACAGAACACTTTCGGGATGTGGTAGAACATGAATGTGCAGCTGAGAAATGTGCAGAAATAATGCGATGCAGTCATGTTAACACAATATATAGCTAATTAACAATATAAATCAGCTATACACTCAAAAAAACTGCTGGGTTAAAAAAAAACCTAAACTCCGCCACTAGGTAAGTATGGGGCAGAACAAACATGGGTTGGCTTGACAGAAATGCTGGGTTTTACCCAGAATGCTGTTGTTCATTTGACCCAACCTGGTGAGTGAAATTAACTCTGTTGCTGGGTTACATATTACCCATATACCGGGTTATTTCCTGTCTCATTGGCTTGATATTTTTATATTCAATAATAATACTAAGAATAAGAAGAAGAACAGTATATTATATACCAGCTATTACATGTGTATTTAATGACATTTTACAATTTTTCTACCAAAATGACATTATGCAGGAACACAAATATACATAATATACAATACAGTGCATGCTATGGAAACTCACAAGTTAAGAGGCACTGATTGGTGTAATTGATGTCAAAGATCATGAAACAAACTTCTACAGCCACCAGCAAAGACCTGAAATAATGGTGATTTCATTTCATCCCCAAGGCACAAAATGTGCAGGAACGGTTGGCTGGTCTTTGCATTTTGTATATATTCAACCATGTAGACCCCATCTGTTAAATACACATCAGTCACTTAGTGTTGCAATACAACCGACCTTAAGTTAACAAGTTTATTTTGTGGAAGGGTTAGAGTTATTGCATTGATTGCAAACATTGTATAACTATTTCAAAATATGGCCAAATACAAATATGTGAAAGGCAAAACTAAACTAAATGTAAAGGTTATTTTGAAATAGTAGTTTCGATAGTTTTTCAATGTTACTTTAATGTGGATATTGTGATTAACATTTAAACACACACAGCCACACAGCTTGTTTGCACACACCAGATCTTACAGGCATAGTGATTAGGAAACACATTACATTATTTGGATGATTACACAGGACATGAAGGGCCACACCAATTGAGCCATCAGTAACTTCAGTCATGCCCCTACATTTAAGAGTATTGGGCAGCGCTGCCATAAAAATCAGCACTACTGAACTCTAGTAATCTCTGGAGGGTTATCTGTGAAGGTAATTTAGGGCCATAATGTTTGAAAGCAAAAAAGAACAAACTGTGAATGTTCAACAAAAGTCATAAATGAGGGAGGGAAAATTAAACTGTAAATGAAACCGAGAACAAGAACACTGAACTGAGAATTAAAAAATTGTAACATGAAAGAAAGAAGTGTTACATAATCAAAACAGGACAATTGATTTCAATTGTTGTCTCCTTTAGATTTAGATTTCATTTTTCACTTACAGTTTTCTTTTGCTTGCTTTTTGTTAGGGTTGTGATTTCTCATTTGCATTTTTTTGTCCATTTCACCATTTGGTTTTCTCCTTTACAGGTTTGGTTTTACATTTACATTTGATTTTTTATCATTTATGGCTTTTGCTTTCAAACATTCTAGCCCTAAATTACCTTCAAAGTAATCAGGCATATCAAGCAGTACACACAACCACCCTTACTGAAGTAGAAAAAGTAAAAGCAAAACTTACAGACTGCATATCAATAAATGACCTCCAGGACTCCTCAGTGGTGGGTCTGAAGACTTTATCTCCTCTCCTGTACAGTAGATGGATAGGGGTAACAGAGTTGGCAGGACACTTCTCTCTCTCACCTTTAGCAAATAAACAGTCTGAGCATAACACAGAGTGTTGCATTAACATTTAAATAGTATGCTATAAATGACAATTGATATTTCTGAAGCACTATTTCGGATTTCGTCTGTTGACTTTGGTACCCATAAGTGTTGATAATGTAGCCTAATATAATGCCACAAAGTCACAAACCGCACTAAAGTTATGTCGATTAGCTAATGTTGTTATATGTTGTTATGTGTTATAAACTCACCGATAGGCACCAGGATTTCCCCTCTGAAATGTTTCTCCTCTGTGTCGCTGATGTGAAAATACAAAAGAGGAGATGGAAAAACAGAAAAAGATTAGAAGCAAAATAGCAGCTAATGCTGACACTCTATTCTTTTTCCAAGAACTAGTAGCTAAAGTTAGCCTTGTAATTTTTACAGGTGAGGAGGAGCAGAAGCCATCTTTGTAATTGTAAGGTCTAAAAGTCAGAGGCTTATGCCAGCCTAATGTACAAAGGTTAGCTAATACTAACCTTGAAATGTCCAAAAGTAGCAGTTAATGCTAGTCTTATAATGTCCTAACTTTAAGAGAGTAGCTAATGCTAGCCTTGTAATGTCCAAACTTTAGAACTTTGGCAGCTAATGCTAGCACTGTTAATAGCACTGTGTAATGTATCTTAATGCTAGTCCTTGTCCAAGAGCTAGTAGCTAAAGCTAGCCATGTAATATTCAGAGGTTATGGGGAGCTGAATCTGTCTGTGTAATTGTAAGGTCTAAAAGTCAGAAGCTTATGCTAGCCTGGTCTGCAAATGTTAGTTAATGCTAGCTTTGAAATGTCCAAAAGAAGCAGGTAAGGCTAGCATTATATGTCCAAACTTTAAGATAGCATCTAATGCTAGCCTTATAATGTTTGATTTATGTTAGTGACACTGTACTGCTGAGCTTCATGCTAGTCTTGTTTTGTATAAGTTAGCAGCTAATGCTACTGACATGTTTTCATTTTATCTTAGCATTAAGATCAAATCAAACAGTGCTGATGTTACTGGTATTGTTTAATGAAGCTTAATACCAGCCTTGTAATATCCAAAGGGTTAGATTATAGCCTTTAAATATTCAGAGGTTAGGTTATCTTTGTAATTGTCATAGCCAAAGGTTTGCAACTAATGCCACTTACACTATATTTCTGTGTGTGTTTTGTGTGTGTGTGTGTACAGCAACTGTGATTACCATTTTGATCTTTAGCACTGCAAAAACTTAGTATGACAGCTTTGTTATGGTTAGCATTGTGTTTTGTTACAGCTACCATCACTATTTTTTGCTTAAATAGACACAGTTCTACTGTACTGGTTTAATCTGAGCACTTCAAGCCTCCACACTCACCATGGACTCCATTAGACCAAAGGGGTGTGGCAGCAAAACACTTCCCTGTTTTATGCTCTTGCTGATGTCATCAATGATATCAAGGGTTATACTATGACTGTGGGGGTGGTCACAAGTTTAATATACTTTGTTAATAAGTATTTTTCTGATTTCGAGCGATTATATAGTATGTTTATAAAATTAAAATTTAAGAATTCTTTGTTCTGTTGATGTTTACAAATAAAAGTAACTTTTTGTCAATAAGACTTTTTAATTGAGATAGACTTAGACCCCTGAATGAAGTTTGGTTCTGCCAGGCCAATTGTTTAGTACAAAAAGGGACTATATAAGCAGTTGTTCTTTCTCAAGCACACATTATCTGCTCTGACTATGTTTCAGTTCTTAGCAGCCTGAGATCCTTCAATTCTAGCGGCCAAGATATCCTGTTTGAAGTGTTACAAGGTATGTCAATTAAATTCATGTTGGTTCCAGCACATGTAGGTCTGAGGGGAAATGAGGAGGTGGACAGGCTAGAGAAACAAGTATTACATAAAGACACCACAGATTTGCAAATCGCATTAAGTAAAGCAGAAGTCAAAGCAATAATTTGAAATAAAGCAACAGAGGAATGGCAAGGGAAGTGGAATACAGAAACAAGGGATTATGGATGATTTCTTGGAGGCACTGTTATGTAGAAACCTGTTTAAGTGTGCAGTAGTTAAGAGCTGACCTCTCTTTTAGCTGACACAATTAAATGCAGAAAATGTAACTTCCTTTGTGAAATGCACACCTTCCACCTTATGCAACATTTTGGTAGGTGTGAACGTTAGCTGAAAGAACTAAGGCAAACTTCTCAGTGTTTTGCACCTCTTACTGTTGTGAAAGTGTGTTAGACAATTTCTGTAAAGCCTTAACACTGTGTAAACCCACTTTCACTTTTGTGAAACCTTCATTCTATGATGTCCAACATGTTTCCCGCTATTTTCCCCCCATCTTTGGTCCATTGCCCAGTTACATATGGAAAGGTGATGGTTTTGAGCCAGAGAGGAAGATGACATCAGAGGTTTTCCTTTGTAAAATGGAAATCTGACAGGTCCCCCTACAGTAGTCCATTAATTCTGGTGACTGATAAAATAAAACAGACAGAAGGTGGATGAAATGAAACGAGACATGCTTTGGCAGAATTGGCTGGCAATGCACCACAATTTATAACCTAATCTGAATACAATGTAGTCATAAAGCAATTAAACACCTTCTTACAACACTTACACTGAATTTATGTATATCTGGTAATAAAACTGAATTGTGTTTCTTGCACAATTTTAACACCCACTTATATTTTATCAACCTAAGTGTGACCTTTGACCTCTTTGAATAGCCGGCCTCCCCAGGGCCTCCTAACCTTTTCGAACCAGCGTGTATCAGTATTATACAGAGCAATATGCAAGGTGAAGCATATGTAAAAATGATATTCCAGGTCCACCAAATTCTTTATAGGCCTGACCATAAATACATGACTGATTTATGAAGCTGATAGGCAGCCAGATGAAAAAATCTAGTTCTGTTTCTTAGTTCATGCAGGTTGTAATGCCTAAGTCTCATTCCGCTATTGTCTGACTTTAATGTAGTAAATATACTTTTCAAACCAGCTTGGTAGGGCATATCTCTCTAGAATTTGATCAGGTCTTGAGTGTGACAGGATCAAAATCACATTGCAAGATAAACAATATGTTACAAGAAACACTTTAAGAGGTGAATAAGATGAAGTAAAGCACATGCCAATATAGCATGTAGACTGCACTGCACATCTTGAAATGGTTGTGAAGTTCCACTATAGTCAGCAGTATGTCAGAAGTATCTGTGCGCAACAGCACACGTCATTTGGTCAACAAACATCCCTCTTTGTAAAATAGGGTGTGGTGTGGTACAATGTTAAAAATCTGTCATTTATCAGGGAAATAATATACAAAAGAAAGCATAAAGGCCAAATTCTTTGGATTTTCCCGGAAAATGTGTGTTGTCCTTTATGTAGAAATCAATCAACTGGCTGTAATAGGGAACCGAGGAAGTCAGGGAAGGTCTCATTTTTTAAGTTACAATCTGTTGACACATTGGCACTAAAAAAGCGATTAATAGGTCTACATGTAAATTGCTTCACATTCTTACGATGATGATAATATGTCGGTGTTGTGTACACAGCTTGTTTCTGCTGCCTTCAAGAGGACAAGAAAAGGTTTAACTTCATGTAAAATGAGAGTAACTATTCTTTTGCCTTTAGGGTACTCTGAAAGTCAATGTTTTCAACAGTAGATAAAGTATACATTTTGTTTTTGAGTTCAGCTGTGAAATCACAAGGAAAACAGTGCAAAGTTTTGAATTTTATGGTTTACCCTCTCTGGTTCCAGTTTGTTATAGGGATATAACACTATTGTGTACATAGCATTATAGATCTTGTTTCTTTTCTGGAACAGTACGTTTCTCTTGTGGCTGAAGCCAACTGTGGTTTCCAAACATTAAAATTAGTTTGCTCACCTTATACATGTTTTCCAGTGTTTTATATTCCTTACTAGAAGTTTTTTCAAACATTAAATAAGATGAAGTGGGGAGTAGGGAGATCATTCATTGATCATTCACTAAATTGATTCCCACATTTCACATACTACAGAGCTACTTGCACATACATGGAAGTGCATGTTTTCTTACTTTTGATAATACTAGAAACCTATATTTTTCAGTTGGAATGCTCACTTACAAATATAATATTATATCATATACATTTCTGAAGGTGAATTTCACTTAATTCTGTTCTATTTATTCACTCTTGACTGTTTTTTCATATGTCATAGTAGCACAAAAATACCACATTTATTTTCTCCTGTGAGGAATGCCAGAATGTAACTGGCTTCAAAGCGCTCTCAATAAGTTTAATATCACCCTGCAGCTCTGTAGAATATGAGTGTGGTGAGAACTATATCTTCCTCAAGGGATCAGGGGGCTTCAGTTTAGAGCTACAGCTCCTTTTCCACAGCCAGACTCCTACTGATACTTTCCATCCTGGCTCTCCGTCAGCACTTCTGCCAAAATGCAATCTTTTTCACATAGTGAGAATCTGTAAACCAGAGAGCACAGCACACATAGCTCAGCAGCCTCAGAGACTTCCAGCTGTCCGCAGGGGGGTTAGAACAGCTTCTAAAGGTGGATGATTGGTTTTCAGGTGAGTTATTAGGTGCATAGGTTTTGTATTATAGTCACACCTGATCTGAAGACTACCAGACTCAATGTCATTATTAAATCTTGAACAGTTTATCATGTAGTCAGGAATTTATCTCCAGACATGGTGTCAGATTAGGTATGTAATGGAAGAGACAGGGAGGGAGAGACTGGACCTCCCACTGATAATCACTGTGCTGAATGGGCACTGCCTTCTCACTGGGTGGCACATCTTGTAAATGCCTACTCAGACCAGAAGGCAAATACCACAGCAGCACCAGCCACGTGCTGGGTCAGACTGAAGGGCAGGCCAGAGAAGAAAAGGTTTCATAACCTCACCCAAGGCCGAGCACAGCAGCTGATGTACAGCAGGTTGTTATTATAACCATTCTGTGGAAGAAGTGAATACTTTTTTTCTGGATGCTTGATGACTTTAATTGGTGTGTCAGATGTGATTTAACACAAACGAAACAATATAATATAGTAAATGTTGGTTGAAAGTTGATGAAACAAGCTCTTCCAAATTTTAATTCATGGATATAACTAGAGCTGAATTTTGTTGACATTTTCACTTAAGTCCCATTCCTCCACATTCCTGTACATCACAGCAAGCCATTCTATGAAGTCAGTCTGTTTTCCAGGGAGCTCTTTTACACTAGAACCATTCTGTTATTTATGCAAATCCTGATTTAGGACAGCCTCCTTTGGTCCAGCTGAGAACCTAAAAGATAATTTAAAACAATTGAATTTATTAACTTTTGGCATAAGATGATAACGGTAAAAGTCTACCCCATAAGTCAAAGAGGTTCTCTGGATGATCGCAGCAGTATTGGTATGTACAGTATTTTATAGATGAGAAAGCATTGCTATTAATCCTGGTTGCTTTTTTGTGTTGCTATTGCAAGCCTGAGGTCTTGTTCCTGTCCCCGTTGAATCTTGACTGAGCCAGTCTCCTCAGAATGTTGCCACGAAGCTTTAGGGTTGGCAGATGGTGGTGTATACTTTGAGCCTACTAATCAGATTAAAGTGGGTCACTGATTTGGATTGGGATCAGAATCATTATTCAAAAAAACTACATTAAAGTTATGGGAATCCAGAACTTCTTACTTGTCATCTCCACTGTTGGGCAAGTTAGTCATGTAATCAGTTACTCATATTACTAATTCTAAAGTGATAAGTATTAAGTAAGGGTGGTTCTTAGCATTACAATCATCCTTTACAATCATGGGAATAATTCTTACTACCCCTTACTGACAACATTAATAATTTCTTTGGTTTTGTTAGTCATCTCCACATCACATCTTCTGTATCTAAGATGTGTAGAAACAGAAAACAAGACATTTTTCGAGACATTGGCAAAACAAGCAGCATGCTAACCATCAACAGCTAGCTGGACGTTGGCTTTGGTGACTGCACTCAGCTCTCCAGCAGTTCTGTTCACACGGTGAAGCTATGGGTTCACACAATTATAAAACTTAGCATAGCTTACCAGTGGCTAACGGTAGCACTCAACGTGTAATTAAGGCAATTTTGGAGTTACTGGAGTGGCATTTCTTATCTTTTCATGGAGGCTAACCTACGCCCCACTCCTCCAGCCACTACACCATGCCAACACTTCCTGCATAAAGTCTGTCCACTGAATGAAGAGAAACCAAACCAATCATCCATCCAACTACTGGTAAGATAGCAAACAAGCTGACATCCATATTGTTAGTGGGTAACTGTGATGCAATTACTACACCTTTTAAATTATAATCCCTTATACCTCTCATTACTAAAAAAAAAAAAATGATAGAAAATAGATACATGTAATGCATTAGAAGTATAAGTAAAGTATAATATCCTTTAAATCCTTATCTTTTACAGCTGGCCATCTAACTAGAGACACACATCATCAGGAATTTTTTGTGGAGGTGTTGAATAGTTGATGTTGGCTTCAGATGCCTGTGGTTGGAAGGACAAAGTATTCTGGGAATAAAAATGTCTACATTTATGCCATGAAAGAGTCTTATCCAAGCACTGCTGCAGCAAGGGATTTGGTGATTCCATGAGTGGCTTGTTTACTTCAGTAAAAGCAGTTTTCAAAACATACCACTTACATGGTTTGACCTTTCAGCCTCTGGGGTCTGTGCTGCCTGAGTCTATTATATCCAAAACAAAAAGGAATACATTGTGAACGATATAGTTCTTGGTCAACATTCTACAATAAAGTCTGAGCCCCACAAAAGCCGAATGTTTGATGTGTTTTACGCCTGTCAGAGTGTGAAGTCAAATGGGAGCTGTCACGACTCTGTATCTGAAACCCAAGCCACTTAGCTGCAATTCCAGTCTGCCCTGAAATAAATCTAAGTATAGTGCCTTTCTCGAGCCCACATCCTGTTGCAGATGTTCCTATGAATAGATTGCGTGTGAAGTACCCTGGTACTTGTTATGGATTATTTGAATAAATTGCCATGTAGATGTCCGCATGAATTTACTGAGCTGCAAGTTCTACATGCATTTCTGCTCGCTTCTTAGAGTGACGCTCACGGGAGTGTCAATTGGTTACGGTGTGAGTCATGAATGTGAATTAATTTGTTCTACAGGGAAGCACTAGACAAAGAGGTGTTCTGTGCACAATTATTCAGCTATTCTCAAAACAATAACAAAGCACCAAAGACCATGATGTAATACCAAAACAAATGCACCTACTTTACAATTTATGAGCCTCTCAGAGACTTTTTCAACGGATAAGTATAGAGGTTGCTTTGTCCTCACCTTAGAGAGTGTAATGGGAAGATAATCTGATGTTATGAAGCTGCCAATAGAAAAAAAACATACATAGGTATTATATTGTTTATTCTTGGATGTAGTGTAAAGGATGTGCAGACAATGTGCGTATGCTTCAGTGTAGCTTCTTAATTTTGTAATCTCTGGACTCAGAACAGTGGCTGCCCACCATCAGTTATTACCAACAAACCAGTTTAAAGCCTTAGCCTATTCATTTGACATCGCTTCAGTTTGCAGGATGAATGATCTTTATATCTGTGTGCCAGTCCTTGTTTCTCTGGCGAGAGTGTTCAGAAAATGTAAGACTACATTAAATGAATTAAGTTGATATATAACTGTATAACAGAAATCACCTGTTGCTAATTTGTCCTTCATGATTTTCCATGCTAAGGTTTCACTCTCTGAAACCTGCTACATTCCTTTCCTCATGCTTTCACACAGGTCCACAATATCAAATGACATATTCTAAGCATACTGTGCATCTGACCTTGAAATAAAACAATTGAAATGAATGTAATGGATGTCTGCGGGAGAGAAATATGTCCAGCTATACAGAGTACATAAACACAACACCCTTCCAAGTAATCACCTAAAATGAAGTCATTTTTTAATCCATGATGGATGACTTGTTCTTGACTTCAGTTTCTGCTCCTTAAGTTTTGTTAATGGCAGAGCTGTGCTGGCCCCTCTCAGCGTATTAATCATTTCTGAGTGTTGCTAGTACAGGGAACACTTTGGAACCAGCTTTAAACAAGCTCTGGTTCTGGCAGAGGAAGTGCAAACTCTGTGAGGAAATAAACTGCTAGGAATGATAATCTGATGGTGGTGGAGGAGTGTGTTTTGGCTTCGGTCAGCAGGAATCTTGTGTTTCATTGGAATCTGGCAGTGCCAAAGAAAAATCAAGGAATCCAAAATGATTCCTTCCCAGTCAATCCAGATATGCAGATGTCTCTTGATTTAATGGGAAGTTGGTGAACTTGTTATACGTTGCCATTAGTCCACATCTACTATCTACTCTGGTCTATTTCATTTTATTTTATAAAGTGATTATTATTGTCTAACTGACATGGCCTTTTTTGTTTCAGTTAGCATAAGGGCCCATAAACACCTACAGACAATTGGAAAATAAACCTAGCATGGCTGGATGTTGAGATATAAAACAGAGATTTTCTTATTCCTGCTTCCTGAAACCTTTATTCATGCTGAGACAGACATTTTCCACAACGCAGCACTGATTACGATCAATCATCCTTCCCTCGAGGTACATCTTTGCGAAGCCGATCCAAGAAATACTAATAGTTTATTGTATTTATTGTCCTTATGGGATATGATAATTCCACTGATTTCAAGTGTATCTTCCTTTAAAAAGGCAGATTTGTTCGTCATTTGCCCTTTTATGTCATGACGCTCACCTCTCAAAACATTACAAATAAAGAAACATGTGAGTTTGATTATTACTACACCTTTAACTACCATTTCATCATTTTTATTCAATGTTTCAACAGCAATTGTGACGCTAAATGAACTGGAAAATAGATTTTTGTTTCCTGCTTTGGCAGATAAACACAGTATGTGCTGTCTCACTGACTTTTGAAAGCTGATATACATTAAAATATGTTATTGAGAATTTAGAGAAAGTGGGGGCATTTCTACATCAAGTGTACTGTACACAGATGCCTACTGCCAATGGCCCAGGGGCCTTGGGCACATGCAAATTAAAAGTCGTTTTTTCTACTATTCCTAATTCCTCAATGGGTCAAAATAAATTAGTAATTAAATCTAATTATTACCCTTTTTAAGCAATTCTTCTATTAATTACTTCATGACTACTACTTCAGCATCAGTACTTGGCCATTGGACTTAATGCCATCTGTCTTTAACAGATGATTACCTCATTCTACTCACCTCAATCATACACTGAACACTGGTAAAATAAATGAATTAAGGAGGCATTCGAAAACAAATGCTCTTTTGTTGCCGACGGCGGAGAGCACAGCAGGTCATTTTGATTTTCTTCCATCCCGCCATATGTTTCCGTTTTTATTGTTTTGGTTTTGAAAAGCAAAGACCGCTGTCAGAAAAAAGATAAGAGCCATCAAGCTGAGCAAGAAACCATGAATCAAATCTTTTCTTTTCCAACGTATGATGAACTATTGAACGAATCTGCACACCACATGGTCGATAAATTCTCCTGGACTGTACCTGGAAGAAAAAGACTCAGCTGTATTCTGCATGCAATCCCTGTTTTTCTGTTTGGATGGAGCGGGGTCAGGTCGATGAGTAACACTAATATCATACAGCACAAACAACAAGAAAGACATTCTTGAATGCTTGCGTAATTGCTGAAATTCTCCTTTGATTCTGCTGTACACAAATTAGGGTTTGGTGATTTGTTCCAGCCTCCCTGTTGTTTTACAGGGATGTCCTCTGGATAGCTTTTTCTAAGATGTGATGAGTAGCGCACTGTCCTCAAAGAACAATAACAACAATAACCCCCTGAGGATGCTGCCTTGTTAAGACCGCCAGTTTTCAATTTGATTTGACATCACAATAAATAAAAGTACGAATATCTGCCATTATAGTCTGTTCATCTCACAGGCAAGTCCTGAGATGTTGCCAGACTGAAAACATCCATCATCATGGATATCATGGTACATGGGAAAGCATGTACAGTGTTTGACAGACTTTAAATGGCTTAAGAATGATCATATTTTTTGGTTTGCATGCTGAAGATGTAACGTATATATGAAAGCCAGACATCAATCATACAGGAAGAACACTCGTGTTCTGTTAGCAGAGATGCTTACAGCGACACTAGCTCAAAATTACAGAGGTGATATTGATTTTTCTCTTTCCATGCCAGCCATCTTTACAGGCCTTAACTTTGGTTTGAATGAGCTATGAATAAAAGGAAAAGTTCTAAAAACTGCTCAAATAGACGTATTAACTCATATTTTTAAAAATGCATTGTAAATCATTTCAAACCAAACTGGGATATTGTGTTGCAGCTATCATGCATGAGTTGATCATTAAAAGAAAAGTCTTGGGGCCTTTAAGATGTCAGTCACTGAAAACAAAACCTCTGTCAGTTTGAAGTCAATGAGTTTCAGATGGTAAGACTAAGACGATGTGGCTTTTCATAGAGTCCCCAGAGACGGGAATGTTTTGGCCATGAAGCTTATGCGGGCTCACTACACACATGACAAGCAGTTGTTGTCTCACTCGAAGCTGTCGTTACCATCTGAGGAGATCATTTTAAGTCTGAATGTACTCTGTTATGACAGATTGTAAACGTGTCAGACGTCTAATGACCCGTAATCCCAGAGTTTGTTCATTAGAAATTCATATACACAAATCCATTAGCAGGGAAGGAATAAACAGAACAGTGACAATATCTGCTAGGACATATCAATTTAATTTGAATATGTTTGAATTGTAATCTGTGTTTTTTGTTCTTCAGAATGTAGGAATAAGAAAACATAACTTTGCTTAGTACATCCAGATGATTTGTCATTGTCGCTCTGACATAATATGACCATCACTTTAGACATTTTGACAGGTGTTTTCAATACACTGTCTGATAAACCAACATCCATGAGGATGTATGTCTCCTCACATGAACTGAATACTTGGTCGGTTCATGCAACCAGTGAAGTCAGATCAAAGAAACGAGAAGCACATCTTATTATTTAAAGCATAAAATACAGTTACATCTTTGTTTCATGTTTTTATGGTGGATTTATTATGCTCTGACCACAAAGTCTGAAGATGCATCTTTTTCATTTTCTGATAAACAGCAAGGAGGGAGTGAATCATTATCAAAAGAAAGGGGGGGGTATGGGTTATCTTAAAGTTTCTGTTATCTGTCATGTGCTCAACACTCAAAACCAAACACCCACGGAATAATAGATCACATTCGAACAGTTTCTTTATGTTTTATGCCCAAAGTTTATGATAAGAGGACCGTTACGTGTAAACACTAAGATAAATGATGAGAGTGGCTGATATGCCGTAACATCTGGGTGTGTTGTAAAACTTGGCTCATGAGAAGCTCATCTGCTGAACTCTCGGACAAACGCACAGGGTGAGGAGGTAAACGAGGTCTGGGTATTTGCTTTTCAAATAATTCTTAATGAATACTGTGTTCTAGCATTTTTCTTTTCGCTTTTTCAGTCTGCTCTTCACAAAAACATATGGATACTTTCCTGGACACTCCACACAGAATCGTCCAGTGTGTGTGTGTGTGTGTGTGTGTGTGTTCTTCTGTGCCTTCAGCCAAGCTTTAAAGCAAAAAGCTAACCATTGTTTACACATCCACTCTCACAGAGGAGCCGTATAGGAAAATGTAAAAGAGGAAAAACACATAGAAACAATATAAACCCCCGAGGCTATTACTTTGCAAATGTTTAGTGTGAAATTACACTCTCTTAAACACAGGAAATTGCACCATTTGAGCTCAATTAAATATATACACAGTTCTACTTGTGATGTATTGCACATACAGCTAATGAGTGAGGTGGCTACTGATTATGAGTCATTGCTTTTTTTTTTTTCTGCGTTTGTAACCGTCTGAGCTCTGATCTGTCTGTCAGACACTGAGCATCCCTCCTCCAACATATTTTTATTATTAAAGAAAATTCTATATGGCTGACTGCACAAAGTATTAGCTACAGTGGGCATGTGGTGGATATGTAATATTTGTTTTTCAGATTTTGTAGCATTCATGCAATGAGATTAAGAGTGAAATACTTAACAAATACTGTTACCTAACTGATTGGTCATTAGTGCAAAGTTTGCAATTTTAGTTAGTGTATATTGTGTTACTACTCCTCTTATCTGGAGGACTGATGTTAAAATAAGTTTAGCAAAGATATCCAGATAATTTAGCAAGACCCCAGAAATCAATTTACATGATTTAGTTTGGTGTTACTTAGATGTCGACCAATCTGAAAGTGAACGCAGGTTCCTACATTTTGGTTTCAATCTCAGTGGCGTTGTTGCGTTTCATTCACTTTTGGATCAGTATCAAAAAGCAGTATCAAATATTTTGAGACAAAGCTGTCAAAAATGCCATCATGCTTCAAAACACAAAAAGCTGATACTATAGTGAGGTGTTTACTGATGTCCTTTGCTATCTTGTTCTATGGGCTTTCTCCACTACCTTCTCTAACTTTTTTCTTTTGTTAAAACAAATCTTCTACATATTTTGCTGTGCAACCTGCAGATATTGCAAATACATTAAATTTTGCTTGGCTCATTCAAATTCAACCAGACCTGACAATCAAATGTGTACGACAGTTAAGTTATCCGTGCATTTGCCTGGATTGTACCTTTTAACCCTGCAAAATTAACGTGTCTTACAGATTCTGTAACTGATGTAGCACTGCAGCATCGCAGACCAAAACAAACACTTCATATTCCACAACTGCGGCCCCCGCTCAGTCAGTCACCCTTCCCCTGCCTCCACCTTCTCAGTCAGCAATGTGTTAGAAAGCTCACTGAACACAAAACACACAAAGAAACACAACTGAATAAAGTTACCCTGTGTACACGAGAGCCAACAAAATACAATCCAACCACAACCAGTCAGCCAACGTTAACATTTCCGTGATATGCTTTGCAGCAAAGCCAGCTAGTAATAGTTAGCAAACATTATTATGCCTACTGCAACTGGTCACAAATGACATGTAGCATCATAGCCATGTAGCCTTAAAGTTACCTACGCATTGAGAAGAAGAGCCAGTTCTGAGTCAAGCTGGAGCGTTTAAGCAGCTAGTAGCGTTCTCCATCTCGGTAAGAGCCTGATGGCTCCACGGTTGGACTGGAAAAGATATTCAGCCTTGGATTTATCTGCCGCAACCAGCCGCACTAAGGGAAAACTTTATGGGTGTTTTTGAAGGGTCCGCCAGCTGACCAGAATTTGAGGTGGTAGTCCCCATGGCCAGTCCGCCTGTGCTCTGTTCTTTTCTCTTTCTTTGTTGGAATCCCTTTTAAAAGAAAACGTGGTTTCTTCAGTGGAGGAAATCCTGAGAGGTACTCTCACCTGAAGGCTGTGTACTGCACTGTGCCATCTCACCTGTGGGCGGCCCCTGCATGTTAATAAATGTGGGGAAGACCAAGAAGGACTCATGCATGAGCATGCATGAGTACATGCACTAACACGCACGCGCTATCAGTCCTGCAACCCAAATGAACAACAAAGAAACTCAGGTCACTATGGTAACAACAAATACAGAGGCAGTGTGACCTCTCTTCTCATGACACCATTACTCCAGCCATTCTAAGAAGCAGTACATTTGGATTATCTTATTGTTTGAAAATGTAATTTCTTCTACAGTTATTCCTATAGTCTACTCCATTTAGTCGCCTCTCTTTTGCCAGCCATATTGTATGGTGATTTAGTCACATTTATTGTCTAATGACTTCAGTTTTGTCACGTCAACATTTTGTCTTTGTCACACAGTTTTTGTTAACAAAATTAACTCAGTCTGTTTTAATCTTGGCACGTGTAAAGCTCCACATTGTTTTAAGTAGCCCAGAGAGCTGCTGCAGGGAGCTGGTTGCAAGGGCACCTTGAGCTGTATGGATCTTCTTGACATAATATTTAATTTTAACCAGAAAGCAGATCAAATAGTAAAAGTGTCAGGGATTTTATGACCTTCTCATGGACACCATTATTATCTTTTGACATCTTCTTATCTCATGTTCATGTTTACCAGTTTTACTAGTTTAATGCCCTAACACATGCAGAGCACATGTAGAAATCACAAACACAGCGTGTCTGCAGGCTCAGTTTCCAGCAACTGCATCCTGAAAGCCTGCTGAAATTAGATCAATGGAAAGCCTGTGAGAAAGAACCTTCTTTGTGTGTGTGTGTGTGTGTGTGTGTGTGTGTGTGTGTGTGTGTGTGTGTGTGTGTGTGTTCGCCATGTGTGTTTATGTGTGTCATGCATTTGAGTAATCTGTCCTGTTTGTATAATTCCACACACATTTTGCGATGTACACAAACCTGAGGCAAAAATGTATCTTGCTGACAACCCCAGTATTAATTTGGTATGCCGGCCTTATTTTGGGTTTCATCTTCAAAACAAAACACAGGCTAAACTCATTTTAGCAAAGCTTCATTCAAGCTGTCTTATGAGCTGCATCCATTGCGAGTGACTCTAAAGCTAGTGATCCTTTATTTTTTTATAATCTAAACATTCTTTTCCATAGATGTACTTTTTGTGCCCTTGAATCGTCCTGATGAAGGCTATGCAAGTAAAGTTTCTTCACTGAAATCTGCGCAGATTATGAGAGTCATCCCAGTATCTACAGTGTCTGTGAGATATTGCACAGGTTTTGTGGCCATTCAAGACCTTACCAATCATCATCAAGTATGAATGAGTACAACAGTGCAGCAGACTAGTTGGTGTTTATGTGGAAATAATCTACTGTATACAGACAATGTTTACTAAAGCAGCACTTAAACATAATGTCGGGTTTACGTGAAAAATCTTTTGGCTCTGGATAAAAAATAACTGTTTAAAAATCATATAAACTGGTACTTTTGGTAATCTTTATCCTCCTGTTTGTATCTTCTCCACTGCAAATACTTTGAAGATGAGTTTACCACAGCCTAAATTATGGCAATTTACAGCAATTTAATCTCTTTATATTTTTATACGTTGGCATAACCTCCTCCGTATGCACTCTGAAATGAGCCCTTTTTCAAGTCAGAGGAGAGGAAAAGCACAAAACAGAGACAGAAGTGAGTGCGACTGTCATTCTCATACTCAAATGTTGTTGTCCACCCAACTCATCTGAGAAAATGCTTTTCTTTAAGATGACACAGTCCCTGAGAGGACATTTCACTTCAATCAGATGACAATTTACGTCTTGTCGAACAGTGATATGTCACTTTAAGCCAATCTGTTCCACAGGATGGTCATGGTGTCATTGAAAGTCTGAGGCAGGAAGCATCAGCAGGCGGGATCCACTATCCATGGATTCACGGCACTCTGTTGCTGTGCGAGTCCTCACTGATCCTGCTGACAGGGGTGCTTGTGTTGGAAAAGCCACCATGGCCTCTGGTTGTTCCTGTAACCCCACACCCGGTGTATCCTGGTTGAGGAGTATATGGAGAGCTCTGTGTGTGTGTGTGTGTGTGTGTGTGTGTGTGTGTGTGTGTGTGTGTGTGTGTGGGGCACCGCGGGGGTGTACTATAATCCAGTTGTCAAACGAGAGAAGGATGAATGGTGGACGAAATATAGGAGGTCCTTGAAACTTTTTTCGCTATTGAAACGGTCGTTGTGGGAGGCTATCACACTACAGATTGTTAATTAAACTGACATACTGGTCTTTTGCATGACATAAACAGACGCAGTTGTTAAAGGAGGAATCCTTCTCTCCGTTGTGGAGGATAAGTTCTAATTAGAGCTGGGGACAAATTGTCTGTGCATCCAAGAAAATCAAATCAGGAACACGCGAGCTCCATATTGCAGATGATTTTGTGTAATTTAGCTTGTTTTGTTCTGGAGCTTGTGGGGCTCCAGCAGTACTCTACCAGATGTTATTCTTTGATTCCTTGAAGTGATTATTAAAACATACTTTTCCACCAGGGTTTGGTAGATGCTGTCAAAAATGTGTCTAATGAAACTGGGGATCTGGGATGTGTTATTATTTATGTCATGAGGTTTATGTTTCCCGCAGAGAGAACACCATTATCTGCACCAACAGTTCTGCGGTATTGTAGCCCAAGGACAGAAACAGCTACTTGATTTTCATTTATGCATTTTAGAGTTATTTAATTTAGCTAATTAACATCAAACCTGTTTAAATCAGATTAATTTCAGTTGAGCAGATGGGACAAATTCATCACCAGAATTAATTCTTTATCTTTGCCCATGTGCATTTCGATTCTTTATTTCCAAAGTCGCTTATAAACTTTGTCACTGGTGAAAAAACTCAATGAGAAGTTGTTAGGATTTTATACTTGTTTCACCTTTCAGTTACCACTGGTTTTCACTTATCAGGTGAAATATCTCAACTTCTGCTGGATGGATTATCATCATGAAAGTCTTTCAATTTCAATTTATGAAATGATCGATGATTGATGACTTAACATTTCCATCAGCCCAAGGCGTACTTTGTGTTTAGTGCTAATTAGCAAATGTTAGCATGTGAACACGCTAGCTAGATCAGCATGTTAGCATTGACATTGTGAGTGTAGCCATTCCAAGTGAAAGCAGGTATAAACTGTAGCTACTATAGCTCCTACAAAATATTAGCTGAATAAATTGTACTAGTGTTAACATAGCGGCGGTGCATTTGCATCCTTTCTGTCCGTCATTCATTCCACTGAGTGGGAGATATCATTTGTGTCAGAAATTCTCAATATCTCCGACTCCAAAGTTTGAGGCTGACATGAACACTGTTTTTTTTCCCCACTCGGCTGCTCGTAATGACAGTTTAAACAATACGACGTGAACATGTCATATAGCATTTATAGTTTCTCATTAATGTACGGTACATTCAGACCAGACTGCATTTTTGCAAAGACCTGAGATCATCAGGTCAAATGTTTCTCAGTATGTATCTGACCATCCTTCACTTTTACAGCTGAAGGTCTCATGGATTTCATTGTGTGGAATTTCCTGTAATGTAGTATAGATGGCTTGGCTGCAACAAACCATCTCCACAGCTGAAACGTTCATTGGTATTTTTTTTTTTTTTGTGTGTGTGTGTAACAAGTGATATTTAGGTTAAATCATGATCCATCAATTGATGTTTCGACCTCTTATAACCCAATAAGACTAAATATTTATATTGGAGAGATATATTGATTGTTCTTGGCTATGACACCTCAGCTATACAGTGCAACTATCTGCCAGTTTTCTGCATGAATAATACAGTCGATTGCTTTTCTTGACTACAGCCCAAATCACAGGAGAACAGCAGACATCACTCGCAACCTATTATAGTTCAAAGCTTGCTGCTTTGGAAGCCACTAGATCAGACACTGGTTCTTACACAAAAGAAATTTTGTTTTGTCACATAACTGCTTCATAAAGTCTCACACCTGGGGCTTTAGTGAGTCCGAACCTGCTGAGAGAAAAGCTGAAGCTCCTCTTGCGTATCCATGAGGATCATGCATTATCTCATGTTCTCTAAGAAAGACAGTACTATTGATGTGTGGGAGTATGAGTGGGGAGTTACAGAATTGATTCAATGCCATAGAGAGGTGATGGCCCCCATCTGGCCTCTGGTTCAAGATCCCTCCTCAGTCTGCTGTGTTGTTTGCATATGAAATAATCCCCTTACTCAGCGCTGTGGTCTTAACAAAGCTATGAACCATAGCTTGCTTTGATTGAAAATATATAGATATGTTGCCTTCATCCCTTTGAGGTTTGAATCTTGTGCGAATGGGTTCATCACAAATAACAGCAACAGAGCGGTTATTGATTTTCACAGGTTCCCTCTGGACAGATGCTACAATGCAAGGGATCACTACTGTAGATGTATCTGTCTGTAGCAGCAATATAAAGCCTGGCAGAGAGGAACTTCTTTGCACAGTGCAGCAAACTTGTTGTGTCCTGTGAGCACAATAATGGTACATACACATATCCTGCCTCCAGCAGCTGTCTAATTTGAGCAGTACATTTCCCCCCTCACTGTTTTTTTCCATGCAGTTGTGTCAGATACAAGACACCGCAAATGCCACCCTGTCTGAATTGTTCTGATGAGAGACAGCAATTGAAAATGCTCTGTACACTTACACGTTCTGGAAGAAGTGTAAGAATTTACAAAGAAGGCTGTGTAGCTTCTTGCAATACTAAAAATCCAGCTCAAGCTATAGCACTTCAGTAGACAATAAATGGTTTAAATCCTCAACAGTTAAACTTAATCTGTAAATGTTCACTATATTCAAGTGCACAGATAAAGAATGGATGGACAGGACAAGAGAAACATCACAAACTACATAAATCATGAAATGTAGAGCTATAATATCAAGAGACATATCCTGCATACGACAAGAAAATGTAGACATGAAACAGTGGTATTGTAGTAAGGCTTGAAATGGCGTCAGTGTTGACTGCTGACTGCCTATACTGGGTGTATTTTACTCCTGTAAATACAAATACATTAAGTTAATCCATATATCTTTCCATCACTTAGCTTGTTGCTCGTTTGACACTCTGCACAACTGACGCAGACTAGATTGAGACAGTTTGGAAAATTTAGTTAAACCCAGCTGATTTCTAAACTGGTTTGGAGGTCTGGGTCTTTGATTTTGCCAAAACTGCCTGGCGCCAGCTGGGATTGCACATCCACCCAAACACATAAACACACACAAACGCAAACGCCGACACAATAGAGAGGTAATACATCTGTCGGTGTAACATTTACAGTAATTACAGAACCCACGGTAAAGGCTTCATTACTGCTGAGAGGACATTCATCTGTGTGTGTCCTTTAAATGTCACTGAGCGTGTTCAGTCTGTGAGGTACAACCTCGTACCTGAACTGCTGAATCCTTGTGGTTCCCTTTCACAGGCACATCAGATAGGACAGCTCACTTCAGGAGGTATCATTGAGCTGTCAGTGTATGTTATTAGCATTTCATTTACATTAATTTGCATCACTGTTTAGTCAGGGCCTCATTAATCAATAGCTGCTGTACATACACAAAAGAGAAAAGGTGCACCTGTCACATCTGTCAAATGAGCTATCGTGTGCTTTTTTTTTTTTTTTTTTAAATGCAAAACATCAACATGCTGTCATTGCATAACTTGAAACTATGGAAACTATGAAAACTGCTTTCAGTGAAAGCAAAAACCCCTGTTTTAGTTTCCTTTATAATTTTCACTCCATTTATTTAATCTCTATGAAAACAGTTTGGTTAGCGTGTGTTGTTTTTAATAACAAATAAATTAACTTGACTTAACTTTGGACTCCAATCTTAGATATGTGAAAAAGGCCAGGAGAAAGTGAATACTGAATGTTATGTCCATCAGTGAGCTCTGCAACAACAACACAAGAAACATCATGAATCAGCTTTTTCAGTGCCAGCTCCGGCATCTCCACGTTCATTTGTTTCAGTCTGGGCACCTTCTGATGTTCATCTGAGAACACAGCTCTGCTTTCGCTAAAGCCCCCATGCCTTGGATGGTTGTTTTATTTATGTGACAGTTCAGAGGCTTTATTTTGAGCAACCGTCTAACATTCCTGCATGTGTTGTGTTTTGGTGCGCCGCCAGGACCTGCACCTGTTTGCGTTTTTGAAAATATGAAACATTGAACTGCGGATTGTCAAAGTGAAATGTAGCTCGCTAGCGGGAGACTTTGAAACCGAGGTAAACTAATACCTGCCTGACACACACACACAAAGCTATGAGTTACTTAAACCTAATAGCCAACGCTGAGCTGAGCTTACTGAGTCGAAACTCCTCTTTAAAACAGAGAAACGCGATGCTGAGCTTTCCACTCCTAAGTCATCTCACTGTTTACCGAATGACGCCTCCTCTCTGTAGTGCCTGTGCATTGTGTTTTGCAAATGCAGAAATTCAATGTGAGCGAAACAGATGAGCCTGTGTTTGTACAATGAGACGAGCCGGAGTGATATCATGCGTTTGTACACGGGACATGTGCGAGTGAGTGAGGTCAATGCCTGTAAGAGGGATTTGAGTGTGTGAAGTGGGAGTGTGAAGATGGGCTCCAGATGGTTGGATGGTGGAGATTTATAGATGAACAGTGGCTTTGTAATGTGAACGTGTGGGATGGGAGAGAGAGCTGTGACCTCAGTGCTGCAGCTTCCACACTGCGACGAGTCTGTCTCCATATAACAGGTTTGCTTTGCCTGGGACTTTTTCCTTTTGATTTGCTCTTCTCTGGGACACCGGCAGCTGGAAAAGAAACACTTCTGGCATTGATTATGATTCCGTTGAGAAATAAATCCTTCATATTCTATAGCAGCTCTGTAGTTTTTGGGTGTGAATTTTACTGTGTCACTATGGTGCACTTCTTCTCTGCAGTCCCCCCCCCCCCAAAATAGTACACCTGTATTTAGTCTCATTTTCCTTCTCCCTGCCCATGCTGTCCTGCAGGAGATGCTGTTTTTCTAGCTTCCACAATATCTCTGCTCCTGGCCTGTGGATAAACCAATGCTCCTTATCGTCAAAGGATTTAGCCAGGGGCTAATTGGTTTCTCACAGGCCTGAGTCCACACTTTCTGGGATGCTGCATATGGGTGGAGTGTGTTCAGCCAGCCTGCCACTTCTAAAGAAGAGCAGCTGCATGAAGAGAGAGAGAGAAAAAAAAAAAGAAGCCTTGATGAGATTAAGCACTTCAAGATGTTTGCATGTTGGTTTAAAGCCGAGAGAGAGAGAGAGAGAGAGAGAGAGAGAGAGAGAGAGAGAGAGAGAGGGCCACTCGAGGCATTGCATTGTCACATCCTGTTGTTTGTAATGGTGTGCGCTCTCCCTCTCTCTCTGATCTGCAACACATGCACATATACAATGGCAACACTGTCCTTGTGTGTCTGGCAGCAGTAAACAAACCCCATCAGCACCTTCAGATGCAGGAGTAAAAGAAAATGTATTGGAGTATGGGAAGATATGACCTTGACAACTTTTGCTGGAACCAAAAAGAAAAAAAAAAAAAACTCTTTATGGGAAGTGGAAAGTGAAGAACGTGTTGCACAAATAGAGTGGAAAATGAGTCCCGTTGGCTGCCAGAGGTCTTCTTCAACATCTTAAACACATTAGTTACCTGCTCCAAAGGCATAAAAAGTTTCCGTGTCACATTATTACATGGCAGGGCTTTCACCTTCATTCATGATTTCAAAGCAGCAAGTTATAGTCCAAAATAAATGTGGTTGGGTTAGTTAATTTTAGGCATGCAAAGCACTGACACAGCCTAAGGCAGGGCCTAGTGTACTTATTTCTGAGCTACCAAAGATTTCTAAAATAGCATTTCACCATACAAAAGTTCATTCCCGCTCTTCTTGCCAGTAAAAATGGAGAAAACAGCTAGCAAGATTTATTTGTGCTTGAGTCTCTTGGTGTTATTGCATGAAGCGAAGGACGATGACCCGTGTTTACGGCATGAGGCTCACACACTCACGAGACAACCACTTCTAACAGTGAGCAGGGGCTGTGGTAAAAACACACCTGCTGTACATGTAGCCCTCCCAATGGACGGTTACACTACATGGCCAAAAGTCCAAAAGTGCATGGACAATTGAAGTTGTGTTTCCTGCGTCTCCAACCTCCAGAGCTCTGGACTCTTCAGTGTTTATTGCAATTGGACTACAATATTTCTAGTCCACCAAGTGAAAACTTTGCAACAGCACATCTGCACCTTCTCCTCAATTAAATATCAATATGAGTCATAGTATAATTGCAACGTATCACACTGTTAATATGCATTGTATTGCTTACACCACCTTTCCTTTCTCCCCCATTTCACTCAAATCAACTCAACCGCTCGAGGCGGGCGGCCGTCCGCCCTCAGTCCGGTTCGGTCGGAGGTTTCATCCGCTTACAGGTTTTTCTTTTCCTGTGCTTGGTCACAGTGGGAACTGTTGGGTTTCTCTATCATATTGTCAGGTCTTGACCTTGTAAAAATGCCTTGAGATAATGTATATTATAATTTGGTGCTTTGGATACTTTCTTTCACAAAAACATCTGCACAATTCACTTATATAATCAAAGGAATGGTAATGTACTGTATATCATGTATGTTATCTCTCCAATTCTTCATTTTTTCCTTTTTTTTTTTTTTGTAGTGAAAGGCCCAAACTGTTAAACCTTATATATTTGGGTATAAGTTAAACAAAGTATTCATTGTTTTGCAATGTATGTTTTACTCTTCTTACCCTAATGAAATCAATTTGTTAACTTGAACCTTGTGTAACCTAAAAGAAATGATTGCAGCAAGGACAGAAAATTGCTTAGATGAGTTGTTGCATAACTATCAATGAAAAATTCAAGGCTGATCCACCCACTTATCATCATCATCATCATCATCATCATTAACCTAGTCTGGAAAAGTCTGGAAAGCCTGCCATTAGTGTTCATCGGGATGAATTAGTGACACTCCTTTAGAGCAAACTGGATCTTGCCAGTTTCGAATGGAGAGACATTTGTTCTCTTTATGAAGGACAGCTCATACTAAATGAGAACAAATAATTGTGTCTGGGTATTGTTCAGTGTAATCAGGCATGTCTGCTTCATGGACACTGGTTAATTGGTTTAGTTTGCATTTATGAAAATTATAACCTTTGCTTTTGACCCAAATCATCACAGCCTCTGGCTCTCTACTGCTGGAACGTGGCTGCTTGCCAAATCTTTTAGTTCAGACAACACATTTACTTTAATGCGATACCCCAGTGATCTAATAATGCACTTCTAAAAAACTGGGGACTCACAAGAGACAGATTTTTTAAAGTGTTCAAAATCAGAGCAGTGAGGCGGAGAATTTTAAAATTCATTTCTCAAACTTTTGAAAGCTCCCTTTAGGCCCACAGAAGACATGATACAACTATTTTTACAGGCTTGGTAGTACTTGGACAAACTGCGTTTTGTGTATAAAATCGGAGCGTGCCTTTAAAATAGCAGCAAATATATTGGGATGGACGTGCTGAAAAATGATGCAGTGTGTTTACAGCAACAGGTCGTTAATGCTCCGTGAGTCATTTACTGTGCATCTGTGAGTGTTTAGTGAGACACAATCATCATCACAGGACAGGCAATAAAAATGGATCCCTATAACTTAAATTCTGTGTTAAAGTCAACTGTCCCCTTTTTCCTCTGATCTTTAAATCTATTCGTTTACTATATTGTTACAGCTGTGTGTGTTGCTGCCAGATCTAAAGAGCAACGTGGGAATCCAGTTGTAAACGATGCTCTTCTGCTCTCTGAAGTGAATGTGTTGAGGAGCAAGTGCTTTGATAAAGCAGCGGAGGACAGATGAGACGGGGGATGTGCTGCACACTGCCTGAAGCTTGGAACTAGAGTAATGCTTTATTGATCAACTAACGTCATTTCTACCTGATGAGGATCTGTTGTAAGTTGTTCTTGCTGCGGGATATAGACTGCGTGTGGGATCTCTTCTTTTCTGACTCCTGTGAACACAGTAGCCTCGTGTCGCTAAGGTTGTAGATGTACAAGCAGAAAGACCTGAACTTACTGGACATACTGTACAATTTGAAAGGGTGAAGTGGGCCCTCCTGAGTAGCAGGGAAATTCCCTGTGGGAAAGTCCCCATGGTAACCGCAGCGGTTGATTCGCGTAAATGTCACATGATTGTAAATGTCATCTGGGTACACATTAACGTAACAGAATACAACATTTACAACAAAGTTGTAGGGTGGTGTGTGTATGTATAAATTGCACACAAAAATTAAAACATCAAATTGGAAAAAAAAAAGGAACTAAAGATGCCAAACCAGGTGACCTCAGTGCACAAAAAAGCAGAAATGTCTCATTGAATCACTTCCAGATGTCGACGACAGAAATAAGCTCAAACAAATACGGAGACCTGCACAACACAATCTCCTTCAAAATTGAACTGTTGCGGAAAAACGTGCAAACATTATCAAGCCACTGTTTATCGCCAGTCAAAATATTTTCCTCAACATCCTCCACATCTGTCCCCACCCATGTCTGCTGCGCCGGTGAAAAGATGTGCAGATTAAAGGGCCCATTAGAGGCTCAGTGACACTGGATCCTATATCACAGGGGAGCGTGGTGAAAATTGCAGTAATCCTAGTTGACGATATAAACAGTTTGAAAAGTCACGGTGCCCGAAGAGCAGCAAAAGGACAAAAGAGATCATTATGCGTATGGATGAATTTCACTCACGGTCCTTATTTGTGATATGAGGCTGCTGAGCTGCAGCGTCAGAGCGCTCTCTGTAATTTCATATGAGAGTTGGAACCATTTTTCTCCTCTTATTATCTCCCAGGCTTTGACAATGAACTAGTCTGTGTATTTGCTGTAGACTTTTAACTATGTTCTCTCTTTTAGTGCACGTCACTGATTCGGCCCTGATTAACAATAATGGATTACTGTGCTTATCACATCAGTATGCTGGACTACACCACAGCACTTTAATATCTGCCGTAGGGGCACTTATGAATCAGATTTTCATTTTTAAACAGCGGGTTTAAGATGGATTGCTTGCAAGCTTTGGGCAGTTGAAAATAATCAGGCCAATCAGTGGCAAACAATGTCAGCTACACCCCGTTCTTTTTCACTGAAAACTAGAAATTACGATGGTGGAAAATAGTCTGCTGTAACATTCAGTTAGAATGCCAAAATAGCAGTTAGAAAACATTCTTCTCTGGGGGAGGGAGGAAAAAACAAACAAACAACAAAACAAAATACATTCACTCATTTTTTTTAAACATGCCTATCACATTAAATCGTTTTACAGTCATGGGACTATGTACATTGGGCCTGGCAGACGCTCTTGTGTATATGCAACATTTAAATCCAATTTCATTACATTTGACGGAAAATATGTAGAAGGCTGCTTGTGGCATTGTGGTATTTTGAGTGCTCAGCCTTTGTTTAGTATCTGTCATCTCTTCGCCTCGGATTGCGTGAGCTGGCAAACACAACTGCAGCGAGAGCCCATGTGCTGTTATTCTCAGCTTGTTTAAGAAAATACACCGGGGACTCAGACTTGATCTGATTGTTTTACACCAAAGACGTCTTCTTAAATGAACGCAAAGGGGCCTGGTTATATGCATCAGGTTATGTCAAGACTGATCCTTTCGGACCTGATCTTTGAGTTTAACTCTCTCAAGTTGCAGAGGTCCCATCTTACCTCATTCTCCTGTTGTTCACGTACAGTGTGCTGCAGAGTAGCAGCCCAGCACAGCTGCGCTGAGATCTGCTCCACAATAAGAGCAGCTATCTCTATTTTTATGTCACTTCCATTTACTTGAAACTGTCACTGCCTGTCCTTTGATCTCTGTGCAAGAAATAGAAATGATATTAAAGTCTGTTATGTTTGAACAAACCCCTTGGTAGTGTGTGCGTTACAGCAGATAATCTACATTCATGCCAGCACAGAAGGGACAGAATCATGGCAGTAGATCCCAGAATTAGACATGACACATGAAACTTATTAAGTATTTAGTTGGAAAACTTTTGATTTTATTTTATAGATGTGCTTAATCCCACTTGTTTGTCTCCAGTGACATTCATCTCTGTTCTTTAATACATGTAATGATATTATTACTAGTGTAAACGCTGTTGGTTTTCTCTGATGTATAATAGCACATAATCCCCTAAACCACATTATATGGACAAATTATAGTTTAAGTGCAGCTCTGCTAGCCCTAAACAGAGGTTTTTGCATCTCCCCTCCGTATCAATCCTGGTGTGTGGCTCCACTTTAAAAACTAAAGCACCATGTGAATTTCTGGCTCTGATCACTGCTGGAGTTTGAGAGGGAAAGAAAGAAGCAGGAAGAACAAAGGAAAACGTTGGAGCCACTTGCCTTTCCTAGCATGCGTGTTGTCTCTCTTCACCACCGAAACTATTCCACTGCGTAGAAAGCGTGAGCGTGGCCCAACAATTTGTCAACTGTGCGTTGTCTCCCAAGGGAGAGCGGGCGAGTTAAGTTGGAGCGACAGGAGGAACAGGAGAGTGGGCGCAAAAGAGAAATTGAGACAGAGGAGGATGGAAGGAGAAATAGTGCGAGAAGTGTGTTGGCAAAGGGGAGAGAGGGGGGGAAGACATTTGTATGCAAGGTTTAGCTTTGGCACATTAGCATTCAGTGAGTAGTCACTCTCCACTGTGTTCACTCCACTATAAATCAAACAGCGTGTTTACAGCGTAGGAGTGCAGGGGTTATTGCTGATGCAAGGCACACCATGAGACCACTCTTGAGCGCTTCACATTTGATTTTGATTTTATGTGCAAAGCCTGCAGTCTAAGCTGGTTCTCTCTGCTAATGGCATTTAGAAGAACATCTTGATAAAATTGATCTGACTGATAATTGGCATCCAACAGACAATAAAAGCTCTTTTGCCAGGAATGTCCTCCCATAATTCATTCAGTTCAGTTAACTGATTTTCCCTCTCAGAGTTTCTGCGAGCAACCTCTTTCATGATACGGTCTCTCCGATTGCATCTATGGCTACTCTTCAGCTAGTTTAATAATTTAACAGGATCTTACTGTTCTTTACGCAAAGATTAGGCAAGGGTTTATGTATTGGTCCCAGTCTGTCCCACAGTCCCTCCAAGCCAATGCAGATTGAAGTGGAAAAATATGCACTCTGCCAGTCACATCACTGGTTTCATCAGTGTGAAACAGCTCAACAAACGAAGAGGTACCTGTTAAATAATGTTGTTTGGAACGCACAGAGCAGCACGATCTGATCACACTGTTCAACAGTTAGATAGTAGAATGACAACAGAAATAAATGATGAAAAAATAGTTTGGTTAAGTAGTTTGTTTATGCCGGCATCAATCCAACGCCTTTTCAGTCTATTCTCTCTCATGTTGTAAAATGCCCCATCATTATTCAGGCAGCATTTGCACCACAATTCATTTCAAGAATAAAACATGAAATGCTGGAAAAGAAAAAAGAAAAAAAAATTGCTAAGAAAGTTTGAAGTTTGAAAAGAGGATGAGGCTGAGGAATAATAAGATCCAGCAATCTGATGATTCGCACATGAAGAGACACAATACAAAATTATAGCTGCCTTTTCTTGATGTATGCAGAGGTGTGAGTGTGGTTATTCTGTAGCAGCCTGGTGACAATTACATGTGATTTCATGGAGGTGAACACAGTGGATGGTTGTGCATGATGGCACTGCAGCACCTCTCCAATCAGAGGCTGCAGATTTATCAATGTATGTGAAATGTTTGAGAAATGAACTGATAGAATAGCTATTTATACAGTATAAAGCAGTGTTGATTAGAGGGGCTATTATAAATTTTCTCTGACACCGAACGTGGTTTCTTGCTTGAAGCGGGTGATGATGATGATGATGATGATGATGATGATTATGACGATTGTTTGACAAGAGCTTTGGTCATCATTGTGTTTTAAAGACAAGAGGATATTATACGCCCTCTGAGCAGCGCCATGTATCGGAAAGTGACGAGACGCGCCGGGGCTAGCTGGTTAGCATGCTAACTTTAGTAGAAGAAAAGACGTGAAAGAGACAATAGTTAACATTGATGGAGACAGCTCTTGGTGAGCAAAGGAATGAACTCACATTTCTTATAGACTGGTAAACAGCTGTTAATGCTAATAGCTCCTTTAAAATCTTTGCTTACTTTATTGATATTACTCCATTATGTCTGTATTTAGTTTGCTCTTGTTGATAATGTGGCAGTGGAGTAAACAAACATCTTTTTTAAAAAAAACTTAAGTTTAATATTTTCATGCACGTTTTGGGAAGCAACAGCCTCTCGAAACCTCTTCGTCGCACAGTTGGATGGGGTGGGTGCTACTGGAGTGGCTATCTAAGTTTTCAGTTGCTATGGCAAATTCAACAGACAGTTATGTGTGTTTATTTTCATATGCTACACACCAAACTTGAGCAACTTTAGCATTCCTATGAAGTCATGTTTCGGGGCATCTGGGTGATCAGTTCTAGCATTCATTCTTCATTTTAGCTCTTGTTTTGGTCTCCACTAATGAAATTATCTGTCTCTTTAGCTGCTAAGAGCTCCACTATGTTCACCAACTAGTCGCTAAATGTTTCTGTCTGCCGATCGGTGCCGAGCAAGTAGTGCACAGTGGGTTTTTGGAGACTCTTCGATGCAAATAGCTGCCAGCTGTGGCCCAAAAACGATGAGCCGAGAACAGCAAGAGTGCATAAAAACAGTGAAGTTGAATGCCAGAAAACCAAAACAATGAGCTCAGAGATGCTATAAAACTCTGTAGAGCTGAGAGGAACTGCAGAGTCAGGTGATAATTCTCTGCGGTTCGTTCTGTTTATGAGCAACCCCTTTAACATTACACACATTACCTGTGGTACTCCAGCACAGGTGTTTTCACTTATTTTGTTTCTTGGGCCTCGTCTCAGGACTTTGTGACTTGTAGGGACTGCGCTTGATTGACAGCTGCCTCACTCTCCTGTTGCACCTCTTCAGGCAGGACAACTTAAACCTTTATAATTGTTATTGGTACATTATTATTGACTTCATGTAATTCCTGGTATAGCCTGGCTCACTGTCACACTGTCATGCCTTACTAACGCCTGTGCTTTTCCTACTTTCCTACAAGCGCCTGTTGGAAAAACTGGAAAGCTGTATGCATTGTGTCTTGGTGGTATTTTTTTTTTTTTTTTTAAGTGACAGGTCAAGGAGGTGTATTCATGAACATGTTTCCTTATTTCCTTCCTCTAGTTGTCTATGTGCAGAGTCTGCTGCTCTTTCAAACATCTGCCAAACTGCAGCACAGCCAGTAGACCAGTGACCGTATAATTCTGTCTGACTCTGTCTCAAGACATGACATCAAAAAATACACAACTCCTTAACATCAACAAGACTTTTATACATACTTAGCCCTCCTCTGGTGTGCACTTATACCAGAGGAGTCGAGGGCTGGGGGCAGAGGAGACCTGAGCTGACGTTTTAAGGATCCCTCAACTGGACTCTCCTCTTCAGTCTTCTGCTGAACACATTAACCCAGATCAGCTGCGCTTCTCATCAGAGGCACTCAGATGTTACACATCAAAAAAAGCGACTGGGATTGATGTATAAACACACGCCCCTTGTAAACAGACATACTGGCTTCTCGTGCGTCTGCAAAGCGTACAGACACACACACACACAAACGGTCTTTCTGGCACACATGCTGTACAGTATTTTAACCTTAACACTCTCTAACACACACACACACACACACACACACACACACACACAGACATACACACCTACAGCTCAGGTTGTGAGGACGGGCTGAGGGAGCTGTGTGTTCATTAAAATGGTTGTAAACATCCTCTCACTGAATGTATTTGTGGGGTTTAGGTGAGAGATGCGCTGGCTACAGTAAGTTTAAGCAGCCCGTTGGGTCTCATTAAAATGATCATTTACAGGGGGTTTATTGTACAGGTTGTTGCTACATATAAAACAGATTGCAGTTTGTACATTTATAGATAATGATACTTGAATTTATGTGTATAAATTTAAATATTTCTTTCTCACTTATGTTTTGAAAATCACTCTGTTTTATTTAACTTATTTATAGAGCAGGGCACAGTTTTATTGACTCTTTGTTAGAGTGGAGTTAGTCTCCAAATCCACTTCCAAGAATATCATCATGTCTGGCTGCTGAATATCTGAGGGATATTCTCAAGCAAAAACAAAGCCAACTGCAGGAGAAGGTCTTTTTTTTTTTGCTGTGTGGAAAGGCAGTCAGCGAAATGTCCTTGGTCCATAAAATGTCATTTCTGCAGCTTTTAAAGGCTAAACAAGGATCCAGCATGAATCCACACAGCTCTGGTGTACAGTGGGAACCTGCCAGTCGGGAAGGTTACTGAAGGTCAGGTACAACAGAAGTTTCAGCTATTGTCTCTGGAGTGGAGACGTTGATTCCTGTGTAGAAGAGACCCCGCTGCGGGTATTTTCATTATGCAGATGAGTGTGAGCGCCCCTGTCCCCGTGACCGTGCTGAAAAAGGACATAGGCGGCGTGTGGCTGGCGGGACACGTATGGCGCTGGCAGAGGGTGTGTGTGCCACCGCCACCACCGCCACCACAGAGATCTGATCACTTGCAGTTATCCCCTTTCCTTGGGCTGAGTTAACAGGGAAAAAATGGCATTCGGAGAAAGCCACAGCATTCCTCTGACAATGCCTATGTCTGTACAGCATAAACAGATGGGAGCTCTTGGCTACGCTGAGCCCCAGCTTAACTTTACTGTAGGATCTATTGTTTTTATTTATAGCAGGCTGCTGCTGTGCTGGCATTTTCATCCTGTGGAGAATTTGGTGCACCATCAAAAAGAATTGGAAGTTACTGAACACTCCATTGCTAATGATAACAAATATTAAAGTGGACATTTAATATAACAGGTTTCACACAAAGTGTTGAAATGCACCATGGAAACAGTTCATTTTTGTGGATAATTTGTTGGCTTTCTGTCCTTGTAGACAGTTTTTATTGTTCTCTCTCTCTGTCTGTGAGCCATAAATAATCACCTTCCTCCTTCTCGCTGTCTTATTAAACCTTAACCGTTTCTTCAGCTTCTTTTTTTTTTTTTTTTTTGAGTTTCGCAGTGAACGTGAATGGTTAACAGTGCAAATACATGATGAACTCATACTTACTAAGAAGGTGCAAATCAAAGGTATCATCATCCATGGCTTACCCAACCCCAGCTTGCTTTAATTTCACCTGGCAAATAACAAGAATCTGCCTCAGAACTTAGGACTTAAAAGAGAAGAAGAAACTGCATTCCCTTCCTCGCCGAAGATCAAGACTTTCCCGCTCTGCTTAGACTTGAGAGAGGAAGACAGCAGCGTGGCAGACGCTGCAGGGGGCACTAGGGTTCAAAGCAAGACGCAGAGTGTGCTGATGGACTCCTAAGATGGTGGTTACTTGAGAAAAAAAAAAGTATTGCAACTCTTTTTTTTTTTTTTAAGAGCCAAAGAACCTTGGGTTATGTACCACTGATTTGGGCAAGCTTATGCTAAAGATAATAGCAAAGCTTTTACAATACACTGGATTCTCCTCTCATTCCTCTCTTCTGCTCAGAATTTAATTGCTTTTTAAATTGGAAATGTTGTCCTCCACGCACCATCGCCCACTGAGATGTGGTGGAGGGAGGATGTATGTGTGAGTGCACGCAAGTAGTTATCTCCTTATATATATTTAGTAGGCCCAGGTTCAGTGTAATCTTCCTAACATCACACAGCCTTGGCAGCCAGACTCTCCCAAGACCTTTTCCTTAGATTGTCTCACTGCTCCATACAATCTCGTCCATCAAACTTCCCGCTCCTCCGTCTCCGTCACAGTTAATGGATCTGCCACACAGCTAAGTCCCTCATGAAAAAGAGAAGGACAAATTATATTAATGGAAATGCCACTGCGCCTTGTTTGACGGACACATAACTTCTCCCGCCTCCTCTCGCTCTGCCCGTCAGCATTCTCATTCACTCCGACTGCACCGTCAACTCTGAAGTGAAAAGTAATTTACTGACGGTAGTTTACCGCTGAGTAAGCAGCTTCAAGATGAATATTCAGAGTTGATATCTCACACTGATTCATCTCATGTTTTTTCCTGCTTGCTGGAGTCCTATTGGGCACAGGTTGAGAAGCAGAGCTCAGCCTGCACGAGGATGAGGAGGACAGTAGAGGGAAGAGTTAAGAATAATATTACAGGATAAAAAGTGGGAACTTCTGTTTTTACTTTGGCTCATCGCAGTACACCACCTGCATGCATTTTCTCCGTGTCATTCAAGTTATCATTCATTACATGCTGCCTGATATAAGTTTTCGTGTTTGATACTTAACGTCAGTCCCTCCCAAACACCCACAGATCAGATTAAGCCTCTTGGCTTCGTGCAAAGACATACTTAAGAGAGCCTGCGTTAAGCATCACTTTCTGTTTTACCACACTCACGTTTCTCCTTGGGTTTTTTTCCATGCAGAAGTGATTTGGCCCTCAGACGTGGGTCTGAACCTGTAATTATCCAACAGCCAGAGCAGTGTCCCTGTAATTCCTTCAAACCATCCAGGATCCAAAGACATTCAGGGAGGTCTTCCTCTGTCGCACACATCAGGCAGAAGCCCCCACATGTTTTCACTTTGGTTGGACACTTTACATATGTGAAGCTGAGAACTTATCATCATAATGTACAGTTAACAATTCAATTGACTGAATTTGATTCCCTTAATCTATGACTCCATCAGATTGGTTGTTTCTATAACACACAACAGAAGTCAAGTTGTATTGAACTGTGACTTTATGCTAAGTTCGTGCAAGGATCCAGACTGCCGCAGACTGGTGTCTCTGTTAATGTTGTGTTATTACACTTATTGCATTATTGGATTATTATTGCAAATGCATCAACGTGCACAGTAAGCAGCATTTCAGTGCTTTAGTCGGTCGAGCTGGAGTTAATGTCAGTAAAGTTTATATACTGTTGGCTGGCTTCATCTCCAACAGTGCATCATATTTTACTGACATGGAATGTAACTAAGTACATTTACTCAATTACTGTACTTAAGTACGGATGTGAGGTACTTGTATTATCAGTTTCATGACACTCAACTCCTGTACAGCTTAAAGAGAAATGTTGTACATTAACTCCTGTACATTTTTCTGACCAATACAGTTATTTGTTACTTAACATACAGAACATGTGATAAACTTATAGAATATGATGCATTATTATGTATTAAACAACTGGACCCTATAAAGATTAGCTGAAATATACTTATCTTGTATTATTTTGATTAGTGAATAATACTTTTATTAAAATGTAAGGATGTGCTTTTACTTGTCTTAAATTACAGTAAACTAAATTGGACAAGCAATAAGCAGATGCATCAATGATCTAAATAATCTTTAGTTACAACTCTTTATAAAATAGTTAAAAATTAGCTCCACCCCAACTAACTACAGCAGTAAAATGCTGCTGCTTAAATGCATTGGAATATTTCAATTATGTAATATATAATAATATTACAGGGGCCATTTCATGCATTGAGTACTTTTACTTTAGATGTTTTAAATACATGTTTCTAATATCTACTTTTACTTAAGTGACAGTGACATTTCCGATGGAGTATTTCTACTTTATCACTTTTACATTGTGGTATGGAGTAAAGGATCTGAATACTTCATCCATTACTTTTACTCACCACATGTTTTTTTAATCTGTAAAGTATTGTTTGGCATCCACCAATTATTTCCATGACTGATTATGTTGATTTTTGATTAAAATTCATGTATACAGTATATATATATATTTTCATTGATCAGTCCTTTGCTGAATAAAATGTTGGAAAAGCTGTATGATAACCAACAAAAAGAGAATCATTTGATCAAATGTTTGTCTAATTATCACATTATCACTTGTAGCACATGCATTTAACCCAGAGGGAAAACAGCACTGGCTCCTTCATGTTTTGATATTTCATCAGTGCTTGTGAACTGTAGACTAGAAGCAAAAACCTTGTGCCAGTTGCTCTGATCAGTCTAATTAATTCCTGAGATGTGTTACATCATAGTGTCCTGCTGCTGTCCTGTGAAAGGCTACATTGAAGTCTGGCCCGACAGATGGGGTCTGTCTATTGAAACAACCCTGAATCAATATGCAGTGGGCCAGGCTACTTGCTTTGTCTGTCGACCACTTTTACAATTATTCTTTTTTTCTCCCCCTCTCTTTGCTGTCGGTCTCTTACGTCTTGATATTGTGCAATATCCTCTATTGGAAGAGAGTCCAAGAACATTTTAACTGGTGGAAGAGTTTGATTATAAAATGCTGTATATTATTTTTGGAAATTAAAACATGTTGTTCATCCTGAAATTGATGATACAAGATCCAATCTAGGAAAGTCTAATAATAATCAGACACTGATGCTATTCATCATGAAAAAGAACACTTTCTTTTTTTTTTTGTTTTTTTACTCTATCACTGTTTTAAAGTAGTCATTTTGGAACAATGAGATAATCACTGGATAATTACTGGAAAAATATTGCATTTATGGACAATGCAATTAATTGCACAATAGAGACTGAAATAGGGACTGGTGTGATCTCCCCACAGACATCATGCACTGTGAGCCCTCTACTGGCGACTGTGCAGCTCGCTGTGCACTGCATTTTAAATCAATAGAAAGCAATTACTGGAATGACACTGTGAGCCTGTCAGGGGCCCGTGTGATGAACATGTCACCTTTTCTTCATGTCAGCCAAAGGAAAATATTTTCCTTTCATGATTTAATCAGACAACTAGTCTCTTGCATCAAAGCGGTCTATACTCTGACAGAATATTCACTGCACTGACAGAAGTCAACTCACAAAACTATGATTTCTACTAAAAGCAGACTATAAAATAATTTTGAATAAACTGTGAATTTTTTGCCTTTTTTTTTTTTTTTACAATGAGCAGAAGCCAAAGCACAGACACATGAAGTTTCTTATTTGGCTGCTGTTTTCTGCAGCTGTGATCATTTATGTTTAGTGTATTGAACCCAGACAAGTATATCAATAAAAGTTTTACCAAAATATTTCAGAACACAATGAATAATTTTACAGCAACGCTACAATATTTGATGTAGCCTTGAGGTTCTTTAATTATTTGTATTCCTAATTAAGGAACAGGAGATACACATTAGCCTAAACCATAATTTTTTCTATACTGTAGGCGTTGGATGAGGGATACGACACCACCGATTACAATAATATCCCATTCATTGTGGTGCTAAATCCTTAGGGAATGAAGCAATAGTGAAATGAAATAAAATATTCATGCTCGGGGAATTCATGGAGCCTACCTGAACGTCAGTCTGAGGACCACCTCGATATTATGGACTACTGTTAGTGGTAGTAAGTGAACCTTATGTAGTGTGATTTACCCCCCCCCCCCCCCCCCTCTCCACAGGAGGGGTAGTGCGCATGCGCTCAAGATATTCTAACCACATGCGTTTGGATCACAACTTCATCAAGTACCAAAAGACACCAAGAGTAGGAGCGGAAGTGTAGCAGGTTTTTTTCATAATAAGGCCTAACTACTCTTAAAAAGTTGATTTCTAGGAAAATGAATAAAATTTGTCTTAATATTGGCTGGATATATTCATTTTAAAAATTAAACTTACATTGTCTATTTTAAGGGAGAGTAGCTCTTTACAGGATAAGAAAAATGTCTAATATCAACATGCAGATGTTTATGGTTTGCTATTTTAAAACGGGCTGTAACGTGATTTATTTAGGCGTAAATGGTAAATTTATGTTCAGTCAAGAAATGAGAAAATGATGCAAAAATTTTAACCTTAAAAATTTGACTTTTAACGTTTAATATGAAATGAGAAGAAACCATTCCTTATTTTTTTTTTCATGGGCCTAATTTCTATGAAGTTTCACAGCAAGCTTTATTTTGAAAGTCTAACCGGACGTTGCGTATGTATTATTGCCGCCTTGACCGCGGTCTCAATCACGACGTTTCTCCAGCAGCGAGCGTCCGCTGAGCATCAGAGCGCTGATCCTCCTCTAGTGTCGGGAAGGCGTGCGGTGGGCGATGCTGTCACAGATTCACTAAACGCTGCTCGTGTTTCATTTTCAGAGCCCAACTCCCAGCAGGCTACACAGCTCTCCAGCCTCGCACCCAAACATGGGTTAGGAAGAAAGCGACCGATGGATTATCCACTTTGTGCACTTCAGCGAGGATGATGGAGGGGGAAGCGGACTTGTTTTCACAGAGACATCCTGACAAAGACGGGGACTGAGAGGGAGTAGAGATCGGGATTCGCAGCCTCGCTTTGCATCTCTCTCTCTCTCTCTTTTTTTATTTTATTTTTTTCAGTTTTCTTTATCATTATCAGTACTGTTATCATTTTCCCCGCGTGTGTGCGAGACAGAGAAATGTTTGCAGAATTGCTGTGCGGCGCCGTGGCTCTGGTCCTGTATGTCAACACTCTGGGCGCCGATTTCTGCTACGATGACAGGTACTTGGGTGAATGAATGACATCCAGCCCCGTGTTACTAACGTCACTGCCTCTGCTATATCTACTCACCTGTAATGTATCAGATCTGGACGACAGCGTAGGACTGATGACAGGCTTCATTCATTGTATTTCACTATTTCATTGCACCAGCAACACTGGCATTTAACTCATGTGAGCTGGATTTTTTTCATTAACACAACAAGCAGCCTGCCTTAAGGCAAGTATCAATAAATCAATAGAGTATGATGCTTTGAAAAGCTATCCAGTGATATTAATATTACTTTCTCCTGCAGACACTTGTGCTTTTACTAGTGTTCATCATACAGTATTTTCACATTTCCAGTGGTTCTAAGAATAAATCCCTGCAGCCTTCCTCTTGTTATATCACTGTAGTTTTCCATAGGAGGAAGAGTGATTCAGTAGTAGTGTGCTCGGATGCCTCAGTGCAAAGTGTTGCAGTCTCCAGAGGCTGGACTTTCTCTGAGTCCTGACTTGTTCTGTGGAAATAATTGATCTCTGGAGAAGAAGACATATAGCATGTCTCCTCACTCCACAGCCCCCAGCGTCCCTTTGCCAAACACGTCCAACTGTGTAGCCTGCTGAAAGTTTCAGCAAAGTATTCCATATTATTAATTTACTTTAAAATAGGCTGCAAGTCGCCGTCCTCCACTGGAACCTATCAGTGCAAGGGTTCAGCCGCTGTAATGCAGGGTAATGCATTACTCATAGTTGGCCTTTTGATATTTGAATGGCTGAATGGTTGTCAGTGCCTCAGGCTCATTTATGCACCATCCATGCCTCCATGTAGGTCAGAGGCATCATCATTTTCCTGCCATCATCTTCCTATATTTTATTTATTTTTATTTTTTACAGCTAATACATTATTATTTATTTGACTGTGAGTTAAAGATGTAAGTTTATAATCTTCAATGTAGTTCCAGCAGTTTGTGTATTTATGACAGGTGTGGTGCGACTATTAAAACACACCCAGAGGATACCGTTTAGTGAGCAAACAGTACATTAGCACGCGCCGAATCAATTAGTGCTGTATTTCCTTTACATCTGCGCTTACTGCTCTGTGTATAGAGCACTCCCTGCTTAGCACATTCCCTCAGGCCTTTTTCCTCAAAGTCTTGATACTTTTCTTGTGGTAGAGCTGCTATGCATTTACACCTTGCACTCAGGTCAGGCGATTCAGGCAGCCCTGTGCAGGAAAGATGGTGTTCTGTGTCCATAAACCTGTCAGGGAGTGGCAGGGCTGTGGAGAGGGGAGAGGCTGTTGCTGCTGCTGTTGTTGCACAGTCAGCTGCTGTGTGGCTGCTGGAGAGCCTGGAGCCTCCAAGTTTTAATGTAAGACAGAGAGCCAAGTTCTTGATGATTCTGTGAAGAGATGTTAACATAATGTTATTTATTACCACATGACTTTTGAGTCCAAGTTATTGCAGGCTTCTTACGAAACGGATGAATGACAGCCAGGGATTAAAAAAAAAAAAAAAAAAAAAAGATTTTCTCTGACTTGTTCTGTCTCCGACATGTTTTTCATCACAGGCTTTCTGTCAGCCGGCGTTATCTGTTTTTAACACCATGTGTTTGGTTCAGACTTGCAATTAGCAGCCGTCTCCTGTCCCCTCGGGCTCCACCGGTGGAAGGAGGGAGATAGAGGAAGGGTGTGGGGTGTGGGGTGTTGGCTGGGTGGTGCGACAGAGATATATCATTCTGCTGAGTAAAACAGCCCTGGACACACAGACCTATCTAACTGGCTTATGCTGTTCCTGTGTAGAAACAGAGCCAGTGTGACTTGGAAAGAAGCTGTCATAATGGAAAACACTGAATGTGTGAGTGACAAATCAAACTGCCTTGCCCGACACCCTGCGGCCTGTGGACTGGATTTATTTTAACTGAGAATCTGATGCTAATTTATGGATCATTCAGATAATGTATTACAGAATGTAGGACCACATGCTCGAAAAAATAAACACGCACAGTTGATGTTTCATTTAGCGTGCATTTAAAAGTTAAGAGAAACCCTGTCTTTCATCGAATGTTTATGACGAATGGCTGCAGAAGAATTAAAAATGGATATTTTGTCACAGTGCAGCATTGATTCCTCTCTCTCTGAGAAGACAGATTGTGCTTCCCCCTTTTTGCTTCTGGCTGTGAAACCAGTGCATTGACTTTGCTCATCTAGTGATTAAAAGTTCAGATTCAAGTCTGTGGTGTGTGCTTGGGTGAGTGCCTCAGGGCTACAGAGCCGGCATAAAAGACACCTGAGGATTTGCAATCGATCGGGTGTTCGACTCGGTACAGCACTGGAATATGTAATGGTTTTGTTGCTTTCTTTTTTATATGTATTCTTGTCATTGGGAAAGGGAATGTACAAGGAAAAAAAAAAACATAACTGTGGAGGGTACTTTGTGTTCTTGGTCACATTCTTCTTATCAAAGGTGTGTTCAGTGGTTACACATTAATTTGAACAAACTTTATGTGTTCTATACATAGAAACCAAGGCCATTGGGAGGTCGTGGTTCAAGGAAAAAACAGTTAACACGTTTTTACAAGAAATCTTATCCTCAAGACATAAAAAAAAAAAAAAAAAAGTAATAATAATAATAATAACCGCCTGCAAGGCAATTTTCTGACCCTGCAGTCAGTCACAGACCCTCCCTCGATAAAAACGACAGCCTGGAAGAGTGGCCTGCTCTGCGGTGCCAAATCACCCCAGGGAGCGTTTCCTCTCCCTCCCCCTGGACACACTCATCATTAGCACATACACAGCTTTGACACCTGCGCTGGAAAATAGGAATCATACGTCATGTAGTTCATATCTCTGCTGCTATAATCTACAGTTAGAGCTGAGTGAAGGAATGGGAGAGCCCAGATAAATGTCACTGGAGAAATACTGGTGCAATATTCTGCGACATGCTGGAAGCCTGCAACGTTAGCAACCTCGCAGAGAGAGACCGCCAAAACCTGGTGAACGCCTCACTGCATTGTTAGCTCGACCGCTGGTGGCAAAAAAGTTATCTCACACTGCGTCAAGTTTTAAGGAAGCCTTTGTGCCACAGGTCATCTAAGGTGAACCCCCCCCCCCCTTCATCAGTTGAAAACATTACTCTCCTCTGAAGGTATATTTCATCTCAACCCGTGCACACTGGTTCTATGGATTATCGTCTCTCTGTCGGTGGTGCTGATGGATGTGATGAACTGCAACCCACCTCATTGCTCTGCCCTCAGTGCGATGCATTATAGGGTTTGACTGTGTGAGGATGTGTGAAGGACGCGGCCTCGCTGGGCATGGGTGATCATTTATAACGCTCAGACACTTGGTAAAAGGCGAGTCCCTGCACTGCTCCTTGCCCTCAAAGCTTTATTAGGGAAGAAGTCGGGATTGGGGGCAGAACTGAAAACTCTTCACACTGATGCGGTTTGATGTGAGCTCCGGCTCGATGACGGCAAAGAAGCCACACAGGGCGGGTGACTCATGTCGTTTAATGATCATACCAACCGGGTTATGTAAAAAAAAAAGAAAAAAAAAAGAAAAAGGGGTGGTGAGTTTTTATTTATTTATATATTCTTTTGGTGTTTGGTGTTTTTTTTTATTTTTCTCACTTTTGCTTTGTTTTATTCGTTTTTTCATCATGCAACATGCAAGTTTCTTTGCCTCTGATTGTGTGTTGTGAGCATGTAACAGACAACCAGACAAAAAGTAGACTGTTATACCATAAAAATCCCTAGGTGACATTTAAAGTCATCTGCACCGTGCACCCCCCCCCCCCCAAAAAAAAAAAAAAAAAAAAAAAGAAACCAAACAAACTCGGCAAGTTTAATTGCAGGCTTCACAGAGCTTTTGTTACCAATTTGAAAGCTCTGTGTGGTCCCTGTCAGGTGGAAACCAGTCTGTGATGGACCGACGTGGACCCGCAAACTGCCTCTTCCTTGGCTCTGTGTGTCAGTGCACCGATCTGGAACCCTACTCTCATGGCCTATACTATAAGATGGGCTGGTTAACGTTGCGGTTATGTTGAGGGCCCAAGGGCGGCAACCCAGCAGTCTGAGCATCTCCTCTTTTTTTCCCCAAGTCAGGGTTTCTCTGTCTGTGCCCTGTAATTACCGTCCTGCCTGCAGTGAGGGGACTCACGACATGGTTTCGTAGACGTAGCTGCTCCTCTGTCTCTCTGTCTCTCTCTCTGTTTCACTGTCTGCTTTCCCTTCTACTACCCCCCAAAGCCTTTTAGGCCTCCAGCTCCCATCAGCCAATGACTGCCTCCAGATGGTCCTGTTTGGTAAGCAGTTTTGGGTTTTTCTCCCTTCTGCAGTTTGAAGGGGGGAAGGTTTGAAGTGGATTCAAATGGAGGATGTTGGTGTTTGATCATAATTGCCAGGATGGAGACATCAAAGTTCCTGATGACACGGTCAGTGCGTAATAGTGTCAGTGACGATGGCCTCAAGACTAAAGTTTATACAGCCACAGAGCTTTATGGCATCTTTCAGCTGTTTGTTTTGGTTGCCGGGCCCACAGGTTTTCTGTTTTGATTGGCTCTCACCAGTCTCATAGTGTGTCTCAAATTGTTTTTCAGTGAAAACAAAGATAACAAAACAAAGTTAGCAACTAGCTGTAGTAAAGATGGTGGGCATATTGCAGGAATTGACTATTTTTGTTCTCAAGGATTTGGTGGAAAGCAAAACATAGCTAAAGGTGGAGTGAATATTTGATTTACATTTGTCACTTGATCAAAATGCACAACTGCAAATGAAAGCTCCATATATGCTGGATGTGTAAGGAGGCAACTGTTTGCTGACATGTTGGCTATAACAGCCTGAAAGGTCGTAAGGATTGTGTTCTCAGCTAATTTCTGCTGCGGCTGAGCGGCCAATGGAATCTGTTATTGCAGCTTCAAATCGTATGTCAAATTAAAAATACAAAGAAATGATAAAACTACTGTTGAGCAGTGTGGTAGTGGCTGTTTTCAATGTGCATGGACTCTGTTGTCTAGAGGGGGAACAAGGAAGCTTTGCATTCATTCCCTCGACCCACCAGGGAGTACAGACTGTTGGCAGGAGAGGAGGGAGATATGAGGAGGCATCTTGCCCGATATTGTTGGTCCCACACTTGATAAGTCAGTGTTTGTGCATTGTGAGTAACAATTGCAGATTCTACACAACTTGAGACATTTCACACTGCAGGCACAGTAGCTGGTTGTGTGTCAAAAAACTATGAAAAAAAGAAAAGTTCTTAGCAAGTTTCATTCCAATTTCTGTTCTCGTTTGTATCACAGAAACAATCTCCCGCCATGTAGTCATTTCACAGAACTGGATGATTCCCCCTGTTAGAATATGCTGCCACTGCGACCATCTTTTTTGAGCTACACCAGCCCGGAAAGATCAGCTCAGTTTTAACCACAGATAGATTGGATCTCCATTTTCCTAAGCTCTCATTTTCCAACAGATAGATGATGAGGGAAAAAATAGTTATTTTCACTCTTGCCACAATTGCAGATAAGCTAGTCTGGCAGAAATGCATTTGTTTCTAAAAATACCATTAATGAGGGGTTCTGATATGTTTGTGAGTTGCTTCATTTACCCACAAAACCCTACAGAATTACTTGGAGCATTGGAGTCTTGGATGGTGGGAGTTCATATTTAGGTCAATAGGAAACAGCTGACTAGATATGATGCTCCTTTTTCTCCCTCTCTGTCATCAGACCCAGAATAAGACTTCATTCTCCTGTATCTTGGTTATTGAATTTCACCTCCTAAACTCCATTTGAAAACGTTGGCCTTTGGACTGCATTCCCTGTGGTGAGGGCAGAAAGGAAAGATCTGAAATACCTGCATATTTGGAAAATGTGCAATAGAGATTAAACTTGAGAAAGTGTTTTATTGGTGTGTTTTAGCTTAACATGTAAAAAGTGTGGAAACCCACACATCGCAGCAGAACACTGCATTCCTGTTGCTTAACTTCCTTTCCCCTTCCCTCCCATTCTGGGTCACCAGATTTCTCAGTGACTGTCAAACCTACTTCTGCAATTCACAGACGTTTTTTTTTTCTTCTTCTTCTTTTCCATGAGAAACTGTCGAAATGTTATTTATTTCTTGTCTACTTGCAATACTTACTATGACTTTCTGTAAATCAGCCGTGTCAATATTTTCACAGATATGAGTATCAGTATATGTCGGTGGATAAGTAATAAGAAGAGTGCAGAGATGCTAAAGATATGTTTAAAAATACGACAAAAAGACGAGGGAAGACTCTCCACTAGGATATGACGGTACTGAAATACAAAGCAGGAGCTCTTGATGCATCTAACACTGTTCAAACGAAAGGATATGAATTCCCTCCAAAAATCAAGGCACACTGCTTCACAGACGTAGAGATGAGAGTAGAGAACGATTTTCTTTCCTTTATATTATTATTATTATTTTTATTATTATTAAAAAAAATCTAGGAATAAATAACAAATTAAAGCCTAGCATACTGTGGACGTTGCCTTTTTACTGGTGGGACTTTCCAGTGCAACAGTATTGCCTGTGTAGGCTGTTGTTCTAGAGCGGTGATTTCTGGTAAAACTTGTTTTATTCAGGTGTGAAATTATAAAGTTTATTGATAAATGACTTGGTCCTGAATCAGTGGATAGACTCCTGTACTTGCTGATACCAGATCCAGTATTTTAGGCATTATGGGAGGCATTTCTGATACTATTGGTATTGGAACAACTCTACGCTTAAGTTTATTAGCTTTATAGCATGGCAGTGTTGTTGCCAACTACTAAGTTCACTATTCAGAAATCTATCATTCATTATAGAAAGGTTGCAGTATACTGTACACTGTATGCATTGTGCCCAAAGCTGTTCTGTGCGTGTACAGTAGCATGTTGTATTGCTAAGTTTATCACTTAGTCACAGTAATCGTGAATGACATTTTACATAAGAAACATGCTCTTGTGACGCCATCAGACGCCCATAACCTCCAGGTCCGATCGGCGTCTGGACTCTTGAGAAACACGATCCGCACATGAGTCTTAAATACCTGCGATATCTTGATGAGGGGGTGATCACACAGTGGTTGAGGAGACGTCAGCCTCCCAGTCTACCTTTGATTGCTGGAGCATACCGCAACCTGCCATTGGCTGAAACTGAATATGCGTGGCAGGGTGTAGGGAGCTGAGTCACTCCGCTTGATTGCACCGCTTCAGCTGATTGTCATTTGTGATATGCTGCAGCGGCAGACCGGTGTTCTTGCTGTGGGATTGAAAGCTGCTCATGAGCAGTCACCATGCCCACTGTTTCTTGAAAGCCCTCGCTGTGCTCGAGCCAGGCCAGAGCAAGCTGCTTCAAAGCTGCATTAATCAGGCTCTGATGCTTTGTAATCACCCGACTGGTATGCAGTGGGATGAGAAATGGGCCATATGTAGATGTCGGGTTTGGCTTCCTGGCGGTGGATTGAGGCATTAGAGATTGTCTTCGCTGCACTGCACAAGACCTTAACCTTAGTCCACTTTGGGTATTCTCAGTGCTCCTTGCCGGGCTATTTAATTAAAAGCCAACAGATTATCTCTCCTAATACATCATGTGGTAATGGCAGCACACACACATACAGTATGCTGCTGACACACACACACACACACACACACACACACACACACACACACACACACACACACACACACACAAACACAAGGATAATAATCGCCTTAAATGGGAATAATGTCTAACACCAGACTGAATCATCAAACAAGCAAATCCTTCACATGGTCAGTGTTGTGTGGCACGTTCAACACATCTACTCAATAAAGTGAGAAAGGCCATTTGTCAAAATGATGCATCAAATGTGCTGATTTACCAACAAAATAATATTAGCTGGATTTATAATCAATGAACATGATGCATGTGGCGGGTCAGCTCTGTGTTCTCTGGAAAACAATGTCCTGATCGAGTGTAATGATCGGTAAAGGATCGCTATAGGTTACGCTCCCATCATTAGACATGGGTCTCAAATGATTTGACTCTACGGGGCTAAGTTGTTAATGGGTCTAGACAAGGGTTTGGATTTCGAGGGCTAATGCTGGCTGATGGCTCTTAAGCCGTGGCCACTCTCAGGCTCTTGGCCCTCTTCATATTAATGGGATTAACAGGACTGTGGATGAGAGGGGGCACGACGTGTAAGCAGAGAACCCCAAGCCCTTAGAAACAAAAACTCCCCTGTCCCCAATATCCAACAGGGATGCTATAGTTTGCCCTTTTCAGTAAGGAAGAGGAGAAGGCTTTACCCCTCTTCACTGGGCCTCCCCATCTCGGTGGCCTTATTCTCTGACAAGGAGCACTGGCTCGTCTCGATAAGGTTATGACACAAGTTGGCTGGTTCGGGGGCAGTGCCTTTGTCCATTGTAAGAAGGAAGGGGCTGTGTGGTCCCTCTGTTCTCCCTGGGCCCAATGAAGGAGGCCATTTGTCGTCGAACACAGGGGGAATTAAGCCCTGGTTGTGCTGGCCTGTTGTTTATGAAGGACAAAGAAGCAAGACCTCAGTGTTTTTGAACGGAGCAGAAAATTGCTGCAGTTTTGCCGACCAAACCTGTCAGAACCAATTGGGTGAACTCATTCTGGTGGTGGTGGTGGTGAAGGCAGAGGAAGGAGGGCAGAGGATTCACGGTTAGTGAGCAAACAGAAGCATCATTGTGTCGTGAATAAGCCAGTTCAACTTGTTAGTTTTGGGTGGCATGGATGTATATTGCTGGAAAGATGATGCGTCAGTCAGTGACGCTTGGGGGAAATGCGGCCTGGCGTATTTTAGAGCCGGTTGCCAGGTTGGAAGCCAGCCACCTGCTTTTGGTTGCCATATTTTAGTCATTTGTAATTGGAGCAATTATGGTCTTGTTTGATTATAAGCCATATTGCACTAATGAAAAGGCGATATCAAGAATGGTTTAATATATTTTTCATAACCCAAGTCTACTTGTCGGTGCTCTTACTCTGGAGGGTTTGTTGTTTTTGAGAACGGACAAAGCGCGTTGGGGAGTTTTCCAGATTAAAATTCATATTCTGAAGCCTGGTGGTGTGCTGCTGCAGTGTGTTTATCATTCATGCATTGCCTTTCAAAGTGTGAGGAAGTGTCTGTTTGTCTTTCATTTTCACTGTAGTGCTGTTGTGCGTGTTATTGCTGCTGACAGGTTATTGTTTTTTACTCAAAGAAATTGATTTAAATCTGTTCAACGGCAGCATTCAGCTTCTGCACCGAGGAATACAGTCACTTTATTTAGCACAGGGCAAAGCATCCAGCCCAGATAAATCTAAATCTACTATAACTCTTGATGCTTGGGGTGAATGAAAAAACACAGCAGGTCACTGGAGAAAACAGGTTATCTAGCAAAAAATGTTTAAATGATTTGACCAGATTATTGTTGAGGACTCTTTCCCCCTCTCTTGTCGGATTCAGGTTCATGCCTTTAAGTGGTGGAATTACTCTGACTTGTGTTATTATTGTGGTTGAAGCGGTTTTCAGATGTGATTAGAGTATGTGGTGTTTCCTTCATGTGGGAGGTGAGTCAGATGCAGCACAGAAGGGCTTGTGGTTTGGCCAGTTTAGCCACCGTGGGGAATCTATTGCTCCCCTTAGGCCTGTAACACTAGGGACACAACCGGTCATGTGCCCCTTGTGGCCATTACTCTGATGCTGTGTGTCCTCTGAAGTCGCTGCTGAGAGGGAACATCATCGTATTATTTGTGTATATATATATATATATATATATATATATATATATATATTTGTGGACCTGCAAACAGGCTGACCGAGCAAGTTGAAGCCTGAATTCTTGTGGACCCTGGACAGTCCCAGCTGTAGGAGTCGCCTCCTCCCTCTCTCTTCCCTCACTTCCTACCTCTGACCAGACCACAACGACGGAGGAAGAACATCTTTTCACAAGCTGCCCTAATTGATACTGTCGAGCCCTGGGAACCCAGCGCGTGGTTTTAGTACTCTGCAAAATGCGTGCAAAGCACAACAGCCTGCAGTATGCCACCCTCTGGGACACCACAGGTTATTTACAACCAGACGACCGGTCTGGCTCAGGTCCTCATATAGTTTCATTTAAGTAAGTTTAGAAAAAAAAATACCCACCGCACTTGGATGTGACCGTTGCCAAGTCTTTCATCAAATAGCAACAGTGAGAGAGGGCAGGAGTTGAATCCAATCCAGAGCTGTAATCTCAGCCTTAGGGGGCTTTTCGCTAAATGGTTGTGTGGGTTATGAAAGAATGAAACCTGATATATAGGTATGTTGGGTTCCTACTGTTGGTACCGGCTTTTTCCTGCAGTTTTTTTTTTTTGCCGTTCCTATAAAAAAAACCGTAGCACTCTACCGCTACACCTGCAGGATTTTTAGTGGATTTAAAATGAATGATTTTGTTTTTAATTAATGAATGTTTTGAGCCATGTATTTTTTTCATGTTTGGATACGTGTAGGAGGCATTACCAGATCCAGTCAAATGTAGTGTAAATTGACTGCTTCTAATGTAACTTGTCATAGCTCGGTGAGGCAGACGAGTCTGACATCTCTCCAGATGGAGAACAGCTTGTGTTGTATTGTATTTCACAGACAGAGCCAACTCTCTCATTCGCTCTCTGTCTCTCTCTCTCCCTCTTTCTCTCTGTCATCATGAATAAAATCACACCGGTGACAGATTGATGGAATCATGATGGTTTACAGGCTTGATTTCAGCAGTTTATTTTGGCTGAGCGCTGACCCTCAGTATCTGTGGCCACGGTGTTCCTCCTCATCTCTGACCTTTCGCATGTGTGACTTTCCCCTCCGGCTCGTCTGCCAAGTGAGGTCTTCCTCTTCGGCCCGAAGATGGATACACACAATTGGCCCGAGTTTATTTTTGATCCGACAAGGAAGTTTAGGTTGGGAGAAAGTGTGCGCAACTGTTTCTCCTTTACCAGCGCCTGAGGTTTTTGAGGATCTGGGGAGAGACGCTGTCGGCTGCTCTGACAGAATAATGAGGTTTCTTAAATGTGCTCTCAAGAAATAAATTTCTAATCTGAGAGCGTTTGAGGGTATGCAAACGAGAACAGAAGAAAGAATGACTGGTAGAGCATTATGGCATTAGATGAAGGGCAGATCTGTGAAGGCCTCAGGCTATCTGTTTCAGTACAGCATGTGTTGTCCCGACTGTGAACTCCAGCTGTTAAGGGCCTTACAACATTTACCTGATGAGATGTTAAGAGGGCCCAAAACCACACCGGATCCCCCAAGTAGTTCCTCAAAATGTGTCCAGCCTGTACAGTAGACACATTTCCCACCACCACATGGTAGAAACATCAGCGGCTGTTTTAATTAGGGAGCAGTTGAAGGGAAATCCATCCCCGGCGCTCGCTGGCTTGAGAGCTTTGTTTTCATTTTGCGTGAGTGACTGCTGGGGTCCCCGGTGAAGACCCTAACCTTCAGACACATGACTGTTCAAACAAACTGCCACTCACAAACCTCAAACCTTTTCCTTTTTCCTGCCAAAAACATGTTGACCAGAGTGAGTCTTTTAGCCTCATGGTCAGGCTTAATGTTTTATTTTCTGGAAACCAGCTCTGTTATCTTGGAAGAAGACGAATGAGACTATGAGGAGAAGGACATTTATATCATGGAACTTCTTGAAGGGAGTCGGATTCTGTCTCGGGAAGAAGTGAAATTATCTTAAACCCGCTGGCAGATTTCCTTCACTTGTGTAAAGAAAAATACATTATCAGCACTAAACACTAGATTAAATGACTGGTGCGGCTCTCTCCCTGCCTCCGCTGCTCATTTAGTACTGCTCTGAAACATTTGCTAATGCAGTGCGTCCATCACTTCACTTGATTGATGGAGCTGATGATTCTCTGCCATGACAGCTGAAGTAAAGCAGGCAGGCCTCGGGGGAACCTGCCACGTGGTCTCGTCCGCTCCCTCGAGACGTGGCCCCGCAGAGAACAGTCCTCGATTGGCGCTAAGATTATGTCACCTCCTAAACTGCACATCCTGCAGCTCTCATTCTCAGCAGCTAACTTCTACCACCGGCAGCTCATTGAGAGGTTATTGATTTTTTTTAGTGGAGGAATAATCCCCCATAGTTTCCCAGTGAGCACACAGATGGCTGGCCCTTATTAGGTGAATAAGGATTTCATTTATTTCTTCCTGCAACTGTTGCAGAGCCCATTCATTCATTCAATGAAGTGCAAATCCATATTGGAAAATGAATGGCTTAGATGTCTACTGCCTGCAGGGCCACAGCAGCATACATTTGTATGTAAAGTGTATTCTCTGTGGGTGTGTTTACTGTTCCAAAATGGCTTAAAAGTTTTATATTTTATGGCTGGATTTAGCATCAAGATATACTAGCATAAGGAGGTAAAACCACACCAACTTTCTTTTCTTTTTTTTTTGTTTTGTATGTGATCTATTGCATGTGGCCAACAAGTAAAGATCAGATTTATGTAGGAGATTATGGTGTATCTCACACTCTACTGCAGGAGACGTCTGGCTGTAAATCATGTGGGTGAATGATGGATACCGGCTGTCACAGTGAACAGATGAGTTGGCAGGACCCACGCTGGCATGTTTGTCTGCTCAATGAGCTTTTAATTTGCGGTAACGACTTGACATCAGCAAATTAGGGGTCTTTGGGAATCACAAAATTAGACTTCTGTGGAGGACTGAAAGAAGTGGTTTATATAGCCTACCTGTTTTCAAGGTGCTCTGGACTGCAGACAAATGACTTCTCTCACAGACAGTAAGTCATAAACTAAACATTTTAAAGGGCGGAAACAGTGTTCACTGGACTTTCATAGAAAGACGTGTTAGAAGTAACTAGAGCCCGACCGAAGTTGGATTTTTGGGGCCGATACCGATATTAGGGAGTTAAAAAAATTCCATATATATTTAAACACTTGTGAAAAAGATATATAACGAAAGCAGGAAATTTTACAGTTTAACAATAAACTTTATTGATCAAAATGACATCAGTGCAGTGGAATGCTAAATTTCACTGGGAATTAAATAAAATAACTACAAAAAGTATAGAGTATAAGTATAAAGTATAAATAAAAAACATAAGAACAAATATGTATACATATTATAAATATATGTGTATATATGTATGTATATATGTATATACTACTTGAATGAAAACAAAGGATCAAATATACATAAAATGCTGCCTATATAACTTGACTTTACCCGAGCATTTCCACTGCATTATTGCTTCTTAATAAAAGTATTCATATCAGCGCATGTCAGCGAATAAATGCACCAATACCGATATATCAATGATAGGCCAATAAATCGATCGGGATCTAAAAGTAACAGTATTAAAAAAACATCTTTAGGGCACTGTTTGAATGTGAGGAATTTACCATTATTTAATAAAAAATTTTTTTATAAAAATACTATCCATTTGTTTCCTACAAGTATAAAAGAAAACTGAACTGTTTGACATGAGGCATTTCTCAGTAAAGTAAAATGATCCTGTTTTCTCTGTAGAGCTTCTTTGAGGAGAATTTACAGTTGCCTCCATTGTTAGTTTACTCATCTTTATTGTATTTATTTATTTAACACACACAATTATCCCTCATTCTTAGTTTGGCTATGGTTGCACATTTGTTTTTCCCAGTGTAATTGGCTGTTGTTTTCATGGGCACTTAGTGTTTTACACTAAATTGCAAACTTGGCTTTCACCGTGCGCAGTTACAATTCCCCCATCTGAGAGCTGTGATGAAGCTGTTCTCGGTTTCCACAACCTTCTTAACAGCAGTTTTTAAAAAAATCAATATTTGAAGTACAAATTTGAATGAATGTGTTGTAGAGTACTTCCTCTATGCACGGCTCAAGTTTTAGTCTTTCGGACAGTCATACTGCGTGTTGCCAAGGCCTAATAGTTTTACAGTACACCGTCTGAGTGAGTATGCTGTTGGAAAGGACACATCCGAATCTGTGCCATAATCACATAATCATCATTATGAATGATCTCATGGTATTTATTAAGAAGACGTCTGGTTTTCTTCAGGAAACCACCTCGGCTGTCTCCCATCATGTCCACTATGTGATTGATAGAGAAAATAGGCCTTTGAAATATTACTTATTTATTCTTGGAGGCCATCAGTGATCCTTTTTTTTTTCCCAGTTTCAACATAACCAGTTCATCTCCATTCAAATCTATTTAATCATTGTGATCAGGGGAATCCTTGGCCCGGGAATGAAAGAAGGTGAATGGGACACTGTGGGGAGCAGAAACCTGAGCAGAGCTGAAGAAGTGCCACAGATCCACTGACTGCTCTGCTCTGCATTTGTTGTACGTGCGCCTCATAGTCCCAGTGTTGTCCGCAATAATCAAAACCAGATTTTTACGTGTGTTTTTTTGCAGGTTCTTTCATCTGAACCCTTCAGATAATACTGTAACAATAATATTGGCAGAGGTGCCTCCTCTTACGTTAAGCTTTTTCTTTTTTAAAACTAGAAAGCAGATGGACCATTCACTGCATGTTTTTCTCATCTAAACAGTTGCATCCTCGAAATAGATTTTGGGTCGTATTCATTTTAATGAAACAGACGATTCTCCCCAAAGCTTTAATTATTTGCAGATTTGTTCGACTTAGGAGGCTTTCAGTGTAACTGTCAGTGGACTCCCAAGGGTGAGTCAGCTGCTGCAGCATGGACGCCCACAGTCTAAACCAGATTAGGAGTTTAAACCTTTTAGTCCCCAGTCGAGAGGCTGTTGAACTTCTCTTAATTTAGATTCATACGTTTCTTGTGTGGGATTTTTTTTTTTTTGTATTTGCCATATAGAGATAGTGAGGTTAAAAGGAAGAACAAGGTGCATTTGATCTTGATTGAAAATTGGTTCCAACATCTTGATCTTATTGGAAAAAGTGATCAAAGAATTAACATGTAATTCTGGCCACAGCTGGATACAAAGACAAAACCCAGCTCTCCTGAACGTGCATGCACAGTGTTTTCACCTCAGTGCAGTTATACTCTCTGACAGCTCTGAACCCTGAAACGAAGGTCACTTGCATATTCATAAACCCGCGGATGTTCAGCTCCGACCATTTTCACATGTCTTGCGGATAATGTAGTGCGGTTGTTGAGTTGTTCATCACAAACGGCGTCGCTATGCGAATTAAGGGACAACTGCTCTCTGCATAAATACATCACGATGCACAGTGTATCATTGTGAATCTGGAGCCGTCAGTCTCCGCACAACAAGTAAACACCATCCATCACAACACAGAGTGCAGTATGACAAGAGCCTGTAATGTAAAATGTGGAGCAGCTGAGAGCTTTCACCTTGTCAATCCAATAATGCAGCTATGATGCAAGTTTAGCTGTGTGTGGTGAAACCTTTGGCTGATCTATGGGCCTGTTTCCCTGCCAGCTTTGTGCAGTAGCCAGGATTAGTTTTACTGGAAAACTCGCCTTAGCTTATTGCAACGAGACTTCATAAACATTTGATAAGTTGAGCTCCCTGCTCTCCTCTTTTTCCACTTTTTATTTTTTCATGGGATGCAAATGCAAGTGTTTTTTAATGTTCTCATTAGCAAATATTTTGGAGGTCACCGCCGGAACACAGTGTGTGAGTTGCATGATTTTAAAGCAGAAAAATATGAAAAGGATGCAGGTTAATGAAGTTAATACACAAAGAATCTATTGTCAATTTTTTTTTTCAGACAAAATAGCTGAATTCCATCTAAGTATAGTGAGTACGTAAGTAAGTAAGTCCAGCATTAGTTCATCAGAACATTATCTCCTCACATGCGAATACAAGGCTGGACAGCACGCACTGTGTTTGCCTTATTTTCAGCAGAGCTGGTTTGGGTTATTAGCCGAGTTGCTGATGTGTTTATGGCCGCTGGGGCTGTGTTTATTTGAGCAGGATTTAAGGTTGTTTATTCGGAACCAGCTTCTCCTGTATACAGTAGGCCCAGTCAGATAATTGTAAGATTTACGAGTTGAATAAGAAACCCAGTGTTCAGCAGTGTTTACCTTTTTTTTTTTTTTTTGGTATAGCTAAATCATCTGCTGTCTTGTGGATAACTGTGGAGTAATTGCGCCTGGCTCAGAATAAACGGAAGGTGCCTGGTAATTTTCGCTGAATGCTCTCTTGATTACGATGAGCTGCAAGTATAACTGACGTTGACTAGTGCATGGTAATTATCCGGTTTCTTTTCCGTCCAGCTTTAGCTATAAACACATCCAAAATATCTACAATATCATATAATATCTGGAAGTTAAATTGTCCGCTTGTTTCTTCATATTGATTTCTCAGCCTCCAAATCCATCTTACTTATTTTTTTATGATCTTCTGTGGTCACAAACATGATCTTTATGATGTTCTTTAATCCTAAACTGTCACATGCCGTTACTGAACACATAAATCTTGAAAAACGGGTCACAAATATTTAGTTGTATTTTTTCTAAAAGGCTCAGCAACAGCTGGGAACTGTAGTTTTTAGCAAACAGGAGTGGATGTTACACTCACTGAGGACTGCTTTCAGTCGAGGATTGATATACACTCACTGTCCTAGTGAATATTTATGGCAGCAGGACTATGTATGTGGGAAAATAAAATAGACTACAGTTCCCCACACTCATGGCAATGATGGAACATGTCACAGAGTCCAACTGTGTGGCTCATCAATGTCTTCTTAATAGTTTTTGGAAAAGAACTGCGTTCTGTGGCACGGTGGAATAAGCTGTCAGGCTTTGGCCACAGTGACACTTGTTAACTGGATCAGCTTACTGATGGATTTGATATTTTCATGAGGTTTTTTGACAATACGAACGGCATAGTATAACGTTGCCAGCTTTATTCGTAGAATTGATGTTGCTCTGTGGGATAGTTCGTCAGGTTTTAGTGTCAGTCGGTGAAAAATACTCAGCTTTGGTTTTGGATCTTCTTGGGTTGGAACGAGTTCGAGCAGAGCTGCATTGGCCGACTGCAACATAGTGTGGTGCCTCAAAATCAAGGGCCAGTGGTGGCTTCTAATACCGCTAACCAGCAAGAGGCGGGTAATTGATTTGTTAAAGCCCCCCACTGGCTTGGTGAAATGAGATGACAAGTACAGTCCTGAGGCGTAGTCGAGCAGAGGGAGGGATGGGGGGGGGGGGTCTGTGACCTGCAGGAAGATCAATACTACATGATGAGGGTGTGGAAATGGTGCTGCAGCTCTTTGTTCTCATTCAGGCCTTTGCCATCAACCAAGCGTTTTGCCATATACTACACTTGTGATGTTATTAGAAAAAACATCTCAGTGACACAGGCCATTTGTTTTTACTGGCCATATGTTTGACCATGTGGTTTTCCATACAACAGGCAGAGAATATTTCTCTTTAACTGCCCATCGTTGTAAGTGATATCAAGGGCATAAAATGCAATGTGAATCCCAAACAAAGGCTGTTAATACACCATGACACGGAGTCCCGCTACAAAGGAGTGGAGACATCACACACTTGTGCTGTGTTGTGAAATACCACATTAGAAGTCATTAATAACCACATTTCTGCTCTATTGGAAACAGATGATCTCATATCTTTGAGATGTAGGCTTAACTGCAGCGTACAATACCTGATGTGCGGGGAAAGTTATATCCATTAATTCCACCAAATACTGACATTTGCTCGGGGCAAGGCCTGAATAATTTGTTGGCATAACATGAATAATACAAGAAGGACACTAAGGTCAGAGATGGCGTGAGCCTGTTGTTTTTTGTCCTGGGTTGTGGCTCAGACCATGAAACTAGCTGAAGTGTTTCATTCATCTGTTCGCATGCACAGTATACAATCCTGCATGCAGCGCAGTATTAGGCAACACCGCCTTCCAACTCAGCTTTTCTCAGCCAATAGAGGGGAGAGGTCAATTGCAGGTACACTTTTCAAGTCATAAAAATCCATATACAAGTGTTTTTCTTCAGGGTTTAGAGAAAATTCCCTGGCTTCAGGAAAGGCAGCGGAAGGGGTCGAAGGGAATAAAGCTCTTTTTTCACCTCATAAAAAAGCTGCGAGCACACATCAGGTGTTGGCGAAGGCCTCTAACTGAAGGTCCCTCACTCACAGCACTCAAAGATCTCCCTGAGGATGATAGAAGAGCTGAGCAGGGCAGCATAGCAGATGATACCTGCTTTCACACCACTGATGTGTGTGTTTAGTCCTCTTCATGCCGTCCTTCATCGTAAAACACAGTTTAACTGTCATAATACAAGAATGACAGGACATCGCATCATGAATACCAATACCAATACCATTCATATCCTCAGTGACAGCTGACCGGTCTTTTCCCACTGGCTCCTGTGCCCGCACCGCCCCAGCTGCCAGTTGACACTCCAAAGTGCTAAAGTGTGTATTTATTTGCCACAAATGCAACAGTCTGGCCTGAACCCCTGGCTACTGAGCTGAACTATATGTGCGCACTGTGTGGTGTTTTAACCCAGTTTGCGTGACTTGAATTTTTAAAATCTGCCCCAGCTCGAAGAATTCACTCTGTTGAACTGGAATAACAGGCATGGGCAGAGAGCAGGATCTCCATCGCTGCAAGTGATTTCATTATTCTGCAGAGGTTAACTGACACCCACTGCTACTTTTGGGCAACGATAGCAGGCTGAGCCACAACTAAACTTCAGAGACCATAAGAGAACATTGATCGTAAGAGACCAAAATAAGCTCAGATATATGACCTCTGTGGCAGGGGCTTTTCTCATTGTTGCAAGATGATTTGTCATCAAAGCAATTTTGAGAATCAAATCAAGTCATTTATCAAGCAACAAAGAGTAAGAGCCTGTAGCCGTGCTAGCAGCCATGTGAAACAGTATTTTGAGCAAAATGCTAATGCTAGCATGCTGCCGGGCTCACAATGACAATGCTAACATGCTGATGTTAAGCAGGAATAAATGTTTATATGTTTACCATGTTGACAGTGTTTAGTGTATTAGCATGCTAACATTTGCTAACTAGCACAAACACAATCAGCTGCAGCGGATGGGTCATGATTGTTTGATTGTTTGCAGGTGCTTACAAACCAAAATATTGGACACACTGAAGATGTGACCTGATGATGGCGCTAAAGGAAAAGTCAGAGGATAGCCCAAGTCATTACAATGTATCCTCTTGGGACCTTGAATATCTGTAGACAATTTCACAGCGTTACATGCAAGACTTCTCGAGATATTTCACTCTCAAACACAAATGTTGACATTTGGTGCCACTAGAAGAAAAAGTCCATTACATAGTTATATAGATATTTCAGTCTGGACAAACCAGCCAGCACTGCCATCCACAAAGCAATGTCACTAGTGTGGTTAAAAAAAAAAAAGTGGCCAAATGTATTGCTGTGCACCTGGGTCGTAAGTCAAGATCTAAGAGAGAGATGATCTAGGGTATGTAATAGGCTTTGTTGCCAAAATGTTCAGCCAAACCATAATTCTGGATTGTAAGAAATGAATCGTTCCTCCCTCTCTTAATTCACTGACTTATTATGGGTCAAACACACCGTTAAATCTTTCCTCTTCCCTTGTCCTCTGCTGAACTCTCTTATCATGGATCTGACATGCTAGCAGGTTCATGTAATTAAAACCCCACTGCTTTGTTCACATCTGCATGCAGCTGCGTTGTACATGATCCCTCTCTGCCTCTTTAGCTCGAACACGTTCTGCATCCGCTGCGTCCCTCCTTTGTCATCAAGCTTGCAGTTTGCTCGTAATTAAGTACATCAGTGGATTAAGAGCTCACCGGGGCTGATTTGCTCTGACGATACTCTAGAGATGACAGACTGTCTCTGTATCTTTTTCACGGCCAGACGCGCCCACACAGCTTCGTGAGGTCGACTGGACCGATCGTGGATTTGCAGAGCACCTGAATCTGGTGTAACTGTGCAACAAATAATTTGTAGAGACACAAGCAGGTGTTGGTCTGGATGAATTCATCTCACATTACCAATGCATTGTGACTGCTGTGTTTACCAGCTGGATTGTCATTTTCATTTTATATGATCACATATTTTAAGTTTTAATGTAGGCTTACATCACTGAAATTTCTCAACAACTATTGGATGGATTGCCGTGAAATCTCTTACAGCCATTCCTGGTCCCTAGAGGATGAATCCTACTGACTTTGATGATCCCCTGATTTTTCCTCTGGCACCATCATGAGGATCACATTTGTGTTTTTAAGTGAAACGTCTACAAATACTGAATGATTTGCCATGAAATTTGGTACAGACATTACTTCATTTTTCCCCTCAGGATGAACAGTGATTCTCTGACTTTTCATCTAAGGCCATCGTCTGATCTAAATTTCAATTTTTTTTACTTCAAATTACCAATGCGCCTTAGTACTTAAGGCTGCAATAAATCATTCTTTTCTTAATCAATCACTTTATTCTTTTTTATTTAAAAAAAAAAAAAACGATTAATCGCCTTGACAGAAAATTTCATATATATCAAACGTTATTCCATTTACAGCATCTGAGAATCTGGAAAAAGAAAATTTGTCATTTTTGCCTCATAAATTAAAATTAATTGATCATCAAAACCGTTGATGATCGCTTATGATTTCAGCTGTAAACTGCTTGTCTTGTACATTATATCATATCATAAGCCACTACATCATGTGAATAGGGATGGAAGTTTATTCATTCCCACAGCGGTCTTAAATATTTCATGATTACTAATCTGCCCCTGTGAGGCAGAGGATCACAAACCAGGTCCGACATGATTTCTCTGCACCTCACTGTTTGGGTCATTACCACGCCACTGGTAGCAAGACGAACGCACACCTTGTGTCAACCTGTTATTTTTTGAGATTATGGCTACCTCGTTCCTTCAGGAGGAAATTGGGTTGACACTGTGAATTTCTTTCCATTTAAGCAGCCTTAATACTTAATGCTGTTTTGTCTGCCCCTGGGGCCCTCTGAGTGCGCTTTGCACTTTTCTAGGCTGGCACAGTCTCATTACCCCTGGAAAAACTTCCCATGTTCATGTAAAACAGTGTAACCTGATCCAGGGGACTCGAAATAGTTTGCGGGAGACTCAACATCCTCCACAGTTTGGTGGAGGAGATGCTGCTTCCCGAGAAGAGTCACATGAATAGCAAAGGGCCCAGCAGAGAAAAAGCCAAAGCAAAGAGACAGCATGTGCACGTTTAATACTTATAAATATCTGAGGTGAGATTAACATCATCTGCTCGCTCTAGTGAGAGGAATTATGGGTAATCAAAGGAGACAAAGGGACTGATGCTATTCCAGCTACTTTTTTATGCAGCTATGCCAAACTGTGGCTTCAGTACATGAGGTTAAGTTGTGTGGGAAAGTGAAAATAAGCACTGCTTTACCTTCAGAGAAGAATTTTATATTTTAGGAAACTGCCTGTCTCTTGTAATCACACACAAGCATGTTGGATAGATACAAGCTCAGGGAAGACACACAGTCTTACAGTTACTACAGTGCTGGAAACCAGTAAACGCTGACAACAGGAACTCCATCAATGGGAAGCATGGGATTGCAAAATGTTTACAAGACATCATCTATTGTGCGCTGAAGGAAGTTATTTCTTACTCCCTGGTGAGATAATGTATTTTCACCAGCAACTTGTCACGCTGGAGCCACCCGAACAGAAAATCAAATCCCAGCCCGCTGGATAATGGGCCTTTGAATCCTTCAGGAGCGGCGATAGTGATTGCCTCCGCGTACGACGGAAAGCAGTTTGATGTTTGAAAAACGTGACAAATGTGTGTGTTTGTTTGGGACACGCTGGTCCTGTGTCTGTGTGTTTGTGTGTGTGTGTGTGTGTGCGTGTGTGTGTGTATGTGAGCTTGTGTGAATAAACGTTTGTGCGTGTGCTTTTTATGAGCTCGTCTGAGTGATTTCCCAGCGAGAGTGTGTTTTACAGCCGGATTCCTCCAGGATGAGTCTGACTATTTGATAGAACAGCCCCCTGGCGGCCTCCCAGCCTCCAGCCTAATGAGCATCATGTCTAACAGGTGGTCCATCAGGGCGCCGAGAACAAGAGGAATTAAGGTGTTTGTGCGTAAGTTGCTCATTTGCCGTTTTGCTGTGGGAGACCTTTTTTTTTTTTTTTTTTTAAATACCAGTAGCACTACTTTTTTCCCCATGCAGTGAGGAAATTGAATCATAAACACAATATTTCTTGGATCAGTGATTGGCAGCCTAAGAGGCTCTGTGGTTTGTACTGTAAATGATCAAACAATTTCCCAAAACCTGGAAGGTAGTCTCAGTTTACGGACTGATTTGAGCTTGTTGAGATTTCTGAATTCTTCTGTGAACAGGCCACGTTGTTTCATGAAGAACTTATAAACCAGGGGCACAGTTTACACAGCTGGGAGGAAAAGAGCTGTAAAAGTGTTGATTGCTTCCAGATTATGTGTTCGTACACAACACTGGGTCATTACATATTTTGTGTTCTATGACATTAAGACGTGTGTGCTTTAACTTCAACGTCTAAGTCAATGTAGTTCCATTTTTACTATTTCTATGCACATTTTTTGTCACTTCAAATACCAAATTACACACGTCCAGAAAAAACGTGTTTACAGTGTTGCCACATAATGTGCTCTGTCTAGACCCTTGCTGTTGCCTCGCTGTACTGTTGTAATAGTAAAAACTATATTGGTAAAATGCATTACCACCCAAGGTTACTAAGATGTTTGACATGGTAAACATTGTAGGCTACCTGCTAAACATTAGCATGTTAGCATAGGTTACGCACATGTTAGTATGCAGATGTCAATGCACATTCCTGCGCCTAAGCACAGCCCAAATGGAGTTGCTAGCATGACTGTAGAGTCTTAATCCTGTTCATTATGTCGTGCCTGAACTTTACCCAACTGCACACTGCACCCGACTATCTGACCGGGATGATCTGTAGAGATCAAAACCACTTTTCCAGAGTTTCCCGGCCAGAATGAACAATGAGCTCCACAAAGTAAAAAAAGATCCAACCAGACACACACAGTAAATGAGGAAAGGGTTTTTGTGTTGTAACACAGGGGCAACAGCTATTTTCCATTCAAAGTTAGAAATCTTGAAAAGAGACGAGAAACATGAAAAGAGGTTTTTTGGCTTATACTCCCACATGTAGCTGCCGCTCTGGTTAATGATGAATAACTCTCATTTTCAGTCTACCGCATTATATGGAACTGCATTTTCTTTTTACAGCAAGGTCCTTATCTCAAATTACATTTAATTACACTAAGTTTTAATTGGGTTTAGTCAGGTTAATTACTTAAATCCTTCTCATATCTTTATCATGATAATATCTCAGTTTATGCTAATAACTCGGGCAGAGAAAAAGGATGATATGAGCTTTGGAAATTAAACAGGACGAATGTTATTGTAAGGCCGACAACAAGTGTGCTTTGTTTCCTGTTTCTAGACAGAGATATAAAAAGCCTTCTGCCATGTTTGCTAATTTCAGTTTTTCTTCTTCTGCTAATGCTAATTTGTGCTGCCTACAACCTCACAGTCTCTTCCACTCCTTTTTATTTCTTTCTTTTCACAGCTGCATTTAATCCCTCTGCTGGTTGACCAACATACAGTATGTTGGAAACAAAGCAGGAGTGTTCAGCATGACCACCACATGTCTTTTGTTTTGGAGTGAGCTCATTAAATGATGGTGTGTTAGAATGCAAGGCCTCGGGATGGGGTGGGGTGGGGTGGGGTATGTGCTCCCCCCACCCCCAGCCACCCACCCACCCACACCCTCTCACTCTCCTGCATTTCTGCAGCTGACTTTTAATGGAATCTGATTTGAAAGCTTGTGAATAATTCCCGTGGGGTTGTGGTTTGTAGGTCATTGTGCCATTATGGTTTGTTCCTGGTCTGTCTGAGGGAGGATATATGCGTGTGTGTGTGTGTGTGTGTGTGTGTGTGTGTCTGGATGTGCGTTGGCGGGGGAGGGGGAGAGGGAGGAAGGCACGGGGGCGTCGTCTGCCCGTCTGGTCGAAAGCATCGTAGCTTCTCTCTCCCTGCTGCTGGAGGTGGACACAGAGTGAACACTCAACCCCCCCACCCCCCTCAGGCTTGACCCACAAATCCTTTTCCTCTAGGCAACAAAGGGATTATGGGAGAAGTAGACTAATCTACTTCTGTGAATTTACTTATGCAAATTGTTTTCCACACAAGCCCTGGCATCAGCGTTAATCTGCGAGAGCAAAAAACGTTTCAGGTATTGTTTTTATTTGTTTCATTTCATCATCCAAAACTGCACTTTCTGTATTTTGTACTTTACGTGCAGAGCGAAGAAAGAAAACGCTGCAGTTCCAATCTGAGAGCCTTTGTTTTCTTTATTTGGGATACTTGAGAAGGAACACTGGGCTTGTAAGGGGCCACCTGCAATAACAAATTACTCCCCTGTGTGTAAGGAAACATCCAAAAGCAGCACTCTGGATGGGCTTTGTCTTGATTTATTAATATTCTGCATATGCCTTGAGGGTTGTGTATGAAATATAGCTGGAGGTGTTGCAATATGAAAAATATACCTTTTGTGGAGGGCTTCCCAGCTAGTTATATTCAGTAGCACATACCAGAAATGACAGTTTGTTACTTGGATAAATGCACGGCGCACAACTTTCACCTCAGAGTGGTATTTCTGGCTCGCTCATCTCAAACATCTTTGATCCCTTCTTTCAGTTTATATGTGGATGTCGTGGCTTTATCTGCCGCTGAGGTGGGAGTGGAGTGATGGTGAGTGGAGGGGACAGAGCAGGGATGAACTTATCACCTTGTCTTTGGCCAGACAGATCGGGTATAGAGCGTTTCGCCATAGCTGGCTCTGCCTCGCTTGTTTAAATGTTCCTGTCTTGATGGTGCGATACGGCGTATCCCAGGCTAATTCAAACAGTCCAGAGAGAAATAAGCTGAGGGATTTTCTGCAGTGAAGGCTTGCACGCTGGAGCGGCTGAAAACAGATACAGTAAAAAGCTTCTTGGCAGTGCTCCACTTATTGTTCCTCCTCAGATATCCCCAGACGTTTGAAAATTAGTCTACACGTTGTTTTCACGTGTTGTAAAATGACTGTTTTCCCTGCACATTTGACCTGATGATGAGAGATTGTGTGATATTTTATTGTTGGGTGATATTTATCTAAAAGGGAAGAGCTTTGATTGCGCACAACAGGAAGAAAATTAGGGTAGTTTTTGAGCTGGATAGTCTTTGACTTATTTTCAGACTAGATCCCAGATGCTGGACCTGGGTGGTCACACCCATAGCGATGTTGCACAATGCCTGTTTACGGCCTCGCGTTTGTTAACCAAATATTGTTTCTGTGTTTGGCTGGTTCGAGAAGAAAATCAACCTTACGCAGCAGGGGCATTTAACTAATTGACCACATGATTTTACAGAAAAAGCCACTAAACTGTCATAGTGCTGTTTCCTTTCCAGATGTTCTAATGATGTTCTCATCAGCTCTCACCACCTCTGTTTTTCACAATGTGTTCACAGTGGGAGCCAGATGGGTTGTTCTCTTTCCGAGGGTGGAGCAGGATGGCTCAGCAGCATGGATGCAGGGACATACTGTGTTACTGTACTGGCCCCCGTTATAAGACAGGTCTGATCCTAAGACATTCCTGTTCGCAAGATTTTTTTTTTTGACAGTAAAAACCCTTTGTGAAAGTGAAACATGAAATATCCTTCCATTAAAACAGAACCTAAATCCCCATGTGGAGGATCCTCTGTTTATCACTCACATACACACTCTCCAGCTCTGGGAAATGGTCAGAATGTTTTTCTCCAGCAGACTTTTTTTTCTCTTTTTGATCGCTCATCGTGACATTTTGTAAAACCAGTAATTCCTGGCTGCTTAACAGATCTGGACCGCAATCCATCTCTGCAGTAAATACGGTGACTTGTGTTCATTTGTCAGGAAGTAATTTTTTCCAGCTAATCACTTTCACAAACTGAACTGACTGTTGAGGGTTAGGGTTGGCTCTGTCTGCAAGACACAACAGACTTCAAGAAACTCACTAGCCTAGCAACACTGAGGCTACAGACAAAAAGAGCCTGTGCAGTTGCAAAGTACGTAAACCTTTTCAAACATAATTTCCAGAAAGATTTTTTTTTAATACGTTATTTTTATGATATTTTTTTATTATTTTAGTATGGTTTCATAAATACGCTATTTTTGAGGCTCATCCCAATGTTTGAGTTTCGAAAAATCTGAAACAATAATTTTGCTATGTATCCCTTAGATTTGGTTTTTAAAGAATTGTTGCACATACCAAAAGGTTTTACTCTTTGATGGATAAAACACTATTTCCAAATTAGCTCAAATCTAATTTTGTCATTTACGTTAATTTCTTGTCACTTGTCACAACGGGCATATACACTGATACAGATCTTGGCAAAAAGATTTTTTTTATCAGTTTAGCATTAATAAGAATTTACTTTAAAGCACTAATAATGTAGCAGTAATAGAAAATAGCTGAAAATAAACCGAAAAGGTTTTTCAAATAAAAGTAAAAGTAATCTTTATCCATTTCCCACTTGCCAGGTAAAGTTATTTGTTCTGAATATTACACTGGACCCAGGAGAACCTGCAGGCTGTTGGTGGTGAATGGCTGATGTCCATGAAAGGCTCAGACGTGGTGTCAGCCTGCAGGTCTCTTTCACAAGCTCGAGTTCCTGTGTTCTCTCTGCTCTCTATAAGAAATGAATGGCCCTCTGGTGACTTGTTGATTTTGTTTCTCGCAGTGTGAACACACGGTGAAACTGACTCGTTCATGTTATCACTTAAATGCTACCAAGAGAGAAGCCTGGATTTAAAAAAAAAAAAAAAATGCAGCTTTTACAGCTGCATAACATTAACTGTCATATTTTACAACATCAGGACACACCACTCTGTCTGAGAGCCAAAAGCGATTTCAGTGTTCCCGTTTATTTAACCTTATCCGAGCTGATTTCAAACACAGCCTGTTGCATGGTAACAGGGGTACTGTTAAGCTTCTCGAGCACATCCAGGCCACTCCCAGGCATCCGTCACAGACCGTAACAAGCTGCTGAGCGCTGTTTGAAGGGTGCGTGTTCATGTGCTATACATGTTCAGCGCTGATGGATATGCAGTGACAGTTGTGAGATATGACCCGCTGGACATCCAGGACGGGGATTGTAGTGTCTGATGAGCAGCAACACCAGCCCGCTGCTCTCTGAACCCCCTTCTTATCCGCTGTTAGCGGCGGATAATGCAGCTCTAAAGCCTCTTGTGTAAGAGACCTGCTCACTGATGACTGGACGGAAGGGGACAGGGAATGACGTAAGTGTCCTCCCGTTCCTCTTTCCGTTCTGCCCTGATCTGTGATCCTGAGCGCTTGGAAGGTCAGCTGCTCAGCTCTGGTGACCCCAATTTCTTAAGGAAAGGTTTCCTTAGAAGAGTCACTGCCTGTTCCCTGCCCCCTTTTGGCGGCTGACCTGGAAACAGCGCAGGGAGCAGCTGACGCAGACAGAGGCTGCAGAAGAGGCACTGAAGGGCCTGAACTGCCTCTCTGGTTTTTTTGATCTGATGAAGGACACAGCTCCATCTGTTTCCTGCTCCCGAAGGCTGCGGTAGTCGCAGTCAGATCGGATGAAGATAAATGAATAAACGGAAGGATGAGTCATTGCTTTATGCTCATGTTTTGACAACTGCTTCTGCTCGAGCGCATGACACTGGAAATATTGACATGTTTGTTAAATGACTTCGAGGGTGGTTGTGAAGCAGTCATCGTTAGAAATGGGCAAACACAAACGACAAACATTTCTATCTTTTAACTGTTTAGCAATTCGACGTCGCCATGTGTACTCTGCAGGGTTCTATTGTTTGCTCCAACAATAAACAGGCCAACTCAAAATGTAGGACATAAATACTTGTTGTGCTCCCCTCAGGAAGCCGTTGACTTCTGAGGAGTGTCACCCCTTTCTTTACGCTCGTCATCCACCTCCACACTCAAACCCATCCGTCTCCTCTCTCTGCCTCGGTCCTCTTGTCTGTCTTCCCCCAGCACCTGTCAGCTCTATTGTCCTCCTCAGAAGAGGAGCAAACCCATACAGGCATGCTCCTGCGACCTTTCCAATGGCCCTCTCCCAACGGGGCGGGTGCCTTTGTTCTTTGAGCCTTTCTTACCAGGTTTTGGGGCAATCAGCAAGGGGGCATCCGTCTTCCCATTGAGGGAGGCGTGGTGCTCGCTGCTCGCTGGGTGTGATAATGGACCACACATGGTCGTGCTCCAGCGGCTCACCAAGACCCCGGGGCCTCGTAGCGTGGGCACAGGCCCCGGCTCTGCCTCCTCTATCCCTCCAACCCGACCCAGAAACCACTCTTCTTCTCTGCCTTTTGTCAGGGCCCTTTCACTTAGCCCGGGCTCCACCGGGCCCCTTTGTCCCTCCTATCTGGGGGCCCGGTGCCTTAGCGTCCACTCCCTCGTCTTTGTTCCCTCCACCTACAATATGCCACCAACAAGTATTCCAGAAATGCCATGAATGCAAGTCTTTCTATCAGTGTGAATGTGCCTAAGTAAAGAAGGGAGAAAAGGGGTTTTTGATTTTATGTTGCTCTGGAGGTTTTGCTGCGTTTATTGAGCTCAGCTGATGATGTGGATAAATTCATTGGGATACCAGTAATAAAAATAAATCTTTTCATACTTTTAAACGAGATTCTTGCCTCAAGGAGTTTCATTAACATTTTTCCTGAGTGAGGGATTGTTGTTGTTACGTGGTGCAGTTTCAAACATTTTCGTTCTAAATTAAATGCAAGCATCGCTGGTGAATTAAAACCTCATGCATGCTTGCATTGCATACAACTCAACGGTAGAGAGCACACCTCATTCCCAGCAGTCCCGAGCGGCTGAATATCCCCCATTATAGACCACATGAATCCTAGAAAGGCCTTTGTTTCTAGCAGACCTGTGGACATATTTATCATACTTGACTGAATTAAAGAGCCAAAAAAACAGGCGTCACGAGTCTGGATACTACATTAAAAACTTAATATATGTCCCTCTGTCTCCATGTCCACTAACATGTCTGACTTTGCAACCATAAATCTTTATATTCTGAGGCTTATTAAGTTTCTTTTTTTTTTCTTTTTATCTGTAGAGTGGAGCTTTTTGATGTTTGACACACATCAGGGAGGTTTTTTCTTCTTTCTTTCATTATATCGGAGGCCTCGCTAATTTAGAAAACTTCTGTCACGGCCTGTAGCGATGGTACCACCCTGACACTTTATTAACATGAGGCATGTAGGATGGTAATGATGTCAATTTAATGAAATCTCCATCCGTCTTTGGCTTGAATTTCACCGTATCCGTTTTAAACTCTAGAAAGGATGTCATTTTATGTACCCCATAAAATCATTCACCAGTTTTCTCCGGTTCACCATACGAATGGCATTGATTTGTTGGTGCTGCACCGCACAGACCTGTGAGAGTGAAGCATTACATGCAGTTGCTGGTGCTGTGGTCCTCTGCACCACATGGCCCTTTGTTGTTGTGCCGCTAACCAGGAATACAGTATGTGGAAACATCAAAGGGAAACAGCTACCTCTTGGGTAGCCTTAGCAAAAGCATGGGGAAGAAAAAAAAAAAACCAAACCCTGTTTTTTTTTTTCTTGTTTCAGTCATTCAGGTCACCATGCTGCCTGTAGTATTTGGCACAGTTTTTCACTAAGTTCAAGTAACTTCCGTTGGGTTGAAAAACTTCAATCTACAGAACTGGGCTAGAGTTTTTTTTTTTTTTTTCATAATATCAATCTGATCCGTGTAAAATTTCCAACCCGCTTTACTCAGCATCAATTTATTGCCACTAACTCTCTGTAACATCCAATCTCAGTCATGCCAAACTTTTATATCCCCTCATCAAAAAAATACGAGCTCCAAAACCTCCGAGGCCAGAGCACTGCCCTTACTTCCACATTTGTGGTAGGATTTAGAAAATATATATTTTGCTTCATGCAACACAGACTTCACGTAGGCTCAGTATTTCATCAACACCAAGGGCTGTTTTTCCAATTTCAACAAAAGCCTCTCAGGGCATTATTATTGAAATGGAGCATCTCTCCCCGTGGAGCAAGGTATGAACAAGAAAACAAGCAGCTGTCTGTTTAACCATCAGACCTACCCTCAGGACTGAGACACTATAGATCGCTGTAGTGTGATACCTGCTCTCCGAGGGGGAGACTTAGCAAAAACACATTGATTACTACTCACTTTGTCCAATTGATCCTGTTCACTTCATTCCACGGTAATTCACAGCCGCATCAACATCTGACTCATCAGGCTTTTTTTTTTCTTATTCATTTAGTTTCATTTCTTGTGTTGTGTATATATATATATATTGCAGAATGTGGCAAAGTATGAAAGCCGACCACTGCCTGTGTTGAATGAATGGTTTTAGGAAATCCAATAGTGCTGACTGTTGCTGTATATGCCGTATCTTAGTTTAGAATTCAATTTAGCCCGACAATGGGAACTGAAGAAAATTGCCTGTGAATGTTATTGACTCGGAGAAAGGAGATTAGCTGGGGGAATGTCTTTTGTGGTGCGCAGACAGGAGTGACAACACAATACAGAGGAGACATGAAGACACAGGAGGAAACATCACTGTTAATGGAGAGGATTTTTTTTTTTTCAATTTCTGGCCATTTCAAGGCACAAAGGCTTTGTTGTTAGATATATATACACTGAATTACACGTGTCAGGTTGGTCTTGTAATATCAGGAAAAGGAAAATCAATAAGTGATATCTGATTACACGCGTTTTGCTGAAATGCAATGCAACTACTTTTGATTTATGTATTTGAGAGATTCTACACTTTCTAAATGGAAAAACTAAATGAGGAAATCCAAAGTCTGTAAAAAAAAAAAAAAAGAAAAGAAAAAAAAAGAAAGAAAAAAGGCACGGGCACTGGTTACGGAGGCGGTTGGGGTTTGTGTGATTTGGTTGCTGTAAACTTTTAAATGCGTAAATGAGCTCCTTTGCAAAAATGCAAATTGACACCATGTGGAAGACAAAGCGTTTAAAAACACGTAAGAGGCTATGTGGGTTCCTCTCTGACATGTTTTTAGGTTTACAAGGTGCAGTCTCACGCAAAGGCAGGCGACGCTGAAGAGATTTAGGTTTCCTTTTGCATTGATGCGAGGCTTCAGGCCATGGAGATGGACCTGATGCACGGCTCTGCTCTCCTCGCTGTTTCTCCTCTTTTCTATTCATCTGTTTTCTCTCTGTTCAGAGTATAGCAAATAAGCATCAACCCCCTTAAGCTTATTTTTCCTGTTTACGATTTACGTTGCAATAAATAACAGATTACCATCGCGCCTTAACCTGATTTCCTCCCTGTGTAGCAGCTCACACTGGCCTCGGCTATCTGAGAACAAGCAAAAGTCAATGAGGCGGTGATATCAGCGCTATCAGAGCTGCAGCAGTCCCCGTCTGTTATTTTAAGACCTGTGCTCGGTACTGAAGGAACACCGAAGCCCCGTCCCTCCACGTTAACACTGACAGCCTCCACACATACACGTGGCTGTCGAAGGGGGCTCTCCATCTCTGTGTGAGTCTGCTACATGTGCCTTCAATTAGGGCCTGGAACTGGAGCCCAAATGGGAGAGTTTAAAAAAAGGCAGGGCTCAGAGCAGTGTGAGAACACTGGCCTGTTGTGATAGTATCTAATGAGATGACTCAGAGCTGCATCCTTGAACGTTGCCATTCATTAATGTAATGATTCTTTGTGTGTGTATGTGAGTGTGTTTGTATGTGTATGTGTGTGTGTGTGTGTCCCAATTTACCAAATAAGCTTTCATGCTTTCTTCTGGTTGCTGTCTTGTGGTGAGCAGTGGGAAACTACAAAACGTCAGCTTAAGAGGTTTATATAGAGCTAATAACGCTATGATCTGAAGAAGAGAAAAGTAATCAGTTGCTCTCTTTCTCTTTCCTTAATCTCCAGCTTGCATGCCTTCTCTTACACTGTTGGGGCCTTCAGCTGGTTGAGTCTCTCTCATATTTGTTTGTGTGTGATTGATTGCTCAGAGCTTCTAGAAAATAGCCACTAATCACGACGCCTGCAGGAGGGTGAGCTCCCCGAATCCTCTTGCGCTCAGGCAGCTACTTCACATTTAAGCACAAGAGCCTCGTAGCAGTGAGGAGAACTGGGACATGACACAGCTGTTTCAAATGCTGAACACATAAGATGGTCAGGGCACTAAAGATGTCTTCTCCTTTCTGCTCCACTGGCATTCTCAAAAGCTCTTCCTGCACTTAAGCCCCCATGCAATAAACATCAGTGAGCGGAGGGCCTCTGCAGTGATGTGCCATGATTCAGGCTCATCCTTCAGGGCTGATGTGCTCTGTAAAGCCCCTTCCATGCAAAAAGGTTTGAGAAGAAGGATGGCAAAATGCTGGGCAGGAGCTCTGTTCTGAGCTCTGGCTCGTACAGGATTTTTCCATCCTACACTGCTGGTCCCATCTGTCTGGTGCAGGTCCCACTGAACCCCTCCATGGGTCAGCGTCCTCCAAGCCCAAACCAGAGCGATTAAACGGCCCAGTGGTGGGCCAGGCCGGATGGGTCTTGCACGCAACAGGGCCACAAGCCGTGGAAGAGCTGCATTGGTCTCCCTCTCCATGTGAAAGAGAAGCACTCTAAACACGAGAGGAGGAACAAAACTAACTAATTTATTACCACATGGCCAAAAAGGTCAGAGCGTGACAAAAGCCCTCCTGTTGTGAGGAGGAGTGCTGTGGAGTGGCCCCATCCAAGCTGAGTCTGGGTGACTACCGCAGCATTAGACATGGGTCAGGCTGGGGGGAAACATGGAGGAAGAACTAGTTTGAGAACAAAGGCCTTTTTCTTGACTCTCGTTAGGCTGTGACGTTTATTTAATAAAACCTGTTTGGTTTAATCTTCCAGAAGCCTAAGAAGACACTGAGAAATTGAATTTTTCAATTTGGTGACCATTATGTGACTATTTTAAGAAATTCAACAAAATGTATTCAACATATGTCAAGTTCATTAGAAAAGCAAATATTGTGTCCCGTGGTGGTAATATAGCCTTATCAAGTGGTTATTTGCCCATGAAATCTAATTTGCAGATCCTAAATTCAATAGCAAGAATGCATTTTTATCTGCTAAAAATGGTCATGTTTGCAGTCAGTGTGCTGATGTTTTCTTGTGTTCATTTTTAGCTTCTTCCCTTTAAATTCTTGAAAAGCATTTTCCCTCAGCTATGTAACTTTTTTTTATTAGCTAGCAGTGAGGCTGTGGGTTTAGCAATATTGGTCTGTTGGTTGCATGTCTACTACTTTGGTCCATGTCAAAATATCTCAACAACTTTTGGATGGACAGCCATGACATTTAGCACAGACATTCAAGTGTTTCCAGAGGATGAACCTTAAGAAATTTGGTTATCCTGCAACTTTTCCTGTAGTAATATCCATGAGGTGCACATTTGTGTTTTTCAGTGAAATGTCTATAACTATCAGATGGATTGCCATGAAATTTGGTACTGATGTTCATGCACCCTCAGGATGACTTGTAATAACTTTGGAGATCTCCGACTCTTCATCTAGTGCCAAAATTTCCACCGGCCTCAGCTGTGTTTTGTGTTTAAAGCTAATAGGCAAATATTAGCATGCTAATGTGCTGAATTAATGTGGTGAACATTGTTAAACTTTAGCATGTTAGAATGGTTAGTGCAAGCATGTTAGCATGCTAATGTCAGCCTTTAGCTCAAAGTACCATTTTACCCAATACAGCCTCACAGAACTGCTAGCATGGCTTTTAGCATAGCTTGTTTCCCCCCTTCTCTCCTTTCACTTTTTTTTTTTTTTAACAGACAGGTGCTTGTGCGTCACTATGTGGAAGTGTAGAGGTTCCGTTTGAATTTCACCCTCAAGCAGTAAACCAACTCTTATGAAAACCATCTGAACTCCAGCTGTGGAAAGTTCTTACTTCTGACTGCCCAGTATGCTTTACCAGCGAGGCAGCCAGTTGAAGACAGTGGTAGTGACAGATACAAAGCAACAGTTTCTATTTAGCCAGAAGAAAACAGGAGTTAGTGCCTGAAAAAGAGAGGGGTGTGTGTGTGTGTGTGTGTGTGTGTGAGAGAGAGAGAGAGAGAGGGATACAGGGGTGACCCAGCAGCTCTATGCTGTCTGGCCACAGCCCTGCACATGCTGACAGATTTATTGGATACAATAATCAGAGTGTACTATATCACCCTGCTCTGCTCTCTGCACGAGCAGCTCCTGTAATTGGCTTTTACACCTGGAACTCACTATAAACATCACACAACTTTACACTTGGACTGAAAATGTGACTTTGACATTAACGTGATTTGTTTAGAAAGCTGTGATGTGCAGTGGTCGAGGATGCTTTTGTCTCTTTCAGTTTCTGGTTTAACACTGAAGAGCAGCAACAACATTCTCAGCCATTGTTAAATGCAATTAGACAGTATTTTACACTAATGAATTATGATGTCTCTGACTGTTTGAACTGAAGTTGTTAAAATAATTTAAGCTCTGGATATTTAGCTAAAAAAATAGTATTTAAGTGTTGCAAAACTGACATCATCATAAGTAAAGTAATGGAGATAGACTTCCAGACAGCTTTATTAAACAGGGCGGTGGCCCTAAGGCCTCTGCTGGACATTAGAAGATTGAGCAAGTCTCATAAATGCCCCCTGGCAACTTCACACTATTGGATTCAATGCTGAGCTGCCAGGATTCCTTCTCTGTCAGCCTGGTTGGCTGGATAGAAGTATGGCTCACTGGTTGGTTGGTGGGTTGGTTGGTTGGTTGGTTTGTGTGGCATCCTGGCTGGCTGGTTAGCTCTGGTGATCAGTATTCAGGCCATGCCCATACTGTGCCCGTCCCGTTTAGGACAAAGGGCTGATCAGGTATGCTAGGCAGCAGGCGCGGGTATTCACCGAGCTAAAACACTCTGCAGAGCTGGACGAGCTTGCCCAGCTCCAGACTCAGCGTCTCAGTGTCCCAGTGTTTGCTTGTCTACTGTGCCATGAAATGGAGTGAGTGTGTATGATTGTGCCAGTTGAGCAATGCAAATACCCTCCCTGAGGGGAAGACCTATTCCACTTAGTTAGGGAGTGCTGCCGGGTGAATTAGACACAGTGTTGCATGTTGCACTCTGTAAAACGCTTTGATCCCTTTTAACAAGCCTTTAGTGAGACTCCCTTTGTGCATTTTTTAAATGCTTGCACATCCCCAATATATGTATTTTACTGAAACATACGCACTTTGATCAAAGCTTGAGGTATTAGATCCAGTATTTGTTCATCCATGTGTATTTTTTCTTGATCAAATGGATAAATTGCATCTTGAAGAAATGTGATGTCGCAACAAGATATTTCCATAGCAGAGGAAAAAAAAATCCATCCAAAATATCAACATTAAATGTGAGGTATTGGTGCCAGTGGCTCAGATTCAAAGGGAAAATGTGTCTGGTTAGACTCACCGCCCATCAATATCACATACAGAAAGAAATGACCTGAGGGAAGGCGGGCAAATTTAGATGAAGCAGGCAGCAGAGGCACACCAAAGAGGTAAACACAACACTTAATGACACAAAGTAATATCGAGTGGAAGAATACTGAAGGGAAGAATTCTTCTTTAAGAGTACAGGGGACATTCAGCCTAGATTCAGCCCTAATTACCGTATCTCTGACCTTTATCGCCATTAACTCCTGCCACTATCTCATCCATCCTGACTCTCCTGCCTTTCATTGATTACCCTGATAGAGAGAGGCATCAGGTGTCCACAGCCTGTGATAATAGATAGATAGAATGGTAAATTTATAAAAGGTTAAAAAAGGTTAAAAAAATAAATAAATACATTAAATAGATTCAAATTCAAATTCACCTTTTTTTTAAATGCTGCAACTTTATGTAGAATTGCTTATTTTGATGGAAAATATGATGAACATGAGTATTATAGTTGTTATTTATATTTGTAGAACATGGGCCAGATCAAAATAGCCAAAATAACAAAAAAAAAGTGCCATGGTAAAAATTTTGCCTTGCGGTGAAAGCATTCGGCGTTCTCTTCAGTGCTCCCTGAAGCTGTTTTCTTTTATTAAGAGCTTTTACTACGGGCTTACAAATCGCATATGTCAAAAGAAAGAAAGCAGCCATTCATTCTTGACAATAGGGATTTTACGGCGGACTCAGTGGTGTGTTTGCTACAGTGAGCTACGTATACCCCACAACCACTTTTTCTTTATGTCCTCCTCTTTCATGTACTGTACACTGCCCCGTAGTTACAGCTAAAATATCAAAAATATTTAGGGACACTTTGATAGTGGTGTTATTAATTACATTTTAGCCTGAAGATACAGAGATAGAGAGCTCTGAATGTAAGCCAAAATAAATCTGGAACCTTTCTTTCTCCATGTTGAATGGGACCCAGGTGGGGTTTTTTTTTCTTCCCTGGCTGACCGAGTCAAAAAATGTTAATGCTTGATTATGTTTTATCTTGTTTGGCATGCATTGCCAATGGCTGGCAGCTCCGATCCATATCTCCACGCTTTAAGGAGCTATTTGTAACAGTACAGCAAATTATACTTTTTTTTTTTTTTACATAGTATGTCCCTTCACCTTCGTGTTTTTCATTCCCCATCACCTTTCGCATCTATAATTGTTGTATACAAATGAGTTTTTTCAGAGTTGGCTGAATACATTAATCACAGTACCCTAAAGACACAAAATAGGACATTGTTTATTTTTCATGTCATGAAAAGAAGTAAGAGCAGAAAGAATAATATTTTCTTAAATAGCCTATTAAAATTATGCCGTTAAGACGTATTTAGACTTATTTTTGTTACTATCTGGCATTCTAGTAAAGAAAACCTTTTAAAAAGTTGAAAATATATTTTAAGCAGAAGGAAAAGACCATTTTTTTCTATATTAGGTGCCATAAGTGCAGTGGAGGTATGCCATTAATGACCTGCTAGAATGCCCATGGGAAGAAACATTAGACAAAAGAGCATGCCGGAAACACTGAGCGGGCTACCCCGGTGTCTCTGTGGGCAGTCTAAAAATACCACTGTGCTTCTTTCAGATATTGAAGCCGGGTGATGACATATAGTTGGCAGACCTTCGATCACTTTCCCTAGACTCCCACCAGATTTGATTTTCTTTTCACATGCTGTCACAAATGGAAATCTTTATATGCTTTGTGTTTTAAAGGCCTGACTTTCTCTCTAGTCGTATACAGTGTTGTTGTGGATCATTTCTGGGTCAACAGGTTCACCTACCAGGACAAAAGGGCACACAAAGTTGATACTTGTGAAATTTAACATTTTAGTTGACCTTTTTTTTATTATTATAATCATGACTAAACCTTTTCCCCAACCCTCATCATATTGTCAAAGTGGCTGTTGACATACTTCCTGTGTGCTTCTTGAACGCCCGTCAGTTTGCTCCCATATTCTCAGCAATGTAAAGTGCCTCTTACTTTAAAACGAGCCTTGTGCTTTTCTCTTGTGTGATTTATTTGCAGACAGATGCCCAGCATTCTTTGGTGAGGATGGTTTTATGTCATTTTCCTTCAGACTTTGGAGGATTTTAGAAAAGGTTTTTGTGTTTGGTCATACAGCTCCATTTCACTCACAGCTCCATCTGAAATTCATCGAGGACTTGTAAAGGACGAATTGTGATGACATGTCCTTGGTTTTCAATCTCATCCCTAATATCCAGTCTCATCTCGTATGTGGTGCGACTTGCCGCCCCAGACTCTCCACCGAAAAAGCCAATCAATCTTCAATTTTAAGAGAGCCTTTTTACATGGGCTCCTCCAGCCATTGGACTTGGCTATTTTTCCATCATCCTGCTCGTGCATTCACATTATAAGTGAAACTGTTCCAGGGGTAAAGAGGTTAGCTCTCACATGATTATTTCTCAGATAAGGAGATAGCAGGAGCATTTTTCATGGTAATGCTTTTGAACTCAGCAAAAAAAAAAAAAAAGATGGGTTCAAGCTACGCCCATGTTGGAAATTGATTTTACTCTTTATAATTACATGGTCTACAGCTCTGTGTAAAGCCATAGTCCTTCCCCAGTGGTTCATTTATTCAAATAATAAGAAGAATATAAACAAGACTCTTGTTTCCATTTTGGTCCAAAAGAAAAAGTAAAAATTTGAAAGAATATCTTACACATGCGACAGCTTTGTGACAAACTGGGAACAGTCGCTGCATGGTAGAAGAAGTGGGCCATTATCAGGGTCCTGTGTTTGCTCTATGATGTGGTGCTAGAATTAAAGAAGCTGCGAGAAGAGTCAGTCAGGCCTTTGACATAAACAACAGACACTATGCTGCCTTTGTTTTCTCTCCTCAGCAGGATCACACATCTTTGTTTTGGTGAATTCATTTCAGAGTTGAGGAAATGTTAACTTTTCTGGGGTCTCTGGGTTCACCATAGTCATTCAAATTAGTGGCACTGTGTACAGTATAATGTGTACAGAATGCACAAAAGCCCTACATAATGTATCTACACAAATACACCAGCCTTTATTTGAATAATCAAAGAACTTTGCTCCCACACACACACACACACACACACACACACACACACACACACACACACACACGAAAATGATGTTTCTGACTTCACTCTCTGTTTCAGTCCATATTGTGACAGGCAAACAGATTGTGACGGATCGAGGCGCATGACTGAGATCCAGAGAAGCTGTGGAGGAATTCAGGGTGGCAGCAAGAAGTAGATGATTGAGGAGCAGTTATGGGAGGTAGAAAAGTTTTCAGGGCCTTCTCTTGTTAGCAGCCACATGATCCCCTTGTTCCTCTGGGAGTGTGCGTACAGGCTGGCGGTCGGGTGGGGGCAGGAATGTGCTCCCGGCTGGAAAAGGTTTGCAGTGCACGGAGAGGTCCTCCCGGCCGCCAGCTCCACTGAGAAATGGGCCCGGCCGGCCGCAGAAACTCAATCTTTCTCTCCAGCTGGCCCCTGAGCTGGTAGAGGATGGTGGTGATGATGATGATGATGATGAAGGAGAAGTTCAGCGGATTAATGATGTGCCATAGATTGGGAAGACTCACCATGACTAGTTGGAGTATAATGCAAACGTGTTAAATCAGCTGTGGGTGTATCCCTTTCATCTGCTGTGAATGGGTTCAGAGGTTACACCGCCTTCACCGCGGTCCTCGGTTCTCTGCCTCCCAACCGCAGCGCGTTCGGCGCTCTGTTCGGCGCTCTGTTCGGCCTCCGTGACATATAAGAAGGAGACAATCTGAGAGGTGAACCTCATGCGCGGCGACTCAGGAAGCCAGGGCCATAAACGCAGTGGGGCTTTTTGACTGACTGGCACTGGCTTTCGTCTGTGCTTTTTTTCTACCAGAAAAAAAATCTGGTGTGGTTTTACAGCAATATATAACATATCTGGCCTCGCTGGCTCCTCCGCAGTGTGCAATGGAAAAAGAGCGCACTTGTCTCCAAAGCGGCTTTGAGATGTAATTGAACCATAATGCCTCTTATGTGAGCATCTTGCGGTGGAATGAAGATCTCACTTGACAAATGGGCCAGAGAAAATAAACTGGCATATCTGAGTCATGAAGTGGAGACTTGGGCTACCAGCTCTTAAGCCTGCCGGTCGGAGGGCTGGAGCCTCCGTCGGTCTGACTAGAGAAGGTAGAGAAAACCCAATCATCTTTTCGCTGACATCCAAGGCATTTCTATTATATCCCAGCTGATTATTTCTATGCCCCTTCCAACATCCTGAGGCCAGGTGCTATTTATTTCCCTTAGATCCATCATATGAGCGGCTATTTCTATTCGAGAGTCAGTTGATTTTTTGATTTTTTTATGATTTGATGAATGCCGCCATCCCTGCTGCACCACACCGAGCTCCCCCATGAGCTTTCTGGTATTGAGAGGTGGCAGTTGTTCAGCAGGCTTTTGCCAAAGTAAAGTGTTATGCTTAAGAGCTTGAGAACGGCTGAGGAAGCAGTTCATTACTCGTGAGTCAACAGCTTTTTCACTTCATTCGTTTTTTCTCACTTTAATGTTTACTTTAATTCATAGATAAAAAGAAAAGGAAAAAAAAGACTCCGCATATTTTCTCCACCCAGCTCTCTTTGAACTAATTGAGTGTGTTGATTGTGACTGCCGTTGAGGACACATTACAACCCGGTGCTCTTGGCTTGTTATCACGTGTCGTGTCCCATCGATCACGCGTTTAATTACAACACCTCTGCTCTGCTAATGCCAACCACCTTCTCTCTGCGGGGGTCTCATTCTGTCGCCTTCAAATCATCATCAGCACCACCATCTCCCGGTGAAAGCAGCGGAGTCCTGTCACTGTGTCAGACACCTCATCGCACGGCAGAAAAGATAGGGGGGAAAAAAATATCTAACACTGAAGGACTCCTGTAGAGAGAAACGTGCCTTTTTCTTTTCCTCTTCCTTGACCCCTGCTGGCCATCCCCGCCACCCACTGACGCACACAGCTTGTGGCTGATGTAGCAGCATTAGGTTAGGTCACGCAGGTTCGTCCCTAACAGAAGGGAAGTCAAACTGGCCTCATACTCAGTAGCCATGTCTGCTGAGGGGGCAGAAACTACACATATGGTGCTTAGAAACGTCCTTAAACACGGACACATCTCTCTGTTTTGCATCACTGCTGCTGCTGCTGCTCCCCAGTCCTCTGCATGCGGCACACAAACTCAGAGCTGCCATGTCGATTGTCACCCCAGGTCGCCTTCTCTAGAAGCTGCATTTTGCCAACATGGCGTTCCCCTGCTGCGTGCCTGTATTTGTTTGTGGTTGAGGGTGTGGTGCTCTTGCTTAATCTGCTAGTCCACAGCTGTAAGAGCTGTGGCTGCGGTGGTAAAGCTGCCCAGACCTTGAAGCTGGCACTCTGATTTTCTGTTTGTGAATGCCACGTGACCAGACTCTCTGGGGGGAAAAAACTGTTAGCAAATGTAAAGTTACATTTCACAGCAGCCTATATTTTTTACTTAGTCTGCTTGGGTAGAGAATAGCTGTGCATCCTCATCAGAGAAGCTGCAGCGTGTTGCCAGTAGAATAAACACTGTTTTCAGATGTAGCTGTTTTATTGAATGTGGCAGAGCGGTGAAGTGGTCAGACAGTGAAGCAGTGACATTAATTGAATTGACAGACAGCGTTCAGTGCTGCATCAATTATTAATCTGGTCCATCCAGCTACAGTACACTAACCTTTTCCTTTCTCTTTACAGCCGTGCAATCAAGACCAATCAGGACCTGCTTCCAGAGACCCCCTGGACAAATATCTTCTACGATGACTTCTGGGGCACCTTACTCACGCACAGTGGCAGTCATAAGTCTTACCGGCCCCTCTGCACCCTCTCCTTCCGCCTCAACCACGCTGTGGGTGGGCTGGACCCCTGGGGTTACCACATGGTTAATGTGGCCTTCCACGGAGCTGTGACAGGCCTGTTTACCTCGCTGGCTCGCCTGCTGCTAGGAGGAGGCCTGTGGAGCCTGTTGGCCGGCCTCCTCTTTGCCTCTCACCCCATCCACACCGAGGCGGTGGCGGGCATCGTGGGCCGGGCCGATGAAGGCGCCGCCCTGTTCTTCTTGCTGTCCCTGCTGTGTTACATACGTCACTGTACGCTGCGGGGCCACGCCGGGCCCTGGCGGCTCGTAGCCTGGTTCCTGGGCAGCCTGGGCTGCGCCGCCTGCAGCATGCTGTGGAAGGAGCTGGGAGTGACCGTCCTGGCTATATCCGCGCTGTATGACGTCTGCGTTTTCCACAAGCTCAAATTGCGACAGGTCATCACGCTGCTCTACAAGGTAAACAAGTTTGTTCTCGGTCCGTGGAGCTGCTTTTTCACATGTATCTGGTTTCCTGCAGCCGATCCGCGAATCTGGCAAACAACATAGGATATATATATATATCTGTGTGCATGTATGTCTACAGTTTGTGTGTTTTGTTTGCTTTTCATCACAATATAATTTGAAAAACATTCGGAAGTGTATGAACAGCTGTGTCATTCAGGTCAGATTGTTGTGCTTTCCATTAAACGCAAGGAAGCGCGCATGTGGGAAAGGAAATCAAACAGAATATTTCTCTTTGAGTCTGTGCATGAGGCACATTCAGTAATGATGTATTATAGCCTTAGCCATGTAATTCACCAATTGATGGGTATTCTGAAATAATCCTCCACGAGGATGATGAGTATCATTATGGCAATAAAACATGAGTAAGGCTTTTATTTATAATCCTTATGAGCTTAACCTTTTCAGCCTCAGGACTAAAGTGGTAACAAGGTTACAGTCTGCTCTGTTACATCATTTCGTATCATGCAATTCAATTCCAAATCTCTGCCTTCAAAAGTGACATACTATACATTATTTTCTTCTCTCTGACAGGAGTTTCGTAACAAACATCCAAACTAAAGATGGGTTTACTCAGTGAAACCAAATGAGAATGTAGCTAATTGCTCATGGAGCCATTAGTGTTTATCAACATCTTTATAGAGCATAGTCATGAAAAGTGTGCTGTTAGCCACATGTCACACATTAGCATTGGAACAAATCATCATGAGCATGTGTTTTCCTCCTCCTCTTTTTGTGCACTGTATACATGTTTGTATGTGTGTGTGTTTGTGTGTGTGTGTGTGTGTGCGCCATGTTTACTTGTATATTCACATTTCACACAGGGACACAAAGAGAAGAAAATGAAAAACATCTTTCAAAAGAAATAGCTGAGATAACAAAAAGTGATGGCCACTTTATATTATCTTGTCGCTTTTGAAGCGTCCAGCCATTAAGTAGCCCTTTTCCCCAACAGCTCCTGTCAGAAGTATTTACTGTTTGCTGTCCAGGCAATGTGACATGCGTGACTCCCTACACATCATAACAAATGCAACAGGACGTGTGCACAAATGTGACAAAAGAGCTCCAGAGCAGCCAATCAGCAGCCTGGCTATCCGGCACTCCCCCAGCACGAAAACAACACTATGAGAAAATGTTATGTGGTAAGGAAGGGTAGGTGTCAGCAAATACTAAGAGAGACAGAAACAAAGAGAAACTGATGTGCAGATCTAATCCCGCCCTTTAAGTGCTCATCCTCGGGTGGTAATAAAGACGGAGGGCCTCTGCTGCTGTCTTCTCCACACTGTCCTCTCATGATCTAAGCCTTATCAGCCTCCCTGTGTCCTCTGGAGTGCGGCCCATCCACCGCTGCAGGCAGACAGGCCCTCTAATGGCTTGTCAGGCACGGCTGGACTGGAGAGGAAACAGGGCCAAAAGAGCTGAAGGAGATGATGCGTCAGAGCTGACAGATTTTCCACTTTTTTGATTGAAAATCTACAAACCCTGCTGATCCAATTGTCTTTGGAAGAAAAGAAAAAAACATGGACTGGCAGATAATTAATAATTCTGGCATGGAGCAGGCCCTATGGATTTCTTTCATCCCTTGCCATTGTGGTTAATGAACTTGGCAAGTGTCTCCTCACAGCACTTCCAGAGTAGCTGGTTTCCACACTGTCTCTCTGATGTTGATGATGGTTACGATGCAGTTTTAAGTTTTAGTCTTAACTTTAGTTGAATGGCACCTTTCATGCAGAAGATGCAGATTAAAATGACATAAAACATCTTTAAAAGGTTGTAAACACTTGAAATTTGCAAACAATTGAAACCCCAATGAAACAGTAGAGGCAAATGAAGCAACAAGAAACTACATGAAAGCAGATGAGTCTTAAGATGTTTCTTCAAGGAATTTCCAGAAGTTGAATGTTAGTTGAATTTGGTCAATACACTGCCTCTCCGTATATCTCTGTCTGAACCATTGGTACATTTCACACTGTAGTGTTTGATGATCTAAAGCAGCAGCTAGCAGGACAAAGGGAAAGACGGCCGACTAGATTTGGTGATGCTTAACCATTCAGGGTTCAGGGTTCTATAAACTAGTAAAACTTTACAGTTCTTCTTTGGAAAAAAAGAAAAAAAAAGAAGCATATTCTCTTTTACTTGTTTTGGTTGAGGCTCTGGCAACACCCAAACTTTTTGTCAGTGATTGAACCTGTTTTGCACTTAAAATTCTCTCTGAAGCTGCAATACATGGCTTGATTTGCCTAACATGCAGCTTTCAGCTGACAATTGTCTGTCACACTGACAACATAAAAGGAAGCACAGACAGAGAGCTGTCATCATCACCTCAATCCCGTTAACTTTGGAGGTTTCCTTCCTGTCTGCTCGCAATGTAATGGTTCTCTGCGATCTCAGATTCGTGTGTATGAGTATTGTGACCCGATTTGTTCCCGTCATGGCAAACAGTCCACTAATGCAGCGTGTACATTCATCTCTCTCTGTCTCTGTGGAGGGAGGCAGTCACTTTGACTGATGATAAGCAACGGGAGTTATTCCTCAAGGCAAGTTGAGCTTTCAACCGCCTGTGTGAACATTAAATTCTGTACAGAGCTGAAAATGATCACAGTGAAAATAAATACACCCCCACCCTCACCCTCAAGTTCAGGCTTGAGATCTATCAGGTGCTGAAAAGTTGGCTGCTAACTCCCCCTAACCGAAGTGTACGAATGGGAAAGCGGCATTGTTACATTAATTTTCTGTGATAAGAGGGAATCCAGGCATAAAAGCATGAAAAAGGAACTGTCACCGTGTCTCAGCTCGTTCCTCGTTTGAGAACGTAAAACCCATGCTTCATTTGGACTAAAGAGACCGGCTTGTTGCATGACTGACAGGCCACAATGGGCCTGCGCTACGTTTTATCACTGAGCTCTCCTCTCAGCCGAAGTCATTTGACATTTAACGTTGGAAATGGTGAAATGGGCCTGCTTATCTGATTGTGGCCCACAGTCAATTACATTAGAGTTTTATATCAGCTGCAAATCTCCCATTGTGTTGTTACGGCTTCTGTGTGCGGTTTGAAGGTTACAGACTGAGAGCTTCACTGTAATTCCATGTAGGTTCATAATTCATTTCATCAAGACTTTAACTGCAGACTCTCTGCATACAAATCAAAGGGAAGAGGTAATGCATGGATATTATCTTGATTTATTGCTTATATGTTGCATGACCTTACATTTGCATAACAGATCTGGGAACAGTAGAATAAAAAAGCTCTAACAGCATAATTTCTTTAAGGGTTTTAGCAAAAAAAAAAAAAACAATTGTGGAAAAAAAGAAACATTTTACATTAAAGCACGCCATATTTAAATTAGGTCAGGACATACTGTCAGATTGAATAGACTATAATTCGTTTGTGTACTGCACATGTGTCTCTTCTTGCAGGCTTTTGTCTGTGTAGTGTCAGAGTTTACATGGACCCACTTCTTCCATTCATCATATTTAATCATCCCTGGGCAACACTGAATCTTTAAAAGGGATTAGACAAACACACACCAACTTCATATTCTCTTTTGAATATTAAACATTTGCCACATTATGCAGCACATTCAGCATAAACACTGATCTAAGTATGGTACTGTCTCTCTTTGTGTTCATGCGAGCAGTGCTGGCTGAAGGTGGAGAGAGGGAAACAATAGTGCCCAGACAGTAATTGAATAAGCACATACTGGGTTAACAGTGACGCTGGAGTCAAAGCTCTTGGCATCCTCTGGCATCCAAACTCTGCTGAAAGCTTTTATTAAGAGATCTGGTGCAACCTTTGGATGCTTGAGTGACCTTTCTAAGGAAAACAGTGCTCTTTAAATAAACCTGAGTCAGGACTTTTATAAGATATTTTTATGAATAAATACATAGAAAAAAAACACCTCTTCCTTACAGAATAAACCTACAGTGAGTTACAATTTAATTTTTATGACCCATGTCCTCGTATACACCTTTCAACAAGCATCACACCCGTTCCTTTTCCTCCCTCCAGTCTTTAGTCTGTATGTTAAGTGTTGAACCCCTGGTGGGTTACTTACACAGTTGATAACCGGTGCCAGTGTAAGTTTACAGTTTACAATGTGTTTTTAATTAGTTCTTTCCAAGACATGTACTGTCTTGAAAAGTGAGAAAAAAAAACATCATTAACTTGTTTACTCAAGCCGACCTTTACAGTGCTGATATTCAGCAGTTGCCTTTGAGCCTGATTAAAGCGTTTATGGTCATGTGTTCTTATGTATTGAGCAACTCCCAGGCAATGAGTTTATTGCATTCAAATGTAACATAGTTGGCAGCAGAGAGTGTGTGTGGTGTAACCACAGTTTATGTGGAAAAATCGTGCTTTTTTTTTTTTTTTTTTACATGCTTTTTCCTGCACAGCATTAGTTAATAGGCTCATTTTCAATAAGAGATACTGAAACACAATTAGAAAGCTTAATGAAGTTGAGGAAAGAATGCTTTTTAAAGTGATCTCACTGTGTTTGTTCCATAGCATAAGGCAATAAAATGTCTATCCTGAGGAGTTCCTTCTTTGTTAGTTGACCAATAAAATAAATGCTTGGAGAATTAAGACAGTGAAATTGGCCAATAAGCCAGCTCCAGCTCTGGGAAAAACAAGAACTGTTTGGCCGTATAATTCTCTGTAAACATCTTCACTACGATTTTACATATTTTCTTTTAATGTGCAGCTTTGTTTCGCCATTAGGGTCCATTGTTTGAATGTAGATAGTCCTGCCCTTATAATGTTACACTCCTTGTCCACATTTTTAACCAGAAAGAGAAAGTGTGAGTGAACTCTTTTCACACTGGGGAAACAATACTGATTATTGATATGGACATACAGTACAAGCCAAAGTCCCTGAGGGGCTGACACTCCTGACATGACCCTTAAGAGAACAACACTTTGAAAACACAATACAGAAATACGATGCTGTTGAAAGTGTAAACTGGATAAAAAGAAAATATCTTGGTGATGTCATGTCAATGCTGTGCATCCATCAGTACCTCCTGAACATACCAGGGATCACATACATGTTCGGAGAAACTTGAGATGTTCCTCTGCGATTGCTTTTGTTCTTGTCCAACATCCGACGACTCAACCACTGGAAAATGATTTCCAAATCTGGGACAAGACCCAGCTGGCCCTCAGTGAATGTCAAGCTTACACACTTCATCTTTTCACACCTACCATTTTCTGTTCACACTTTGGCTATTAGTGCAAGGTCACTGCTTAAGGTGTGTGTAATTCGTCAGAGTTTACCTGGGCTGGGAGCTAAGGTGTCATGGAGCTGGAGAGGCTGGAGAGGCCGGCAAGGTCTGACCTCACGGATGTCAGAGATGGAGCAGAGCGGGGGAGGGCAGGTGTGAAATGGGAGGTCTCTCCAAACATATGTATGTGTGCAGTGCATGTTTACATGCTGAGGTGTGTATATCAGCTATAGACCCGGCGTACAAAACATGACATCCATACATAGCCTTGCTGTGCATTAGATGAGGTAAAAGGGAAACACAGCCAGCAACATACATTCTTACCTGGGGCTCCACAGATGCTCCTCCATGCTCTAATGGCTCCTGTCACTGTGTGATGGATTGGGCCTGGTGGGCTCAGCTAGTGCCCCCTGCCCTCACACACCTGCCTCTCACATGGGGATACACACCACCACTTCTGGTCTGGGTAGGGAGATGGGCAGTCAGCGGCGTGCATGATGGAAACACAGTTATAGACAAACGTAGGTCAATTCTTAGGTTGTACAACTTAAAGCAAGAGTTCAACATTTTGGGATATAAATGCAAATTCACTTTCTTACCAAAGGCGAAGATCAACGCCACTCTGTCAGTGCTGTTAAATATGAAGGTGCAGCTAGCGGAAGGTTACCTTAGCTTAGCATAAAGAGTGGAAACAACAGGAAACAGTTAGCTTGGAGTCTCCAAGAAAACACATAACTCTTCATAAAATTAGAACGTGTATTCTTTGGCTACTTTATATTATATTTCATACGAAGCTACTTAGTGAACTTTAAAGGTGTTGGGAGCCAGATCTTTCTACCACTGAACAGAGCCAGGCTGTTTCCAGTTAGCTACTAAGCTAAGCTAACCATTTGCTGACTTCTCATCTATTTCTTAGCAAGAAAACAAATATATTTCCCAAAAGTCTTAAAAATATGTTTTGAAACTGGATACAAAGGGCGCTGTTTCTTCATCTATCAGTCCTATTTTTATTCTGAACAAACAAAGGCAGCAGTGTAACAGAGAAGACATTCCACACACAGATGATTGAACAGGTCTCTCGACCCCTGAATGTCGTAGCTTTGGGGTAAAATGAGGCAAGTGCAGCCACAGTGATGGAAAGTGACTTGAGCTGGGTTCGCTTCAGCCTATACCGTTCATCAGGCTTAAGCGAACCTGACAGGCACAGTGCCAGCGACAGCCCGCACTGTGACCCTGACTTTGTCCACTGTGAGAAGATGGAAACGCAGAGAAAGAATGAAAAAAAAAATCCCTAAAACACAGCCTCATGTTGGCATAAAAACAGATGCCAAATACAGCATGAGGCTTGAAATTTTTCAGATTGTTCCTCGCTTTGCTTCTTGCCGAGAACGACTGCACGCCCCTTCTTTTTATAGCCGGCGTGTCTGAGAATCGATAGTGGCATGTTATGTAAGACCTCGGTTCTGCAAAGGAATGTCCCATAGCACCAGTGTCCTGTAGTATCGCTCTTACACATGCATCGAGTTGTCTTAATAGAGACGCGTGTAAATTTGCTGGTTTGTCTGTTTTTCCCAAAGTCATTAAGCTTTCACAAGGGATGATTGATTCACCCACAAGTATTACAACAAATAACAGACACAGTAATGAAATCCCCTTCATTTTAAATAACTGAGACGTGCATTCAGTGTATTTTTTCACAACCTCTTCTTTCTTCAGACAGTTCTGGAACAAATTGGCCTCTTTCTTCTAACTCATTCTGAGGTCAATTGATATTTCAAATTTAAAGTTTTGTTAACTCTAATTTACAACTTCAACGCAAGTGAAATATAGTTTGGGCCGTTGTTTCAGTTGCTGACCATAGCTCCTATTTATGGTTCCTTTTTATGGTCTCCGCAAATAAACTGGCATGTAAAATCAGCCAACCAGAACTGCATTACCGGAGACTTCCAGCTACTATATATCAGTATAAAAAAAAGCCTGTTGTCAGGTCTTGTATGGACATATTGTGTAATTCTGAATAAATCACTTTCTTGTAGAAGTTTTGTGAGTTATTGTTATGTACAGCTCAACAAAATTTGTAATATTAAAACTGGAACGGTTCAAAGCCTGTCATAGGGCTTTGAATGCTTTAGAGTGCTCTTGGGGATTTTTGTTAGTTAGTTGTTTGTGTACTTACTACAGTAAATACGGCTTTTAGGAATCCTAATCAAAACAAGCAACCAGATACCCATGTAAACTGTATAAACTGCTGCCAAAACTGTTGAGTTGGATAAGAGAAATGAAATCATTCAGATACAGAATGGGCAGACTGCCAATTTACACAAACACAGGAAAGGGAAACAAATTAAGTGCTATCTGCAGACTCTCTCTGCTGCATCATCTCGTCATGTTGCGTAATATGCAATATGTAAAATGACTGTGTTCACAGAATGCATCTTGAAGGCAAAATGGTCCAGTCTATTACCTGAATAGGTTGGTGATTTGCTGGAGTGCTGCTCTGAGTCCCAGTTGAAATTCCCCCTGTGCATGTTCCTACAAAGGACCACTGCATTTTCCCAGCAGAGGCCCGATGATCACCGTGGGCGCTCCCAGCGCAGAGGGAGAGAACCGAAGAGAAACAGGACGTGTAGAAAGAGATGGAGCAAGAATGTGTTGCAGAGGAGGGGAGAGACATTAATGGATGGGGCAGCCAAGGGACATAGAGACAAAGAAAATGAGAGTCTGCTGTAGATATTTTCAGGAGGTGAGTCTGTATGAAGTGCTTCTGTCAGATGGCCTGTCGCTGCCCATGAACCATCAGCCACTGGGTGCTCTATTTCAGGATACAAGGACTAGAGAAAATGCCAAGATGGTGTTAAAGCCTTTCAAGCATGTGGGGGTTCCTCTCTGAACACACATGTCAATGTAACACATGACTCTTTTATTTCTGTATTAATAAAAGATAGATAGATAGATACTTTATCTATCTATCTATCATCTATCTATCTATCTATCTATCTATCTATCTATCCAGCGTTCTTTCTTTAAATGCACTCTGTCCCCTACTGTGCCACCCTGGTTTTTCACCTGTGTCTGTTTTTCAGCAGGATTATGCAAAAAGTACTGAACCGATTTGTTGGAGGTATGAGTATGAGCCCTGGAAGAAGCCATAAAACTTTGGGACTGATCCAGATCATTTACTATATAAATTAGAATTTTTTCTCTGAAGTCTGGTGTATGTTTGTCTGCCTTGGTGGAAGTTCCCTGAGAGTCCTTCTAGTTGTCTAATGTTATAATTCTTATACACTGTGGTGATTTAATAACAGTACTATTATTAGCAACAACAGTTTTCATGTTCCACGCTCTCTACATGAACTATAAGTATAAGAATAAGATTAGAATTCAAACTGGGCCGCGTTATATGAGATAATAATTAAATTTAGTTGCTTTTCTTTCTAAATTCTGAGTCTGAACTCAGACAAACTGTAACCAGGATGCGTTAAATATGGATTTTTAGTTCCAGGAGTGATCCACTGCAGTTGCCACAGTATTTATTGCAGGTGTGATGCACATGGCTGACCTTGTCGGCCCATTATGTTTCAAGTGACGTGTTCTACTGATAGGAGAAACAGTTGTGACATGAGGATTTTGACTTGATCTCAGTGCAGACCCTGCAGATGTGTATGGATACAGAAGATAAATGTTATCCTGAGACGATATAGCAGAAGTACATTTGGGAAACGAGGCTCGTGTTACTGTGTGTGCTTTTTGAACAGCTACTTTATCAACTAAATTGGGAAATAAGTGTATGATCAAGAATGTGTCTCTGCTCTGAGAAAAACACAAAGAGGACATTGTAAATTTTGAAGAATAAATCCATGAAGAGATCCATCCATGGTTGGAATCTGAACTAGACTCACTTAATTCACGTCTCTTCTTCTTCTATAATTTCTCAGTTTTACCCAAAGTGTCACTTTAGGTCAGCTGCTACCCTCTCAGATTATTTTAATCTCAGTGAGCAGTGAAGAAAGGGATTCATATGCAGCCAGACAGTTCTGAATGCAGATTGTTGGGCACGCTAATGCAGCCATGAAAGACTTGACTGCTGCTGTATTCCCGTCATCTCTGCTCTTACAGTACTCTCTAATTGTTTTCCGTTCTTTCTTGTTTAGCTGCTGAGTTGCAGTTTTTGTCCTTAAACATTCAGCCGACCGTGTGGACTAAATGGACTCGGGCCCACACCCAATTCTAATTTCTCCACTGTGACACATTGGAATGATTATAGCTGCAGTAAAGCGAAGCCACACGGGACAATCCACCGGTTGTAAACATGCAAATTGTGGAAAGAATCCTTTTCCACAATAGGATCTGTAGAAGGAGATGCCAGTAATATTGAGACTCACATGGATCCCTTCATTTTGCGTGATCAAAGCTTGGTTTTGTCAGCACCAACCCGTTGGTTTCGCATTCATACAAATTCAACTACTCAGTGAATCTAATTGATTACATGTAGAAATGTTCATGTGTTGCATCTCAACATCCTGCCAAAGAAGGACTGGGTGTTAGAACAGCAGGAGACATACAGGTGCCTGGTTTCTGTGCCAGCACATCTGGGAATTCTTCTCACAATCCCCGGATTCATTGGTAATCTCGCAGCATACCGCTGTAGAATTGAGTTATCATGCCCTTGTGCGAGTTCAGAGACAAGTGGACGCTCAGAGACCTACAGAAATATGTCTGGCAAGCTCTGCGTACTCCCACAGCATTAAAGGTTTCTCAGCTTTCTGCTTGATCTTTCAGGGTGTTTCTTTCTCTCTTTTTCTGTCTTTTCATTTTTTTTTCTGTAATTTCTTTTCTCTACTCCTTTCTCGTTCTCCCTCTGTTGCCATCTTTAATTTACTGTCTATACTGAAAGCTACAAGTTAAAGTAATTCCATGGTCTTTAAGTGACTTTTATGATTCTGTAATGATTTTATGAGTCTGATCTATGGCTCGATTTCTTTACAAATGAAGCAGTGCCCTTTTGGTGTTCTGAGTTAATTCTGTCAGGTGGAGATTCTTCGAATGCCCCACATTTTTAACTGGTCTGTGGAAAACGAGCAGCGTTGTCTGTATGTGTGTGATCTCTTATAGCGTTAAAGTGTCTTAATTTATTCTGACCGCACTAAGCAAGCATCATGGCAAATTTTACAGCTGATGTGATGTCAGTATTGTTAATGTCATTTCGCTAAACACGCTGCCGTGAATGAACCTGCAATAACTTGTGTTTTTGACCACTTGGGGGCAGCAGAAACAACTTCATAATATTCACTCTTTTTACCTCTGTTTTTGGTCTCTACCAAGTCCTGAGGGAAATATCCGGCTCGCTCCACTATCTTCACAAAGCTGGTTGCAGAATTTGTGTCTCTGTTGTATGTCGCAGAGCTTTTCACAAAAAAAACAAAAAAAAAGAAATTTTTTCGAGTGCTGTATCCAAAAAGCAATTCTTTGAGAACAATAATGTTTCAGACCGGCAGCGAATGAATCAGTAAAAGCCCACTCTGTAAAAGCTGAGAGGAGCTTCAGATTTGGTTTTTATTTTTCAGTAGGTTCATCACTACCATCATATTGTCACATAGTTATTTCATACAATTATATCCGCTTTAAGTACCACCTTGTGGCTGTAGTCATGTTTCTCACAAATACACACTCTCACACTTGCGATTGATTTTTCCGAGAAGAAACAAGCTTTTATTATTTTTGTTTTTCATTTGGCGCACACACACACACACACAGACACACTCTCAACCGCCCTCAAATCCATTGGTAAAAGAAAAAAGTGGAACATTACCATTTGATGATTCAGCTCGGACTGAATTTTGACCTAGACTGGTTTATGGTTGACTCTCGCTTCTGCTGTTCGTCATCATCCCACACCACAAGTCATCTTTTTACTGTGCATTTGCTTAGCGTCTCCCGTGCTTGTTACTAGCCAGTATAAACAGCAACAAATGGCATGCTGTCACTGAGATGTAGTGGTCAACCGTAACGTGACACACACCGGAGAGCTATTTCAAAAAGTGGTTCAGGGAGGGAAAAAATGCAATCGGAGCAATTTTCTACATCCAGAAACTGACATTGGTCTGACAGCAGATCTGCTTAACTTTGGACCCCAGCTCTGGCTTTGAGCGTCTCATTCATGCAATGTTCTGTAGGAGCTTACTGCCACTCTAAACCCTGCAATACAAAGACTCTGATCTCCCAAATGCATTGTAATGACTGGGAATCCATGCATGGACAGGACTAATCTAGTTTGGATACAACTGGCAACTTGCCTCAGAAACAGTAAAATTTTATTTTTTCTCTGTCTGTGTATTATTTTCCATTTATTTTCGAAATCCTTCAGAGACCATGAGCAGGGATGGAGCGTGAGCACCCACCTCCAACCCAAATTTTACCCCCCACCCCCCTTCCTTAAAGCTTGAATCAGCATCTTGTCACAGCAAATTTGCAGTAGTGGTCACCCAGTCTAGTTGGCCCTCACAGTACAAATAAATATGGGAAACTAAAGACCAGAAATCAGGAACAGTCCGTTTATTTTTCTAACCATGACTGTGGTTTCACTCAATAAATATCTCTTCTGAAATGTTAAGGGTTTGAGTCGACTTTGGTTTTCCATTGTCATTATGTTCTTATTGTTTGGTCTGCCTGACCCTTTTTGCCTTTTCAGAATATGACTTCAGTTTGCACTGAATACTAATGAAGATGAATTTAGAGTCGTTTCATTTTTTCGAGGACTTTCAGTTAATGAACTGTGATGTGTGACCTCGTTGTGGCTGCGCGACCAAGCAAAAACATTTTTTGGAAAAACAGCAGAAAAGCAAAAATGGAATAAGCTTTTTTTTTTGTGTGTTCTCGCCACTTTGAGTCAGCAGGTTGAGCTGGTGCATAAACTGTCATCACTTTTGGAAAATATAGTGAGAACGGCTGTTGCTTTTCCATACATTTTATCAACTCAGGTTTCGGTAACTACTGAAAACTTGGCAACGCGGAGGATTTTCCATTGATTAGCTGTTTATGTTCCTTTCAGCAGGCCCTCCTTCACCCTCCTCCCGTCTGCCTATAACACACTTCTCCATTTTCACCCATCCAGAAGATCAAATTTCATCCCCTCCAGAGGTGCCCTCCGGTAGACAGAATGAGATGTGTCTCTGCTATGCCATTATTTATCTATAGATGCCTGATTGCCAATGATGAGAAAATAAATCCACCCTGATTTTGGCACTTTCAGAGAGGTAGATCCTTGCTGACCCCTAACCCGGGGTCACCCGGCTTCAGCATGCTGAGAAGACATTTTGCAGCATGATTGGGACATTTAAAATAAGTGTGTTTAAGGATGTTGAGTTGAAGTGAGACGGAGTGAGACGAGCTGGAATGTTGAGAGACGGTTTCAAGAGAAATGGATCCCATGTTGGTTCAATGATTATGGTTAATAAAGGCTGACCAAGAGAGCATGAGCTGGCGTGTTTTAAGACGTCTTGGTCGGAAATTTTCTTGCTGAGATTTATTTGCTCTCACCACGTACATTTTAATTCCAGCTCTCTTTTTTTTTCACATTAGGTCTTTGGAGATAGGCAGTGATACTTAAAAGAGAAAATGTTGTTCTTTTCACGTTCTGCACAGAAATTTAACTTGTCAGTACCTTTCATCCACGGAGGTTCCACTTAATGTTGTGTGTTGGCCTTCGCCGTCTCTTTCCCATTTTCTCCTACATCCTTCATGAGCTCACCCACCCTCATTGCTGGAAACTTAATTCTCTTTAATCTTTTACAGTCAATAGTCTTTTCTTTTTTTTTTTTATCTCAAACAAATTCCTTCTGATCAATGGCCCATTTCTCGCCCTTTGAACTTTCTGAGGCAGATCCCCTCACTCGCTCTTCCGTCTTTGCCGCTCTATGCATCCACCAGCCAGACCAGCTGACTGTGTGGGTTTTGTGACGGGGGTTCACACGGGTTAAAAGCTTTGATTATGAGCAGTGCGAGGGAGGTCCGCTGTGGGGTTTGACTCCATGACCTTTGGCACCATGTGGCCTGCAGTCCAGCAGTGGTCCACTTGACTTTAGGTAAACTGAAGCTACACACTGCCATTTACAGAGGGTTATCTATCCTGAAGTTGTGACAGAATCAGTTCATCTTAGCTACAATAAAAAATTGAGGATGTCACATGATTCATGAGCTGATTTGCCAGGAAGTGTCAAACATTGTGAAGCGGCGCTTTGGATCTTCTTGGGTGTTCACTAACTCTCTAGGCGAGCGCGAGCATCGGTCACCTGTCAGCTACACATCATTCAAATGTCAGTCATGTATGCTTAAATAAATACTAATATTCATTTTGGGAAATACACTTTTGTTTGTTGCCGAGCGTTAGAGTAGAAGATCGATAGCACTCTCGTATCTGTACAGTAAATGTTAAACTACTGCTAACAGCTGCTTACATTAACTTAACATAAAAACTGGAAACAGCTAGCTTGGCTTTGTGCAAAGGAAACAAAATCCACCTATCAACATATAAGCTCACTAATTATGTCTGGTTTATTTAATCTTTTATTTTATTTAAAACTTAAATATGATGCATGTCCTTTTTACACTTTGATTTTCAGATTTAATGCTTCACATTAAACAAACAAGATATGACATGTTCATTTTTGAGTGTTAGAAGTGCTGGAAAGCTAATTTTGTTACTTTCAGACAGAGCCATTTGAGCTGTTTCAGATCTTTGTGCTAAGCTAAGCTAACTGGCAGCTGGCTATAGTTTCGTATTCATCGAACTCTCTGCAAAAAAAACAAATAAATAGATTTACCAGTCAGTAAAAACAATCCCAAATTAATTTCGGTTATTATCGAATAAATGACAATGAAATCAGTCAAAACAAAATGCAGCAGCGTATACACTTTTCGTGTGTGAGCAAATTGTCGGACATGCAGTTCAAAAACATGAGCCAGCTGTCGGTAATCCATAACACGTTGTTAGGAAGTGAGTATTTGGGCTCTTATCTTGTCCTTCCTGCTAACAATCAGGTTTGTACATTCAAAGGTTCAGAGGAGGGGATCACAACAGCTGCTGCAGATAAGAGGGAGAAAAGATAGATGGTGAATTTGCGGCTCATCAGCCACAAGCTTGATTAGTTGATCCAGCAGTCAAGGAGCAAGCACACAAGCCGAGTGTATGTCCATCCATCAAACCTTTAGAAAGATTTATGCAGACTTTTTAAGGGGATCTGGTGTTCTTCCCAAATTTGAGCTTTGTGTGTGTGTGTGTGTGAAGGCTTTGAAGGTGGTTGCAGTCTCTGATTGCTACCCCGAGCTCATTTTCACTTCCATTACAAGTCTATCAATGTGAAGCAGGATCATGATGAAAGGCCCTCTGCAGACAATTGATCTCAGTAATGATGACGAGGAGGGGATAGGTCAGACATGCCACTTCTCCTTTCACTGGATTTTCTCGGAGGTGCTCGCTGTGAGCCCGTCAAGGCGCTGCGGTTTGATGGGCTAGTTAGATGTGTCATGTGATTGATTGTTCTTAAAATGCTCTTGAAAAAAAGGTATGGTGTGCATCAGCCAATTATGCAAAAAAGCCTGGGTGTACCCAGAGAAACGAGTACTATTCTCCAAACTAATTAATTAAATTTCTCTCTGAGCTCTTTCCACTTTATTTTTGCTACAAGACTTCTTTCACAACACTCTAGCGGATGTTAAAAAAAAAAAAAAAAAAAAAACTTTTTAGATTGAGTTTTCTTCCCAGTCAATTCAACCTAATCAAAGTGTAGAGGGAAAAAAAAGGCAGGCACAGGCACAAATAGGAATTCCGTAATTGGCCTGTTTTGCATTTCATCTCCAAGGATATTTTATTCACACGCCTGCCTTATAAAGGCTAAATTGTTTCAGTTCTGAACTGATTGCGCCTGAAACACAAAAGGGAAGAAAAAAAAACACTGCCCTCATCCCTCCTACGGGGTTGTGCTAAACCACTTATTTCAAACTAAACTGGATTATAGACAAAAGACACAAAGCTGGAATGCCTTGGTTTTCCTGCATAATGGAGCTGTAGCACCCGGGGAGCCGTTGCCTGGCTGGTAATTGAACTTATGCTTTTGAATGGTAGACATTTTAACCGCAGGCATATTAAGGAGGATGCACATGTTTGTTTATCCAAGACATAATAGACATGGGGTTCATGTTGTCCCCTGGTAATGTGTCCTCCAGAACATCTCCTCAGAGCATTTCCTGTTTGCTCCCTGCCTATATATTTTTTGCCTTCACATTTATTTTCCTTAGAAAGTCGGAGCAGTTGGCAAAGTAGGCCAAGAGCAAGGAGCAGTGGGGTTACAAATGTGTACTCAAGTGCATTGCAGTGGATTGTATTTATGCTCTCAACGCTGCCCAAAGACTTTATTCTGCATAGAAAATAAGGGAAATCTCAATGTACAAATGCAGCACAGGAATGTAAATGAAACATGGCCTCAGTCCTCAGTACTGACATATGGTTGTGGTTAAGGTGGTGTTGTCTGAGTAGGTGCAGTGTCTGAGAAGAGTCAGGATGACATATCTGTCTGTCACAGTGCCAGGTATGAATGAGTGTGTGTGGGAGCGGTGCCAGGTTGTCATCAGCAGCAGCAGCAACACTTCTAAACACTTGTGCCTCGTTGCCCTACAGCAAAGGCGCTGCAAAAATCAGCCGTAAACAACAACAACAGCCTCAGAGGAGATCAGAGTGTTGTCTTGTCGGGAACCTGGCACCCTGCCCTATAAACATGACACCCAGTTTTTAGTCGACCCCTTCTTTCTAAAAATAGCGGGCGTTTTTCTTTCAGTCTGTCCTGCAGAGCGCTCGGAGTTAGCACTGAGGTGGTGTCTCGTAAGCCCTTGCTTGGACCAGAGAGTCGTTTTGAGAGCCTGCAGAAGAGCCTCGTAAATCCAAGCTGGATTCCCTGAAGCAGTGATTGAAATGTATTAACACCGCTCAGCAAGCCTCTCTGGCAAAGTCTGTGTGAAGAACAGCCCCCTGGGCCTCACAGACCACTTCAGACCACTTCATGTCTTTGTAGAGTTCCTGCTCACCTGCATAGATTGAAAAGTGGCTGCAGGACCTGTGTTTTCTCCTCAAGTGATTTTTAGGGATGGAATTAATTCGTACATTGGAACCTGGTGTGTGAGATTTGAAGAGGATGATAGTCAGCCATCTATCCGGAGAGTTCATATGCAGTTCAGATGACAGATTTTAAAGTTGGGCTGTAGGAGCCTGGTGAATTTGAATTCCACGCTTTTACTGCAACTGCCTACTTTTTCTATGTAAGTTTTTCTATGTACGTTTTCTCCAGGCATGCCCAAACAGCTGTAGCAGTTTGTGAGAAACTTGTAATTGTGAGACTTTGCCAGAATCGAGTTTGTCAGACTAGTTTCAATTATTTTATTATTATTTTAGACCTAACATATGAACGGGCTGATCTGATGGTATGGTCGGTTGTCAAGATGAGGGTGTGGAGTGATGTCAATCTCTTGGTAAAAAATGCACACAATCACATAGAATATTGAACTATTCTTTTAACCTGTATGAAAGGATCTATCTCATCTAGTCCTTATGGATGTATTTATTTTTGTTACAACCACACATCAGTGGGTAATCCCACAATCAGCAATAACAATGCTGCATTCCCATGTGTCACTGAGGGCTAATTAAAATGATACATAGGCACTGTATTAACCTCTGTTCCGCAGGACGTGGAGTTTGTTTATTCCTTTTTTTCCTCTCTTTTTACAGGACCATTTAAACATAATTTTTAGCTTTATGACCCAAGTGCTTTCTGTTCTGGTCTTTCACTTAAACTGGCAAAGTTTCAGTCACTCAAATTGAATTTCCACATGACAAAAACCCGCTTTGGTCTCATATTTGGAATCTGTTTGTGTATGTTTGTACTATGTTATCAGTTGTGTCTGTACATACTGACAGACGTTAGTACATTTATTTCCGTTTTTACTTTTCACAACATTGCGATAACTAGGATCGTTTGACACGGACTCCATTCTTTTGTGTTCAGTTGCCTGGCTGTGGCTTTTGTTTTTATGATGGACTCTGTTGTCACAGTGGGTTTCCAGTCAAATTAGATTCATTATGGCTGACTGGATAAAGTGGTTCATCCATGACGTCCCTGCACAGTACCTTCGCCTCATATTCTTATTTAAGTGCTGTTTAATAACATCTGTCTTATATTCTACATAAAAATGTCTTTGTTTGTGATCTACTCCGTCCTGCCTGTTTTCCTCTGGATTTCCATGGGAGCTGACAGTAACAGCTTTGGCAGTGGCTCAAATTAATGAGAAACAGTGATGTGAATTGAAACGATGACCTTTTGTTGCCAAGCGACGGAACAACTTCTTCAGCTGTGGTATATCTTTACGGAGAAACTGAAGCACTGCTGGTTGTTGTCAGGTCTCCCCTGAAGGTTTTGACAGAGCTGACCTTTTACCAGTTTTTATTTATTTACTCATTTATTTTTTACTGCTATGAATGTTATATACCAATATTCAGCTCCGAAGCCTGGTACTTCAGCGCAAGTGCACTTGGTGCTCCCCTGAGCACCTAGGAAGTGTAAGAAGTATACATCTTGTAATTAGGGTGACTATTTCTTCAGATAATACTCTTCTGTAATATTCAGACTTGTGAATAGTACCATAGACTCAAAAACAATCAGACTCGGTCAGAAACAAAGCTTGACAGGAATTGGGTTGGTGGCAGAGTTGTTGTATCGAACTGCATTATATTGTAAGGTCTGTTGTCATGTAAACCCTCCGTGTATTTTACCACACTAGTATCAGAATTAGTTGTTTGCAGTGTCATTTTCATGGTGTTGTCATGATGTTGTCTCCTGTGGTTTCAGCCTAATTTCCTGTTGCCTAAGTGTTTGGCTGCAGCATTGCATTAGCAGTGATCATTAGCAGACAACAGAGCCTTTCCCCTGTGATGTGATGTGCCCAGAGGTTACGCAGGTTAAGCATCTCTGCACAGATACAATCTGTAAATGACAGTGGACGGGGCGAGGAAATCAATAGTACACCCTTAAAGCAGCGGTGGTATGAAGTTTATGATCACAGATGAGACATGTTTGTGCCCTTTGGCATGTGGAGATGGAGAAACGTCACATCCACTGGTATAAGGGTAATGAGAAGTTCTTCCCATGTTGCCTTGGGTTTAAGTTTAAATAATGAAAAGGTTTAGATCTGAGAAAACATCCAGGACCATGATGCCCTCAGGATTTAGATTCAGACTACGGAGACTAATGAAACAAACCACTGCTGCATACCTTATATTTTTGTAATCTATATTTTTGTTCCTTCTGTGGTACTGAATTATTTCTCATTTTTGATGTATTTTTGCAGCACAATACAAGTTAACATTGCAGGATATGAGTGGACACTGCTGTGAATGCTTTAGCTGCTGTTTTTAGAAAAAAAAAATAAAGCTCTACAATTTTCTAAGTTGGATTTTCCAACAACAAAAACAATGAAAGGTCAGTTGGTCTTAAAAGTGGAACATGCTTGTGGGGAAATATGTCCAGTCACTTTTCTGTGCTCTGCCAGCAAAGTATTAAACAACCAAACACACTATAAATATTTCATAGGCATTTCCACACAGCATTCGAGAAAGTGTTTAATATCAAGTCAGTAATATGATGAATGGGGTTCGTGTAGTTGCGTTTGTTTTGATACATCTATAGAGGCCATGAGAGATGTTAGTCTGCCATATTTTCTTCTTACTTGGCTTGAAAAGTTGAAAAGAGTCAATAACAGAACAGAAATAGAGGGCACTGGACTGTTCTTACTTCACAGGTTTCCAGAAACATCAAAGCAGCTAAAACAAAAGTTTTTGACGAATCGCATCAAAGCGACTCTACTTAGTGAACCCTTTCTAAATTGTCCTTGAGCACTCTTTCTGCTCCAGATGGCATTATGCAGCTGTACTGTCATGGCCACATAGTGATGTGAGATCAGACATTCCTTTGTTCAACTTCCAGTTCATAGTCTGGGTCAAAGTAAATGTAAAGGCATAAGAGTCATAAATATTACAACCACCCAGAAAACGAGGTTTGGCCTGATGCTCTCGTAAGTGCAGTGTATTTTCCTTTCCAGTGGATTGAGGGTTTCAGTCCTGTTTCTGTGTTTGCTTTGTCTTTCAGAGAAAGAACGTCCACCTGCTGCTCAATGTGTTTTTGCTGGCAGCCTGGGGAGCCGTCCTGTTAGCCTGCCGTTTCTACTGGATGGGCAACAAACCGCCCAACTTCTCCAACTCCGACAACCCGGCAGCCGACTCCCCCTCGCTCCTCACCAGGACGCTAACCTTTTTCTACCTGCCCGCCGTCAACTTTTGGCTCCTCCTCTGCCCGGACACGCTCAGCTTCGACTGGTCAATGGACGCCCTGCCTTTGATCAGGAGCCTGGCTGATTGGAGGAACTTTCATACAGTACTCTTCTACCTTGGGCTGCTGTTGCTGGCTTGGTTCGGCCTGTGGATGCACCACGCAGCCAAGGGCAAGGACACGAACGGAAAAGCGCAACATTACACCAATGGCAGAAATGGAAACAGTAACGGACACAGTTACCAATATAACAATCACGAACATATGAACAATTCCCACACAGGCGCTCACATTAATAGTGCACAAAACGGTACCAAAAAGCACTATGAGAGCAGGACTCCACTGCCCACCACTGAAAATGTTGTGGTGTTCTCTATAGGCCTGTTGGCTATCCCCTTCCTTCCTGCCACAAACCTGTTTTTCTATGTAGGGTTTGTGATAGCGGAGAGAGTACTGTACATCCCCAGCATGGGCTTCTGCCTGCTGGTAGCAGTGGGGATGAGGTCCCTGTACGTCCGACTGCGACGCCGGTCCTTCAGGACCATCTTGGTGTACTGCAGCGCGACCCTGGTTCTTCTCTTTGGCGTCAAAACTGTTTTGAGGAACCGGGACTGGCAGAATGAGGAGATGCTCTACAAGTCAGGGATTTATGTCAACCCTGCTAAAGGTAAGGCCCGACTCGGATGCATGCCGTCATTCAACTTAGCATGCGCAAAGGTGCAACTGCTCCAACATGAGCTCAAACACTCTTTCATACGTGGTTGTCTGAATAGCGTGAGCAAGCTTTAAAGTTTTGAATTTGATTATGTGTACTGTCTTTCTTCTTCTGCCGCCCTGAATAATTCAAAGTAAATCTGCTGCAAAGTGTCTCCTCTTCATCACTCAGCCCTACCACAGGATACATGAGTGCTCACAAGTCGTAGAGGCAGTGACACCGGTGTGACCTTTACCACTCAAGGCCGAATTCCTTCAGCAAAGTTTTGTCTCCTTTTTCACACATCTTCTTATACTCTGCATGCAGTTTGTTTCATGACACCACATGCCCTGTCTCACTTGGAAGGGCACCCGTCACCCGTCTCTGATTGGCACTTCCAACAGCGGATAAAATATTCAATAGCTTTCACATCCAAGGTCATCAGACACAGATTCCTGTCCACAGCAAAGTTCTCAGAGCAGGCTGAGCAGGGAAGCAGGGCAGGGACTCGCAAAGGCAACAGCAGGACACGTTGTGTTAGCTAATTTCCCTTTCAGATTCTGTAGCGGAGCTGAGGCATGACAGCTGTTTGTTTTGGCAGGCCATCAGCCGAACAGAGCAGCAGCAATGTCCCCGACTCACATTCATTATGGCTAATATGAGAATTGAATGGAAGTCGGCCTCACAGACGCAGACACACCCACTGGATCTTTTGAACTGTGAAATTTGGGGATACACGAAACAACTTCATGAAGTCATCTGTGCAGCACTGGGTGTTATGAGTTGAATGAAGGAAGCTTGAGTTTTTTTTTTGTTTGTTTTGTTTTTTGTTTTCCGTCTGCTTTTATTTATACTGAATATTCTTCTGGGATTTCATAGATGTTAGGATTTTGAACAATTAAGTAAATACATTGCTTAAAGCCACACTGTGGCCACACAGAGTGTAGCACTCACACAAACACATGTCAACAAAAGCAGCGTGAGCCAGGATTTTTATCTTCCTTTTCTACATGACTAGTGGAGATGCAAGGGGGAGCAGTATCTGAGGGTTTACAATAGTGTTATAATGCATGACGCTATAACAATGCATAAATGCCCCTTTAGGCATACCTGTCAGATACTGCATTGTGCCATTCACCAGTAAAGCCATTAGCTGTGCAATAGCACTGTGGTGGTCTTCTTTTCATACACACACTCACAGGAACGGCTGGTGGTTTTGGCACAAAGCTCCCCTAGTGTGTCATCTCGCTTTACTCATATGTCTGGGTATACCAGCGGCAGCAGAACAACATCCTCTTGAGAGGTTAAAAACTCTGATCCCATGTCAGCATGGGGCTGTGAATAACAAAAGAAAATTATTACTTGCCACAGAAATTTCTCTCCTTCTTTTTGTCAGCCTTTTAAGATTCAGAAAAAAAGTTGCTATTCAAGAAGGCTGTCGCACATTTTCTTTTTTTTTTTATTCCGTTTGATTAACTGTTTTTCTTCGCCCTCAGCATGGGGCAACCTTGGAAATGTGCTGAAGAGCCAGAGCAAGATGGAAGAGGCTGAACAGGCGTACAGAAATGCTCTGTACTACCGCAGCAACATGGCTGACATGCTGTATAACCTGTGAGTTTACCTTTTATCAGAATCTTATGTTGTCATTTCTGTTTTCTTATGCTGAATGCTCCAGTTCTCTCCTGTAGATGTGAAAATGTGCCTGCAAGGCTTAGAGATCTTTTGTGCTTGTATACATGTCTTTCTTTTGAGTGCGTCTCCACTCCCCAGCTGTTTCACTGACTTAAGAGTCTCTGTGCGTGTGCGTGTGTGTGTGTGTGTGTGTGTGTGTGTGTGTGTGTGTGTGTGTGTGTGTGTGTGTGTGAACAAATGGACGAGCTCTCCATTTCCTTGCGTGTGTTCATTGATCAGAGCTGTTCCCTCAGAGGAAGTGTCTTGTATTCCCCGGAGTGCTGTCTGTCTGACAGGGTTATTAATGATGCTGTTTTAGCCGGAGGGGAAAATGCAAAACATCCACAGCCAATACTCACAGTGTGCTCAAATGTCTGTGGTTTGCTCAGATCTACTACCCCCCCCCCCCAAAGTTTTATCAGCTGCTTGTGTTCTTGTCTACTTGTCTAAGCCTAACAGAGGCTTCTAAACTTTAAACATTTGAGTTTTTCAAGCCGTCGTTTCTTTCTTTATTTCGTCTGTTCCAGCGGTTTGCTGCTGCAGGAGAGCAACAAGTTCTCAGAGGCGCTCCACTACTATAAGCTGGCCATTGGGAGCCGGCCAACTCTGGCTTGTAAGTACAGCTCTTCTTTTTTATTGACAATCTCCAGCTCTTGTGGTTGTGGCTGTGCTGTGTCCAGGCAACAGTGAACACAAGCTGTGGTTATGTGAAGGGAGAGGAATAGGTGGCAAAGGGCAGTGGGTATATGGCTAAATTAAACATTCAACACAGCTGCCAGACTGGCTTTCAAAGCCAAGACGTGTCAACAGATCAAGTAACTGCATTATGTCATTTACTATGAATTCAGACCGTGACACTCATTTCTTCTTCTTCTACCTGCTACCCCTGCTTCCTTACATTTACTAGTGTCTCTCACTTTCCTGTTGTTTCTTTTACCTCTTCTTTGCTTTCCTCTCCTTCACCCCAACCTTTCTGCTTTTCCTGGAATAAAATCTTCCATACATTGTCATCTTCGGCAGGTTGACTCCCTGTTTACAGAGAATCGCTCACAATTTCACCTGATCATGGAACAAATTAGCTCCCTATTGTTCCAGGCATTAGTCAGTGACAGATAAACAGAGAGCCTTAAACGTCTCTTCCTTTTTTTTTTTTTTTTTTTTGCCTCTGGAATAATTATAGACCTAATCAAGATCGTGGTTAGACAAAAAAATTTCCATTCAGCGTGCAATTATCCAATCTGTTGGCGCCGATAACAAGGTTAATTAATTACCCCAAGCAGCAGACAAGTTGAAGACAGAATGAGAATGTGACAGTGAAGCTGGGTTTTTTTTTTTTTTTCAAGGTTACACCATTACTCACTGCCTAGTTGGGAGCTAACTTGTGCAAACTGTAGCATTTATATTTAATATGTAGAGCAGCCCTGCTCTTTGATAAAGTGCTATTGATTCCTGTCACATTTTGTGCATACAGAAAATCACTTTAGAAGGCTGATGAAATTGGAAAAAAAAAAAAAAACTTGCTTTTCTCTGCCTGTGGTTTTTGTTATCTGCTCCTCTTTCAGTGCAATGAAAAAAAGTCTAGATATTGACCATTGAAAGCAACACCATGTAAGACAGATAAGACTGTGAGGTGTGAGGAAGCTTTTTTAGATAACGAATTGCAAGGACAGAAGAAGAGGAAGGTAAATTTCTTTGTAGGAGGAAAAAAAAGGTTGTTTGATTCTCAGCCACGCCCTTTAACTTGATTATATGTCAGCGCTCTATAGAAGAGCCTTCCAGAGTGATCTCCTGTATCAAGTTAATTTATTCCAACAGCCGAGGCTTGATAGGGAGTCGTCTGGAAACGCAGGTCCACAGAGACTAATTACGCTGCAGCTGCTTATCGATCATTAGATGTTGTCGTTGACCGCTCAAGAAAAAAAAGTTTTAACAAGCATCCAAAGTGTCCCGCAGGGTGGATGCAAAGGTCAAACATACAGAACAATAAAGTGTGAAAAGGATTAACAGCGGGTCATTGTTCGAGCCTGAAGATCTATTTCATATAGAGATGGTCATTACTCACCTTTTCAGCGCTGTTGATTTCTGTGGCTTCAGGTCAAGGAGAGACACTTACGTATGTCAAGGAGCTGACCAACTAGGGAAATTAGTCACACACACGCACACACGCACACACATACACACACACACACACACACACACACACACACACACACACACTTACATTTGAGGAATCCAAGGAGCAACATGGTTCTCCTGACAGAATTAATCGTGCTTTTAAAAAAAAAAACCACATACATGAACATTAAAAACATTAAATCTTAGTTAAATCAACGTCAGTGTTCTGCCCAAACTAACGCTTTTCTCTGTGCATTGTGTTGTTTTCCCCAAACAGCGGCCTACTTGAACACAGGCATCATCCTGATGAATCAGGGTCGCCACGATGAAGCCAAGCGCACCTTCCTGACCTGTGCCGATATCCCCGATGAGAATCTGAAGGACCCCCACGCCCACAAGAGCTCAGTCACCAGCTGCTTGTACAACCTGGGCAAGCTGCTCCATGAGCAGGGACATCAGGAGGTAAAGACCCAAACTGCCCCTGTATGCTGCAAAACATGCTAGCATGCTGGGCATTAGCATTAGCAGTCTTAGATTCACAGAGTTGCATGGTAATGTTGATCAGAAAATCTGTATCTCACGTGTATCGATCAATGTTCGTTTCCTCCTTGTTGAATAGCTGTAATAACTTGTTTTTATTTTATTTAAGATGGTAAACGTGATAAGAAAGCCAAGATGCTATTGCATTTAACTGCCTTACCCATAGCTATCCATAATACAGAATAAAATGTACACATTCTACATGTAAAATTAATCTGCATAACGTATATGTTGGCTCTTAGAAATATGAAATATAAAGTAGCTTGATTGCACAAATTTATTTTAGCTCAAATGTGCAGCAAAAACATAATCTGTGTAACATCTAAGAAACACCACCACCATTACTGCTGTAGGAGTTCAAAGCAGACTCCTTCGAATACAGTACATGCTGGAAAATGTAAAACCACAGTGAACTGAGATAAAATGCAGGCATTTGCCCAAGGAGCCTTTGGGGGACACAGAGAAAATGTTCGCTTTTATATGGACATGTTCCAAAATTGCCTCTGTCATAGGGGACGCAGTGTCGTGTGCAGATAATCCTCAGGCTGTTTCTAACAAATTCACTCTCTTTCATGCCCTTAAAGACCTACAGTGCTGGCTAAAGTAACTGGTTTTCCAATGCTGCACATTTATACTGTACACAAGGACCGATGCTGCTGATTCAATCAGGAATGAAGCAGCAGAACTGCAGATTCAATAAAGGCCTTTATAAATAGTTGGCATGCTGGAGAAAGAGAACAGTCCCACTTCCTCCGACCTCTAACCGCAACATTTGCTTCAGCAATAAAGTAGTTCCACCTCCTTCTACCATTTAAACTCTGAGGGACGCTGAGGGGAATCGCTGGACCTAACACACTATACATATTAGATAGAGTCTGTATGTGACACCGCTCTGGTCGTCTTAACAGCCGTGACACTGAGGATAGACCCTGTCAGCCGGGCTCTGTATGAACCAGCCTGCCGGCGACCCCCAATTCCACGCTGTGTATTCACAGTGGCAGGGCCCCGGCTGCTGGGGAGGAATGACTGGTTACCCCAGCGCCAGTTTCTCTGGCGGGGGTCTGCTCCACTCTCTAATGCAAACAATCCCCCACCTTCTTCTTTTTTTTTTTTTTATTTGTCTCATTCACAGGAGGCCCTCTCTGTGTTTAAAGAAGCAATACAGAAAATGCCAAGACAATTTGCACCACAGAGCCTCTACAACATGATGGGTAAGAGCTGCTTTTGTTTCAGGACCACAAACATAAAAGCTGTTGTTTTTTAGTGCGGAAGTAACAGCAGATGGAACTGAGGGTAAAGGGTTATTTTTGGACTGTTTTTGGAGAACTTGTCTATTATACATCATTCAGTTTGCTGTTCTGAGCACCTTCAAACAAAGAACCTCTCTGTTTCTTCTGGACAGGCAGCAGCAGCAACCTAACTTCCCATACGCATTAGGAAGTACGAATTTCACTTACGAGGACTGTTTAGAGCCGCAGCACTCACGCAGCTCTGAATGTGAGATAACCAGGGGTCACTAACCTCCACTGTGGAACAAGGATATCTCAGACATTTTTGGAATTTGCCCTGAAAAAACAGGTTACATTAAACTTACGAGTTAAGTTTGTAAAAAAAAAAAAAACAAAAAAAACATCAGAATGATTGTTGCTTGTGATTGTAGTTTTCTATGAGGAGGTCAAACATTATCCCTAACTCTAACCCATACCACTAGTGCTGTGAGAAATCAGAAGATGTTAAATCTGTGTTCAGATTGTGAGCTGTGAATCCTAAACCTGCGGCTTACAGTACGATCTCGGTTAATGAATATGTCGGTCAAGATCATTGTGGGCTTTGTGTAGCCTACAGTTTAGGTTAAGACAGGGCTAAATTATGCTCAATTTTTAAGGACTACTTGAAGAAAGTAGATTGTCAAAAAAATGTGCAAAATCAGTGTCAGATGAAGCCATTTGCATCAATTTATATCAGTGAAATCCATGTTTGAGTTCATGCTGTTAAACAGTGTTTAACAGCTAAACAGCTTTACAATATCATTTTACACAGAGTTAATTTGCTTTGTTGGATTACAGCTGTAGAACAGCTGCTGCAGGCTCATTATAGCTGCTCTCTCTTTGCTTTTTTTTAACTTTTTTTCCCCCCTCCCTCCTGCTTTCTCTCTGTCATACACATGCAGCTACTTAAACACACACACACTTCCAACCTGGGACGTCTGTAGTCCAGACTTGGTAGTGCCACAGGTTCGCTCATGTGTTGGCAAAATGCAATTTGACAGAGCTGCTGAGATTATGTCAAAATGTTGATGAAAGTTCCAGTCACCGTTAAGGAGCAGCGCTGCGTCTGTAACGGAGGCACTGAGCCAGCGAGCTGTGATTTCTCGTGCTTAGCGTTGTTTCCTCGCTCAACTGATTTGCACATTTGGCACACCTGCTTGTATCTGTTTCCTTCCAGTCTCACTCACTGTGCTGCTCTCATGCCGTTTGTCAGACGCCAAGGAGCAGAGGCTTTCATCAGAGGCAGACCTGGGTGGTAATCTGCACCCTACTGGTCTCGCTCCAGCACTCTCTGGTGGGCCGAGGAATGTTCCACTCCGGAGGAGCTGGTTTTCAGCTCCTCGGATTCAATGTCACTTCTAATTGCACGTTGATGTTTGTGCTAATCTCAAACAGAAGTCTGCTGCCAAGGAGGCGAGACAAGTATTTCAAACCCCGTCAACAAATGAAGACCCGTGTATGCATTTTGAAATAGTGGGGGTTCATTGTAAATTTCCTATAACCATATCTATCACATTGACGATTCATTAAACTGAAACCGAATTTGGAAATACAATCGAGTGCTTTCAGTTATTGCACTTGTCAAAATGTCAGTTTGAAATGAAGAAAGTGACAAGCCAGCCATGGGAATATACGACTTGACAATATTGAGATTTGCGACATTTGTGAAATCCACTAATCCATTATTACGCTCTATGTGATGTTAGCTGTTGACAAGGACATTTTTGCATGTGTGACCGCAGTATCATGGATTTCCAGCTCTTGAATCTAAAACATGAGGCTGCACTGATGGACATCATCTTGAAAATATGTTCTCATGTATTACATTACATCTGGGGTGTTGGGAGTCTTAAGCCTCAAGCTGTATTTTCTCACAATGAAAGGAAGTTACATCTTAAATATGATGTCTTTTACATGCCAGCAGTATGTGTCAAGAGCTTTCATTATCGTTATCGCTCATTGGAGAACATTTGTCTAGATTAAGAAGGTCCTGCAATTGTAATAATGAGGTGTGTGTCACCTGTTGCTTATCACAGTTTCTTATCAAGGAAGTGATTAGTCTCAATCCCCAAGGGATTAAAGTTTCAGACCGCTCTAGTCTAAACAACGTGTCCACTCGTTCGGCTGCTTGTGAGACTCGGTGTAGATTGAAATGTAAACATGTAACCACGTTCGAGTGAAATTTTCAACACCTGTGCTACATTCACTTTCTGCCCCTAAATATGTTATAATGTTGAGTTTAACTGTGTTGTGTCCAATTACCAGCCGATGTTGTCAAATTCTTGCAATAATACAAGTGTTGTTGGACGGCTATGAAAGAGAGGTCATTGTTATTTCAGGTGTTAGCAGGCAGAGGGTCAGGTTCTGCAGTGGGGGGAGGTATCAGATGATGTCTGACAGACCAGAGAGTGTGAGGGAGTGTGTGTTATAGACTCACTTCTTAAAACATCCACTAAACTCATATTATTTCTATTCTAAGAACTTGAGTTGAGTAATTTTCAAATTTAAGATATCCAACATGTTCATTATTGAATGAGATTCAAAGGTTTGCTTTTGTGAAAGACACTGAAAGTAGTCTACAAATCAAGTATGAATGTTTTATGTTTAAACAAAGCTAAACAATTGCCTCCTCTTAGTTCAGTGCCATGTATCACCCTATATGTAAAAAAAAAAAAAAAGGACTAGTTGATAAACAACATGAGCTTTGTGTTCCAACCCACTGGGATGAGGTCTGGCCTCAATACTGCTCTGTCATGCAAATCCTCAGCAGAGCAATGGGAAGATGTGTGATGTCTTAACCTCTGACAGCTTGACCCCTGACTCGACCCTCGCTTTGCCTCTCACAGGAGAGGCCTACATGAGGCTGAGCAAGCTGCCTGAAGCTGAACACTGGTACCGAGAGTCCCTGCGAGCCAAGCCGGACCACATCCCCGCACACCTCACCTATGGCAAACTCCTGGCCATGACGGTAAGACTTAATGAGTCTTATAAGAGAACACACACACTTGCTTAATTCAATACACTGAGGGCTTTTGCTGCTACGGCCTCCACTGGTCTGCTATGACCAGTACCACGCTCCATTCAAACTGAGGTCTGACGCCTGCCCCGTTGACATGGACATGTCTGCCTTTTTGCTTCCCTGACCCAGCTCTCATTCTCTACCTGTCTTCTCTTCTTTCTTTTCACTTTCTTTTTATTGCGCTCTCTTTCATCTCCCCGGGCTTTTCCCCAGTTCTCCTCAGCTCTTTACTGACGGTCGTAATGTTCTCCTGAAGTCTCGACAGTTAATCAATAGTGCGTGGGTGAAAGAGAGCGAGGGAAAAGATTGGAAGAGAGTGAGCATGAGAGAAGAGGGTGGTCACATTGTATTTCTCAAGATGATCATCTCTGTCAGGGAATAGCACTTCCTGATTAAAAATCTTGTCATGTCCGCCCACCCTTTTTATTTTGCTCCATGTAAGTTCTTCCTACATCTTAAAAAGTAGCTCATAAAGCTGCGCCTGTAAATTGTAACATTGCCCAAAAAAATAGAAAATTTAAATCTTTAAACACTGTAGAGAAATAAATCTGCATCTGCCCTGGATTTTAGGTCTGCAGAGATAATATCCGTTCAGGGTCACACAGCTGACCTGTGTCCCTGCAACCAAAGAAAAGGCCATCTGTGTTGATGGGACAGAAGCAGAGTCCCCGAGTTTACGAGGAGACGGTCATGTGTTCAGGTCATACAGTCATCTGTTACAGATCGCAGCTCGATAGGCGTGTTTGGAATCGAGCTGGCCGAGGGGAGCGGGGCTGAAAAGGACTGTCAGAAAAGAAATAAACAAAGTAGAGGAAGAGTAGCACAGAAGGTCAAAAGAAGGGTGGAGGCCTCCTCTTCAGCTGACACCCTTCTCTCCCACAGTCTGGGCCCTAATGAAAGGACGTAAATGTGTTCAAAATCCAGGAGCAGTGGTATCTGGAAGGCAAGGCTCTTCCTGGCTCTGTCCCTTTTCATTTCCCTCATGGAAACAGGGTATTTTTCAAGTTCTTTTCATTTATACTTTTTCCAAAATTATGAACTTGCGTGTATCACAACTGAGTTGTGTGGAGGAATTTTACTGGCACATCTTTTACCTAAATTTACTGGAAAGAACCTTATTTTTCCAACATGTTATAACGATGTTGAAACACATTTTGAATCAAAGAATTTACCCTTAAAGAAATAGTTTGACATTTTGGGAAATATTTGCCAAGAATTAGATGAGAAGTATGATACTACTTATTTATATGGTATTTGTATGGTAAATATGAAGCTACCACAAGCTTAGCTTAGCACATGAAAAAATATTCTTAGCATCAGCATCTCACCAATCATGTCTGATGAGTTTAATCGAAAAACTGAGGTGGCTAGCTAAGCTAACTAACTGGTTGCTGGCAGTATTATACGAATATAATCCTATATATCAGTGAAGTGGGTCATTGTGTGTCTAAATTAAATTGAGCTCTTGCACCACACTAGATTGATTTTCCAATCTGCACTCAGACTGATGGTCATATTAAATTGTAGTTCAGCTGACACTACAGACAAAAGTCGCTTGTTAAACTGACACGAATTCCTCTCTGAACAAAAGCCATCAGACATCAGAAAGTATGCGAAGCCAGGAGCTGTCAGTGAGAACAGTTTAGGGGAACAACACAGTTCTCTAGAGGAGAGTTAAGACTTGGTGAAGTGGACGCGGGTAAGAATTCAGTTGGCCGTGAAGAGAAACTCATTTTATTTAAGAAAGTGTTATTGATTCGGGAGGAAAGTATAGTTCAAACCTGCAGGGATAATTCTCTGTAGATCTCTGACCATGATGGATGGGATTGGTGTTTTGAGCCCCTCTGATCCTGTGAGTGCAAATAATTCCATCAGAGCAGTTGTTTGGACAGGCTTAGAGATTCTTTAGCCTTGAAAACAACATTTGAAAAGCACAGACATTTATTTTAAAATGTTTGCGAAAATTTTTACCCATGAGTCAGAATCAGGGTACCATTTAATGCATGCTCCTCTGTTGTGGCTATGGCCCGTGTGCCTGATGACACCGGCGTTTAAGCGTGATCAAAACCAGAACAGGAAGTTGACCCGCTCACCAGCCCTCCGCCTCTATCATCCCCTACCTCCACACTCCCTGTGGCACAACTGTAAGTGATGAAGACGCTTCAGATACTGTCGGGGGGTTTCAAGGTTCAGATCCCTGCGGGAGAGATAGAGGGGCTTCGAGATAAGGCTCGGCAGCAGGGTCAGGGAAGGGTGAGAGGATGACGGTGGAGCTGAGGTGCAGAGAGAGAGAGAGAGAGAGAGAGCAAAAGAGTTGCTGTGATTTGTGGGATGAAGGGAGGAAAAAATAGGAGAGGAAGGGAGAGTTAATCACACCGATCAGTATCACCCTCCCTGCTGTGCTGACCCCTCCACACCTCCACTGACACCGAGGGGATGGGGGGAGGATGTGTTCCGGACGCTCTCTGCACTCACCGCGGGTCAGAGCTGGACACGGCCGCTGCGATGCTCGCAATATTGGATTCAGTCATCCAGTTGTCATTTCCTCAGCTAATAGGATGCAGGCTTCATCCATAATCGCATAGGCACCCGCAGAGCCGGGGGTGAATCTACAGTTTATCTGATGTGGTCGGGAGATGTGAGGTGTGGGGCACGCACCAATAATCTCAGCGTGTGTGTGACAAAAGGGAGGATATTATGTCCATATTGAATGAGAAGTAGATATAGTTCATAGAGAGTAAAAGGATTGTTTAAGGTAGAATACATTGTGTTCTCAAGATTATTGTAATAGATGTTGTTGATCTTCCGTCTTTTCATCTAGTGCCATCCTCAAGTTTTTTTTTTCCAATACTTGAGCGAAATATCTTGCAACACATCAGCCTCAGCTCTGCTTTGTGTTTAGGGCTAATAAGCAAATGTTAAAACTGAGATGGTGAAGACGGTAAACATTTACCTTCTATGAGCATGCTGGGGTTTAGCTTTTAGCTCACAGTGCAGCCTCACAGAGCTGTTGGCGTGGTTGTAAACTCTTTTAAAGTCATGTTTAGATACACTAGAGTTCTGCACAGGCCCTAAACTGAGACATCAACTGAAATCAGTCTTTATCCCCGTCTTTAAGACTCAGCCCGACTGAACCCGATGGGTACTGCAAAATTTAAGACCCATCTTGTGTCACGGAACCGATATTGACTGTTCCCTTGCCAGGCATGTGCAGCACATTGGCTATACTCTGGCCTTTTTCCCCCTCTCCCCACAGGGCAATACATATCTTTTTGCAACATGCGACACATATGTATGCAGAAGGTGGGTACAGTCAGAGAGAGAACGAGCTCAGATCCTGAGGTAGCAGAACTTTAGCTTTAAAAAAAAGAAAAGTAGAATAAAGGAAAACATGATCATTTCTCTCTCTCTGTTCTGAAAAGTGATGAGGAGTTCACTCCTTTCGAGTTGGAAGCATTGCCATGAGTTTGACATCACAGAGAAAACAGTATAACAAGAGAATTGAACACAAGTGCTGGTTGAGTTTCAGGATTATTCATAGAGGCACACAGGTGAGCCAAATGAGTTATAATCCAAAAAGTTTGAAGATGAAAGAGGATGCAGTTGCCAGTTTAAGGGGGTGTAACAGCAAAGTAATATAACCAGTAGTGTAACAAATTGCCTGTCTAGGGAACTGTATAAGAACTGTAATAACATTTCTTTTAAGACGAGTTATGAGAAATGAGCAACTGGTTACTTTTTTGGATTCTAACTCCTTCTCCTTCCCATATAACTCACTCTGAGCATGGTCTCCATTAATATACTTGTCATAATCCAAATCTCCTATCCAGTCACAACTGGAACTCATTTCAGAGTGTGAAAGCTTCACTCTGAGGTTTAACAAACAGACGTAAGCCTCTGCTAACATAAAACCAGCTGGCCTTAAAACATATGCATTCCTCCATCTGTGAATTAGAGTATATAAATACACAGAGATGATACTTCTCAGACTGGAACTGGGATCGCTACTTGGACGCCATTGGTTATATTAAACATATACTCAGCACAGGTTTGATTTTTCCACAGCATCAAGGGGAAACCCCGCTCATGTATTTACATTAGAAAATTATTTATTTATTGAACCTGCAGCTCACTCAAAATGTGTACACTCGACTAAGTAAACAGTCATTAATACTAGACTGCACTGATTGGATTTGAACCTGTTCTTCTATTTGAGTAAACTGAAGTAATTTGCTGTATTTGACACTGAGTACAAGTACATTATTTTTACTGACTTGTCCAATCTTTATTTAATCCCCCTTCATCTTTTCTGGTGCTGTAGCTTTGATAGGCTTGCTACAACTGCAGTTTAATAATATGCATTATTTATGCAAAGGCATTATCTTTTAGAGTGAAACTCATACTTAATGGGCTGCATTGTTAATGCTAAAACATCAGCTTTTATAGATGAGTGCACATTGTTAATTGTTGATCAGATGGCATCTGGTGCCCAAGTGAGAGTAGGAATGTGTCAAAGTCCCAGATGGCGCCTCTACTGGCCAGCTGCTCTGCTGTGTTTGAGCTGTGATTGGTTGCGTGTCACTGTCTCAAGGACCTGAGGGAGCTTTTGAGGTCCACAGGGGTTCAGTGATGCTTTTCCTCATCATGCTATGCACACCCTCCCAGTGTGGATTCTTTCTTCGGAACAACACCGTACACACAACCTCAGTATGCCTGTGTGTGTGTGTGTGTGTGTGTGTGTGCGTGCTATGTAACTCTGTGTGCTTATGCAAAGCTAAAGATCCCTATAGACACATGAGCCTGTCTGCCTCTTTCCTCTCCTCGCCTTTCCAACCCTCCCGCTCCATTTCTATCCACCGCTCTCTGCCTTGTTTCACGGCGGTCAGGCCACACACACTGGCAATCTGCGGTTATGCTCTGGAAGTGTTATTTGCACAGATAAAAGTGCGTAATGAATAAGCCTTTGCCCTGACTGTTCCACTGTGCCAAGGATGACAGTGTGTACTTTGACAGGACGACATATGAGCTTGAAAGAAAAACACTCATGGTCCATGTGTTTCGTGTCTATTTATTAAGATTTATTGTTAAAGTAGGTCTGTGGTTTGGAGACGGACATTAGGTATACACAAAGGTATTTTGGCCATTGAGCTGAATGTGGTGTTTTTATAATGAGTTGTTCTAAGAAGCAGTTGAAACAATAATGACACCGTATTTAATCCGTCTCTCTCAGGGGCAGAAAACAGAAGCGGAGAGGTACTTCCTCAAGGCCATCCAGCTCGATCCCACAAAAGGCAACTGTTACATGCATTACGGTAAGTGTCGATTTTTATTTTCTTGTTTAACTTTCAATTTGACATATCCTGACTTCATTCTTAAGGCCGCAAGTATTTAATTTGGCAATTCAACACAGACGTGTGCGCACAAAGGCAGGAACTTCCACACCTCGCCAGGTCGTTCGGACAACAGTGTTGGCTGACCCTTTTGCCGTCTCTCCCTCTGATCAGCCGTGGTGTCGGTCTGTACGTGGTTAGTGGGGGATCACAAGAAGAGAGGATGATTTCCTCAGATTGTTCTCTTTGATTTGATGGAAAAACAGAACGTGACAATTTCAGCATCCATTCTTGTCTTACATGATTTCTAGGACTCACGCACGACTTGAAGTTTCAGTGGTAACTCTTCGATTAAATGACTGTCTTAGTAAGAGTGAGTTTGAAAAAGGCTGACAAGTTAATAACTTCCCTCCTTTAAATGCTTTTAAAACCTCAGTCTGAAACTGCATTTTATGATGAACTGACGTGTCGCTCTCCCTGCACCAGCTCACATGTGGCATTTAAAGCAATCAATACACCGTGGTTAATGGTGGATTATCATACTGTACTGTCTAAGTTGTCGCCTTTTAAAGGTTAAGGAATGAGTTAATGATCAGATGAACAGTGCTGAGTGTTGCTGCACAGAAGAAAAGAAAGTTCTGAAAAAAAATGTAAGATAATAATAAATAATTCTGGGCTATATCGGGTTAACCTATTGGTTTTCTATCATGCTTTCATACTGTGATTGTGAAACAAGTATTAAATTGCATTCTGCGGGGTATTAAAAAGGCCTTAAAAAATCTCAGATTTAATTTAATTTCTTACATTTGATTTTGTGGCCCTGCAGAAACCCTGGGCTAAGGTCCGTGTTCAAGCTAGACCCTCCAATATTCCCCTAAAAGTCATACTGCCGCATGATGAACAGGAATCACAATATCACAGACCTTACACACACACATCACCTTTGAGAAATTTAGGTTTAAATATAGCAGGGCACTCTTGGGCTCGGGCATTTATTGATGCAGGAACTGTCTTTCCTTTATTGCTTTGATTTGCTTTGATATCATAAACCCTCCATAGCTGCAGAGGTGTGTGTAACCCAGAGCTACTTTGCACTCAATCATGGTCTGAAGTCTCATTTTCAGTCCGTCTCTCACCTCAGGTCTAACAGCTTCAGTTTCATCCACAGTTATTAAGGAAAATATGCTTAGGTTCACTCAGTGGGTTAGCATCCTGGTACAGTAGTGGGGCTGACCAAAGTCAACAGGGTATTCATTCCTCTCTAAACCTGGCCCTTTGCAAGGGGTCCACCCCAGTTCATGGCCTTGTCAGGCTTCCATAATCCCATCTCATTATGTGGGCCCACGAACTTCCATGGCAAAAGCAGGAACACCCGTAATAAAACACAAAGCTCTGCAGGGAAACTTTTTCATCACCAAAGAAATAGATCAATCAAGGTCGACTAATCGGAACAAATGGGTCTGAGAGAAGGCCAAAGAGTGATGGTATGCTGCACTCATATCTAGTGTTTCAGCATATTATTTCAGGGGCAGACCAGGCTGTCCGTCCACCTGGGCCAAAGGCAACACTTCGAGGCTGAGTATCCCTCAGTGCCTCTGTGGGGATCCCTCAGTGTTTTAACCGTGCTGCTGTTCTCTCCTGCCGTGCCAGGTCAGTTTTTGTTGGAAGAGTCGCGGCTCCTGGAAGCGGCGGAGATGGCAGAGAAAGCTGCACGCCTCGACAGCGGGGAGTTTGATGTGGTCTTCAGCGCAGCCCACATGCTCAGGTGACTATTTGATTGGAATTCTTTTTTTTCTTTTTTTTCTTTTTTCTTTTTATGTTTGATGATTTCCATAGCCACAAATGCACTGTATGTACTTTATTCCGTGTAGATGAGATGTGTTGGCCACAGTCTTGCAAGGCTGAGTAGAGAGGAGGTTGTGTATGAGAGGGAGGTCTACTGTCTGCACGGTTTATCCAGGGGCTTACACTTCTCCTCAGCCAGTGTGATTTACTTGGCTGTACTTTGTAATCCTCTTCTCTCGCTGCAGTGCCAGCCTGAGAGCTGCTGGTTTGTCTTAGCGTGCTGTGCAGCTATGTATCTTCATATGCTCTCTCTCTCTCTCTCTCTCTCTCTCTCCCTCTCTGTGTGTCTCTCTCCACACCTCTCTCCCACTCCGTCTCACTATTCCTCTGCTGTCGCTGGCTCCTACTTGAAAGACGGCTTCCAAATCAGCGCAGGGTTCAGCTGATGAGCCTGAGCAGCAAAGCTTTAGCAGCCCACAAGCTGTTGTGATTCTGAACACAAGCCACGAATGGAAATGTGTAAATACAGCCATGTGCCAACTTACAGCACACTCCACCGCTGACTGAATAAACCTACAAAATTATATTAGCCAGTATAGAGATTTCCTTGTTTAAACTCATCGTGGCTAGCTCGGGGCTTTTGGGTTAGAATTGCTGCAGCCCTCTGAAGGGAAATACTTATCTTGAATCACCGGTTTGATAAAGCTGGCCGTGCTGTTCCCCAAAGTACAGCTTTGCTGCGCAGCTCTATGTGAGATTCTTACCCAGCTGCTTTATGCATAGCTCTTCCCCCCACCAGTCCTATCATGCAGGATCTTCATCTCCAGCAGCTTTCAGTATTGACAGCCTCTTCCAGGGTGCAGACCCCTGGCAGCTAAAGTGGGCTTCAAGCGGTGTTGAGGGCTGAACTTTTCCTCCACTTGCTTGGAATGGGGTCCCCCACTCCTCCACAGCTCATGTTCTTTATGTTGTTTGTCTTGGACGCAGACATGGAAAGGCCCTCGGTTGGTGGGGACACAAGTGAATCTACACAGGGGAAGGGAAGAGATTAAAAGGAGGGGCAGAAGCTCTCAGATGTGCAAATGTGTTTTATTGCTCTCCTGAGCCCTTTGGTTTTTGATCATTTTACTTCCAAACTAAGAATTTCCTTCTGCCTCCTTTTTTGAACAGTTTTGATGTTTTTTTTTTTAACCTAGCTCTGGTTTATAGTGGGAATATAGAACAGGAAAGGCATGGTAAGGCCTGTGGGGATGTGTTCGTTTTCCTCATTTCATGTGAAAATTACACTGTGACATCATATAGTCACATACAATCTGAAACTCAAAAGGACACACACAGGCAGTATATGCACCCACAGTTGACCTCATAGTTTCCCACACAAACCACATGTCTTATATGATAATATAATACACCATATCTGAAAGATTACTTTGCACATTAGCATGACATGATGTTAGGTTTGCCAATTTGTGCATATTTGACTTTCCCCGTTCCCAAAAAGTGTATAAATTGGTTTGACTCGATAACCTTATAATGGTAATAAAAAAGAATGAATGGTAGTAAGTTACATTAGGCTTACTGAGCATACAGTATTGCCCTCAGGGAAGAGGTCTGTGTTCAGTGTTCAGTGTTGCATTCGAACACCGAGGATCTTACTCTAAAAAAATGTGATTCTGTCCTCGAGACAGATGGGACGGCTGCAGTTTAAGCACAAATATCAGGCTGATGTTGAAAATGCAATTTGTTCATTCAATCATTAGCATCCAGCGGCGTCATGCTTATAAGCAGCACTGTCAGCTGTTGTGATTTGTGCATGTCTGGGGTTAATAAAGCATCGCTAGACAACAAGATGTCAGGGTAAAAAAGATCAGTGGTTGAGTTGCTGATTTGAAATATGGTCAAGAATTTTTCCCTCCGGGGGATTTTCTTTTTTTTTTTTCATTCACTCCTCTTCTGTTTTCCCATCACTCTCTTTCCCTTCATTCCTGCGCTCTTGTAGTCTCACACTGACTCTTCCTCGGGTTTAAACCCAGGCAGCGGTTTACATACTTGGCCTCCATTGTCTTCTGCGCTCTCACAACCCACAGTCAGACAAGCCGAGGAGGCTGTGCTGCTGCTTTGGTCGTGGCGTGGCAGCTCTCCAGTTCTCCTCTGATAATGTGTTTATAAATGTGATAATGATATTATAGAATTAGATTGGTGCAATTTTTTTCTCAGAGGATCGTACTTTCTAAATATTATGCTGGCAAACAAACATATGGTTGTGGTTGGACATGAAACCCACATTTATAATCTCAGGACAAATTCGGCAACTCGAGTCGTTTTCTGGATCGCTGCTGGAATGTGAAATGTTTCTTTTTAACAGAGCTGGAAAAATTCATTTCTGCTAAAAGAAATAAACAGCAGTGGCATGTTTGTCTGTATATTTGACATATGCTGGTGGATAACATGTAGGATGGGATCAATATTATGTTTCTTAGTTATGTAGGTGGGTTTTACTATGTTGCAGCTAACTAAAAAACATAAATTCTCTACTCATGGAACAGTGAGGAATCAAGCATTTAGAACACATTAGACAGTGTCTTTCAAACCTAACATTTATATTGTGTGTGTACTTAGTCGTCTGACCGGGTAATCCTAAAATGAAAGCTCTGCCTTTTATCTGAGACCATATGGATGATGATCCCTTAACAAACTGCGACAGCCAAAATGAAACTGGTTCCAAAGGCCTCGCTTCCTTTGATCATTACAACTTAAGGGGCTCCACGGCCGGCCGTCACTGACTCTGACCTTGACTTCGTCAAAGTTTGTTTTCAATGAGACAATCGTTACCATCAGTGACAAGCATGCAGCTGTGGACCATAAAGGTGATTTCTGAGATATTAATAGCAGGAGAGGCCTTGTGACATAGGAGCCACAGTTTTGTGTATAACAGTAGTGGATTATGAGGTAAGATAAGAAGCGTAATATAGGACATTCCTGTCTTGACTGCAGGTTTTATGTCCTCAGGAATAAAGTATTCCTGGTACCAGGGAGTCATGCCGACAGGCCATCTGCTCAAAAAATCCTTTCTGTCGCAGTGTGGCATATACAGCATGTTTTGGTGCATCTGTGCCATCCCTTCTGCTCTCCTGCTTGTTATAATAGTATGATTAAATGGTTTTGTCCTTCCATACTGTTTTCACATCTCCAGAGTTGCAGTATTCAGTCCAGTAAGTCAACCCACAGTTTACCCCATCAGCTATGTACAAGTCTAGGGTGAATATTTCAGGTCAGCCTCGGTTTGTTGATGAGTTTTCTTCATGTCCCCAATAAGCCAAATGTCCCGACCCCAGGCCTCAATTAGAACAGAAAGTGCTTGCAGTGCACCGCTCAGCACAGATGTTATCGAGGGAGAGATGCTATCGAACGAGAAACCTACAGGCGACTGGATCAGCCTTCCTCATCCCTCATGCTGTTCCCTCCCGCTATTTTCTCAGTGACCCCTGAGCGCTAGTAAACACGCAGGGTTCAAGGCCTCATCCTAAGCCAGGAGCAATAAAGATGAATAATGATTGCCTCTCTCTGTTTTCCCTTTTGCAGACAAGCCAGCCTAAATGAGGCAGCCGAGAAGTACTACGGACAAGCAGCAAGCCTGAGACCCAATGTGAGTACAACCGCAGCTAGCTAATCACCGACATTACTGTTTACCCTGATGGGCACTGTGCAATCACAGTCTGGACGGCTTTTCCAATATTATTACTGCCCGCTCTGCCTTCTCACAACGGCCTTCATTGTCAGTGGATTTCAGATAAATAAGGGCAAGGTTTCGACTAAGCTCAGAGGTTTGTTTGTGCAGAATCCATCATCAACTTCAAAGGAGAGGCCCGGATAAGCAGATTGAAAAGAATAATGATAATAACACTCGGTCAGAGGACTTTGACATCTTGAAAATGAATGGGGTCGAGCCTTTGAGAGCTGTGACAGGAGGGGGTCGAGTTGTTGGAGTGAGGGCCGCAGAGGGAGCAAAATATGTTTGGCATGTGGTCACCTTGTTTGTTCCTGTGTCTTGATTAGAAGAAATCAGTTCAGGATTAATGATCAAAATATATCTGGACGACATTATACAGACAATACAGTTTGGTTCTGCGAGCACACAAACCCTGGTATGATATATACAAACAAAAAGACAAAACTTGAGTATAACAAAAGGATAAAATTTAAAAGTTCCACAGAAACCATGAAACTGAGCTCCTATCGCCTTTGTTGTTCTCAGTGTTGATGCAGTGTTCAGCTTTTGCCAGAGCTCTGTGTATTTTTAAAATCTGATTAAACCCAGATGGAAGGTAAGTAAAATCATTTTTCTCATTGCTCCAGTTCAAACCCATACATAAATAATGTAAGAGGACCACAGAGTTTTAGGTGAACTGTGGGAATGTTCCCATTAGTTCTATTTCATTAGTGGTACACACTCTTTTTTCATGCTGAGAGAACATCCGATCGCTACTCACTTGTTTCTCTATCTATAGAAGTTTGGAGTTAAAGAAAGATTTGGGAATCTTAAAGGAATAGTGTGAATTTTTTGAAATAACAAACAAAGCTAAGCTAATGGAAACATAGGAAGTTACAATAGCCCTCAAAAACAAGCTAACAAGCTAAGAAGGTGCTGCTCTCTTCTGCTGTCTGGTTCTTACTGTGCAGGGACATTTTCAACCATATCGCGCTGCCCCCCGATAGATATGTACTTCTATGAAATACATGCTGTAAATGTTTGTGTTTCCCACAGCTCTGTTTCCAAGGCCAGATCCGTGTAATTTTCACATGACCGTTTCTTGGCATCTGTAATTGTACAAACACACATTTGATGTCCACATCCAAACACAGAGGCAGTTTTTTTTTTTTTTTATACCCCTACTTGGTTACTTTTGCCTGGATGCCTTTTGGCGTTTGTATTACTTACAGCTGAGGCACAATTGTAATTTAGCATCTTCATCCATCTTCTTTACCATTATCCTTTGTTCTTTGCGATGCGACTTGACTTAAGCCATGTACCCTGTCCATCTTCATTTGTCATTTCATGCTTTACTGCGGCTTGACTCCTCACTCTCCAAAAGCACTGGTGGTTTATATTAAGCACACATGTCTGCTTGCTCCGAGTGAGAGAGGACAATTCCCTCCATTCAAGGGATTTAGTCCTTTAGTCCTACAATCCCCTCTATCTAGACGGGCTAAATCCTATCGGATGCTTGGTTTGCTTTGACTGCTCTCTGCACCCTATGACATCTGTCCTTTTGAGAGTTTCCCATTCTATGTAGATATTCTTTACTTAAATGCCATTCTGGAGTCATTATGGTCAGGTCATTCCCCAACCTAGCTTCACATTCAACTCTGGCAGTCTTAATAGCATATGTTGCTTTACGGCCCAGGCTAATATGCTCCACATCTGGCCATGCTTCTGCAAGCATACATGCCAGTTTTGGGAAGGGTAGGGAGGCAGAATGGTTACAGAGCAGCAGGAAATGAGGAAAAAATGAAGGCTTTGACAAAAGAACATTTTGCGGAGTGTTGCAAGTGTTGCAAGGGCAAGGAAGAATGCAGGAGAAGGGGAATAAATCACAAAAGTCCTAGCTTTATAAAGTAGGGGGATAAAGGCTCGGGTGAGGAAAGGTGGGAGCCTACAGGGGAGACGGGAGGAAGGAAACTAAACTTGGGAATTGATAAGTTCTGCATGGGTGGAGAGAGAGGTCTTTTGAACCTCGGTTGCAGCCGCACTGAGAGGAAAACCAGGAGTCACTTGATTTTTTACCCAGGACTCTTTGCTCAGCGCTTCATATGTTACGCCACTCATCAGTATCTATCCTGGAAGATCGCAGAAAGCTTGCAACAGAAGCATGTTAGCGTCGGCCTGTTTAGGTCAGCTCCTTCTGCAATTTTCCTGTTTGATTTGTTTCTCCAGCAACTGGACAAACTGGCCTTTGTTTTTGACTCTGGCTTCTCCTACGACCTGTGTCATTTCTAAAGGGAAAATTTTAAAACCATTGTCGTACCCTGTGAGATCACTGCATTACCACAGGCTAAAGAGAAATGATATAAGAAGCATAAATTGTCGCTGAAACATTCCTGTGTACATTTGCCAGCAACCAAATCAACAGACGCCAGGAATCTCGAGGAGCCAAGTGGGGAATTATTCGACCATTGTCATTCTCTCACTTGAATGTCTCCAAAGTCTGTATTGATTCTGAGCCATGTTACCTAATGAACTGACTGACCTCTTAGAAATACACTGAGGCTAAGGGATGATTGCACTTCACTTAACATTGAATCCTCAACAACTCCACAAAATGGCTTAAAGACTAATTTTCCAATATACACCTACACCACTTGTCACTTCCACATTGCAGACACAGTATTAATGTGTCACTTTCAACTATGTCTATATGTATAAACAGTTATATTTTGTCTGGTATTTTCTGGACTAGTTAAAATCCCTAACTTGCAAATTGATCCCCCAGCGTTATTTTGTGGTTTGACCCTCAAATGGCGAGGTCAAACTGAGGGTAATTTATAGCACAAACAGCCTCAAAATTACCCCGACCATTAAAGTCAAGAACTCCTGTGACTAATAACTGAAACACTGAGGGAAAATGTTTTTCTAGGGGATAAATGTAATTGTACAATATTAAGCAAGTGGTATCTAGTAATTTAAAGCGAAGCATTTGGAGCCATGGAGCAACAGGAGTAGTGTTGGTCATGCCAGTCGCCTTTACTTTGGCCAAAGCCTCTGCAGCATGTTATATATGTGTTGAGGTAAGAAGTGGCTCCTCTCTAAGGGACAATAGGATTATCCCAGAGTCTGTGTTCCCATTGAAATTCTCATGCATGGAGCATCACTCATCCAAGCTTGACACTGGAAAAACAGAGAGATGTTTTGAGAGTTGAGAGTGAGACAAGGGTCGAACAGTCAAGCAAAGTTTCACGCAAACTACAGTCTGGACGAGAAGGTGCATGGATGACTATGCCTTGAATATGCAAAGTATAAACTTCAGACTCACTTTAATAAAAACAAGTGTTTTGGTTCAAATAGAGTTTGTTAGGTGTTTACTTATTGTAAATATAAATCCATTAACTGAATTGGATCAAACTTTTACACAAAGAGCTTTTCATAAGCGTTTCATGTTTTTAGTATGCTCTTACATTTTTTGCAGAATTGCTGTTGATGTGAATGGTTCACATTTCCACGCATTTTCACATGACATTCCACAGATTTCTTATAACATTTATAGAAAAACACTTTTTCTCTCATGCAAAGCGTGTTGCTCTGAGAATTACTCTTGATTACTTAATAGGCCATGAGAATGAAACTGAGCCTCGAGGTAGAGCACATCAGTAGATGCCACAATCGTGTGCCATTCCATGTGACAATGATGTATGAGGCGATAATTATAGGAAAAAGTCGCAGCCACTGCAGCGTAAGCACATGATTGGCCATTTTTACTAACACTGTTTTATTTGAGCATTCCTTGTTTCCAAGGAATTAACGATTACAGAAATTACAATAGTCTGAAGCAGTAAAACAGTAGCTTCTTGACAGGATTAGACATCTTTTCCACACTTCAGACTAAAATAGAGATCAGATGTGGACCCTCCCTTACGGTGATTGCACACCAGACACTTACTCCTCATGACTCACCCACCCGCTGCTGCTGCCGCTGCTGATTTTACCCCTTGGTACCAGCAGGAATATACAGTATATTCAGCTAGATCCACTTAAGAGTGGTGGTTGCTCACTCTGACATGTGTGGCCACAGACAAGACACAGGGACACGCAAAGCGGCGTGGTTACCAAGCTCCAAACACTTCGCCGCAGCCTGGGTGATCTGACAGACAGGAACCAATTGCGTGCTGTATAGCCTCATATGATCACCAAATGTGCTATTACCACACTTTTTTTATTTCAAAGGACAATATAACTATTTTCATTTATTTACTTCATTTATTCATCCACTCTGACGTTTTTCCATGTTTTTGTGAAAAGATTTGCATTCAAAAGTGTTTTAATCTGTTCAATGTCCAGACAACAATTTATTGCATGTGATTCATTGATATAAAACATTTCTGGTCAAATTCCATTTCTGTTGAATTATTCATACCCCCCTAAGTGTGAATCGAAAGACTTGATTTGCATTATTCATCTCATCCATTCATGGCCCCTGATTTGAATTTTTCAATGAATAATTTCTTTAGTTTAAACAGAGCGTTTGCAGTGAGTAAATTACTGTTGTTGTGTGTGTATCAGGTCACTCTTTCTATTTCTCAGGAAGCTTTGTTAACGCCCACTGTTGTATACCTAATTCTCAATAACAGTGTAGAACCCTGCATTGCTATTATTGAAGAGAACAGACAGTGCAACTTTGGAACAAAACTTGAAGCTCGCCTGAGGCGCATTCAGCGTGAAACTGATCTCGCCCCAAAAATGACTAAAATCTCTCTTCTGGTTTCAGTATCCTGCAGCGTTGATGAACCTGGGGGCCATTCTCCACCTCAACGGGAAGCTGCAAGAAGCTGAAGCCAATTACCTCCGAGCACTTCAACTGAAACCTGATGACACCATCACCCAGTCCAACTTGCGTAAGCTGTGGAACATCATGGAGAAACAGGGCCTGAGGACCACGAGCCCCTGAGCTCCTCCTGCCCGCCTACAGTACCTGCCATCTGTACGCCAGACCTGGAGGAAAGGACGGCCCACGCGTTGCTTATTCACTCTTCTCTTCCAGAAGGGATGGAAGAGACTCAGGGAGGATGTTTGCTCTGAGAGGCCATGACTGTGCCGCACAGCCCTCCTAATGACTCCTGAGCTCTGCATACACCTCAGGCCAGCAGCTTTCCTCAGAAGCATTGCTCACAGTTTGGCTGGTGCTGCACAGTATTTGGACTCTTTAGAACTTTCCTCAAAATTAGTGCTCTCACAGGAACCCTTTTTTTTTTTTTTTTTCTTTTTTTACTTTTATAACTACAGCACTTGAACTTGAGGTGAGACCAGGTACATCCTCCAACATTTGTGATGAATTAAGTTTCTCAAATACGCAATTGTAGTTCATAAGGGTGAAATTTATCCTCGAGCTGTGCAAGATAAAATATAATGGAGAGAGAAGGATCTCAGAGCACTGCACTGAGGGTATTTTCCATCAACATTTACTGAAGTCCTTGGTTTTATTAGATGTTGCATCTTGATAATGAAGAAAATAAGATTATATGAAGAAATGGATACCATCCAAAATCTCCAAATTAATGTAAATCAAGTTTATATCAGTAAGATCTCAAGTCTGTGTATTTTCCTCAGTGGGTTTGTTTTGCTCATGAGATTACACACGCTTCGTTATGAAGGTATGAAAATTAGCAGCATTATTGTAACCCATTTGGAGCAGATGCCCTGACATTTTGTACAAACTCGAAAAAGGGAATTGAATTTGTCAGTCATTACAGGACAACAATAGCCTCTGAAAGCTCCACACAGGCTGGATTTCACCAAATGCAGCATGATTTGGCTGAAAAAAGGAAGTGGGACTTTCACATTGTTATGCCTTATAATAAAAGGTGTGAGTGTTCTTTTAGCAGTGTACAGTAGCATGCAGGTGGCATTTCTCCCACTACTGCTTCTTGTATTTCCCTGTTAAAAGTCGCCGTAGTAACTTGTTTGTTGACAACATTAAGAAGCTAAAAATGGAATTGTTATTAAGCTGTCTTCCCATGGAAGTCACAGACGACAAAGTGGCAGGTACGGTAGTTCTGGGTACGTCGTCTGCCCACACACCTGCCGCTTTTGCAAACGGAGCGTTTGTGTGTGGAGCTGAAACAGATTAAGGAGTTCTTCTAACCAAATACAAGAGCTATGCTGATGCACACCTTCTCATCACAGAGCAATGATGGGACATAGCACATCTGAAGGAAATGTTTTAACGCCTATGTTTGTGTCGGAATAAAACTAATTTCATTGTGTTTGTATAAATGAATCCTAATATATACCTACATTGTGTATATTATACAGAAAATCATGCAGCAAAAAAAGTAGCCAGACTTTAAAATGGAAGCTCAGATTACGGAGCAAGTTTGGCTTCATTACATGAAGTATTTTCCCATATTGTCAAACCTCTGTTGGCAGTCATAAGGTCTCATTTTGTATATATTCTGTGTAATTAACATCTGTTTGTTTGTTTGTTTGTTGTCGTCAGCATACAGTAAATGGCACCTTCCCAGAAGTAAAAGTATGTGCAGTATTTGTGATCATTTTGTTTGTTACTGGCCGCAAAACTCCTGAATTATCTGTGTCCTCAGTTTATTACATTGTAAGTTATTGCTTTGTGTTACCTTAGCAACGGAACCAGCTGGCACTGTGTTTTTATTACATGTAAAATGAAGGAAGTTAGCAGATATGTGGCCCATTATAGGTAAATACACAGTAACACGTGCGATGGAGGATAAAAGATTGAATATTTAAGTCACTTATTGCAGTCGTAATAGTGTCACCACTGTTCTGTTTTTGACTGTGATGGTCACTAGTGATATGTTGAGTAAAATAATCACAGGTCACATTCACTCCCCACGTCTCACAAACCCTATGTGCTTATTTCTCCTGTGTATATAAAGTGTTTATGAACAAACACTGATAATTGTTATTGCTTGAGTGAAGATGTTAAAAAAAGAAAAGAAAAAGCGATTCACTCTGTGTCTCTGCTCAGGGATCTCAAGTGGTGGGTTATTGCAGAAACTTGTTCACAGAGCGTTTACTAAATTAAAGATTTATTTTTGAAAGTTGTTGTATTTGTATAAATTATCAAGATTTGTAGCCTTTTTCTCCTTTTTGTAATATAAAAAAATGAACAATGTGCCAGAATAGACCTTTTTTCCCAATGTTGCTTTTTTTCCACAATAAATTTATGGTGTTCTGCTTTTGTTTTGCTTCCTGTGCAGCCATTTTTTTTTTAAATGCAGATTTCGGATCAATTTATGGGATGGATTTCATGTGGGTTTTTCACTCTCACCAACATTCAAAAACACACAGATCCTTCACACTGTAGCAATACCAGGTCTAAGTCAGATTTCCTTTATATCCATGTGGGACATCAGACTTAATGGGGTGGTCTTGCATGCTGTGGAACAGGTTTTACAGGGCATTTAAAGTCCCCCCCTGTAAATTTGCGAAATCGTGTCATAAAATCAACTGAAATGGATCTCCGCTGCTTTGATCTTTGGACAACAAAGACGACGTAAATACTCCCATATGGAAGGGGTAGCACAGTGTGTACATGTGGCTGGTGTGTTTCGATTCCAACCACCCCCACAATTCAGACCCCGCTGACAGGCAAAAGGCCCTTCCCTGAGAACGAAGCAGTCTGCCTTGTGATGTTTCTCACATGTCTACATGAGAGGTCTGCTCCCATGATCAGAACTCGCCATGGTGCCCAGCTTTCCTTATTGAACTGGAATGCACAGACGCTGCTTGCACTGTCCAGTCGAGTTTGAATCTTCTTCTAATAAAACAGGTGCACCTCACATCGACAAATAATGAAATAGGGAGACTTGCTGCTTTGTTGGGCTGTAGACTCACGCTACAAAGGCAATGTGCTTTAATTTTATGCTTTAAGCCTCAGTAGGCATTTGGGTTTCTTCCTATATGATGTTACATATACCGCTGACTTTGAAGTTATATGTCAGTGCATGTGGAAGTTGAAGCAGTAGCAGAGGAAACTGTTTTAGGAATCTAGGAATTTTTATGAGTGCAAACTATTTCACCGACACAGTCTTTTCCCCAATCGTCAAGGATTGTTAGCCATGTGAGCAGCTCTCTCGGTCTCCATAGGATGAATGATAACAACTTTGGTGATTACATGATTTTTCTCTACCACGACCTACAGCTCAAAGTTTTCACTCTTAACCTCTAAATTATCTCAACATCTACTTAATGGATTGGCGCAAACACTTCTAGACAATCATGATTCCCAGATCATGGCCTAATGGCTTTGTTCACCTTTGACTTTTCCTCTAACACCACAAGTCTCTCATTTGTGGTTTAGAGTGAAATATTTCAACATCTATTGGTGGATTATCATGAAATTTAGCACAGACATTCATATCCTCTTCAGAAATTAACTTAGTGAGTCACCATAAGGTCAAAATAGGCGTTCTATCTAAAGTGTGGTGCTACTAGGAAAGGAATTAAATTCAGTGATGCTGACATTGAAATGCCATTTAACCGACTTGCTGATAAAATACAGGGAAAGTGTGTACATGTAGGATGCATATGAAGGTGAAACTGAAACTTAAGTGAACTGAAAATTTTTAATACACAGAAAATTGATGACGTCATAGTATAGTAAGTCAAAAAATGTCAAAAAACGTCATAGTATAGTAAGGCATAAAATTGTCTAAAAACGTCATAGTATATACTATGGCATAAAACGTCACAGTATAGTAAGGCAAAAAAGTCAAAAAACTTCATAGTATAGTAAGGCAAAACATTTAAAAAAACATCATAGTATAGTATGGCAAAAAAAAGTCAAAAAACATCATAGTATAGTAAGGCATAAAAATGTCATATAATGTTATGGTATACTCAGGCATGAAACATCATAATATAGTGAGGCAAAAAAGTAAAAAAATGTCATAGTATAGTAAGGCAAAAAAATTGTCTAAAAACGACATAGTATATACTATGGCATAAAACGTCATAATATATTGAGGCAAAAAAGTCAAAAAATGTCATAATATAGTGAGGCCAAAAAATTTCAAAAAACGTCAAAGTATAGTAAGGTATAAAAATGTCATATAATGTTATAGTATAGTCAGGCATGAAACATCATAATATAGTGAGGCAAAAAAGTCAAAAAACGTCATGTATAGTAAGGCATAAAAACGTCATATAATGTTATAGTATACTCAGGCATGAAACATCATAATATAGTAAAGCAAAAAGATGTCAAAAAACGTCATAGTATAGTAAAGCAAAAAGATGTCAAAAAACGTCATAGTAAGGCAAAAAAATCAAAAAATGTCATAGTATAGTAAAGCAAAAAATGTCAAAAAACGTCATAGTCTAGTAAGGCAAAAAAAATTTAAAAAACGTCAGAGTATATTAAGGTATTAAAATTTCAAAAAACGTCAGAGTATAGTAAAGTATAAAAATGTCAAAAAACATCATAGTATAGTAAGGGAAAAAAATTGTCTGAAAAATGTCATAGTATAGTGAGGCAAAAAAATTTCAAAAAACGTCATAGTATAGTAAGGCCAAAAAATCAAAAAATGTCATAGTATAGTAAGGCAAAAAAATTGTCTAAAAACGTCATAGTATAGTAAGGCAAAAAAATGTTAAAAAAACATCATAGTATAGTAAGGGAAAAAAATTTCAAAAATGTCATAGTATAGTAAGGCAAAAAAAATTCAAAAAACGTCATAGTATAGTAGGACAAAAAAATCAAAAACTGTCATAGTATAGTATGGCAAAAAAATGTCAAAAAACGTCATAGTATAGTAAGGCAAAAAAATGTTAAAAAACATCATAGTATAGTAAGGGAAAAAAATTTCAAAAATGTCATAGTATAGTAAGGCAAAAAACTTTCAAAAAACGTCACAATATAGTAAGGTATAAAAATGTCAAAAAACGTCATACTATAGTTAGGCAAAAAAATTTCAAAAAGGGTCATAGTATAGTAAGGCAAAAAATGTAAAAAAAACGTCATAGTATAGCAAGGTATAAAAATTTCAAAAAACGTCATAGTATAGTAAGGCAAAAAAAATTCAAAAAACGTCACAGTATAGTAAGGCAAAAAATGTCAAAAAATGTCATAGTGTAGTGAGGCAAATAGATGTCAAAAAACGTCATAGTATAGTAAAGCAAAAAATGTCAAAAAACGTCATAGTATAGTAAGGCAAAAAAATGTCAAAAAACGTCATAGTATAGTAAGGCCAAAAAATCAAAAAATGTCATAGTATAGTAAGGCACAAAAAATGTCAAAAAACATCATAGTATAGTAAGGCAAAAAAAAATTCAAAAATGTCATAGTATAGTAAGGCAAAAAACTTTCAAAAAACGTCACAATATAGTAAGGTATAAAAATGTCAAAAAACGTCATAGTATAGCAAGGTATAAAAATTTCAAAAAACGTCACAGTATAGTAAGGCTAAAAATGTCAAAAAATGTCATAGTATAGTAAGGTATAAAAATGTCAAAAAACGTCATACTATAGTAAGGCAAAAAAATTTCAAAAAAACGTCATAGTCTAGTAAGGCAAAGATTTTTTTTAGAAAACGTCAGAGTATAGTAAGGTATAAAAAAAAAAAACATCATAGTATAGTAACGTATAAAAATGTCAAAAAACGTCAGACTATAGTAAGGCAAAAAAATGTCAAAAAACGTCATAGTATAGCAAGGTATAAAAATTTCAAAAACGTCACAGTATAGTAAGGCAAAAAAATGTAAAAAAAACGTCATAGTATAGTAAGGTAAAAAAATTTCAAAAAACATCACAGTATATCAAGGCAAAAAATGTCAAAAAACGTCATAGTATAGTAAGGTATAAAAATGTAAAAAAAAACGTCTGACTTTAGCGAGGTATAAAAATGTCAAAAAACGTCATAGTATAGTAAGGCAAAAAAACGTCAAAAAATGTCATTGTATAATATTGCATAAAAACGTGAAATAACGTCATTGTATAGTAAAGCATAAAACGTCATAGTATAGTAAGGCATAAAAACGTCAAAAAAAGTCATAGTATAGTAAAGCATAAAAACGTCATAGTAGGGTGTCGTGTAGCGTAGTGGTTTAAGCAGGCGCCCCATGTGTAGAGGCTACAGTCCTCGCTGCAGTTGGCCCCGGTTCGAATCCCGCATCGGACGGCCTTTCGCTGCATGTCATTCCCCCTCTCTCTGCCTCCCTGTTTCC